>NC_081411.1:676683576-676991790 GCF_030272615.1 Cryptomeria japonica
GGCATGTGCATAAGCACTTGTGAAAGCAAAACAACCTCTAGTCTAATATTTATATAGTCATCAACACCCTCTTTAGAAGCAAGGCTTTTCGATGAATCCCATTCACTGGGATTGGAAGAACTTCGCCATCAAGCCTGGAGAGATGAAATGCATTGGCCTCCTTGCAACTAGTGATGACATATGGGCTACTCCACATAGCATCAAACTTGGAGTGTCGCCCAGCTTTGGCTCTGTCTGCATCCCATTTGAGAACTAGATCCCCTTCTTTGAAGACCCTATTAGTAGCCTTTTTGTCAAAAACCTTCTTAACCTGCTCTTGATGAGTCTTAAGTGTATGCATAGCCTGACTTCTAACCTCCTCTAGCTCCATCAGCTTTGCTAGCCTTACTGTCATGGCATCATTTTCTATCAATTCCAGCTGATGTGCTAGTTCAAGAGAGGGTAACTCTAGGGAAGTTGGGAGTCTTGCTTCCTTCCCATATAATAGCATGAAAGGGGAGTTACCAATCACCCTCTTGGGTGTGATCCTATCAGCCCATAAGGCTATCCTCAACTTAGTGTGTCATGCCCTCTGATCGTCTTCAATTGTCCTTTTAATTATCCTGATGAGGTTCTTGTTGGAAGATTCAGCTAAGCCATTACCCTAAGGGTAATAGTTGGATGATGTCTTCAAGTATACACCATGCTTAACTGTCCAAGAGCTGATTTGGGTTCCGACAAATGCCCTAGCATTGTCTGATATGATGGTGGAGGGGACACCGAATCTTGTCACAACTCCCTCAAGGAATTCTAACACTGAGGCCTTAGTAGCATCCCTCTGTCCACTTAGTGAAGTAATCCGTTGCAGCCAAGATCCACTTATGGCCAACACTAGAAGGTGGGGTTATCATGCCAATGAAGTCTAAACCCCATTGGGCGAATGGTTGATCTGCTTGGATGGGATGAAGGGGTAGGGCAGCCAGTCTTTGCTTCCCAGAGAAGAGAGCACATTTCTTGCAATTCCTCACCCATCTATGTGAGTCACTGAATAAGAATGGCCAGTAATAACCAACCCTCATTATTTTGATAGCCGTAGTCCTTGCAGAGAAGTGGTCCCCTGAAGAGCCATCATGAAATTCCTCTAACAATCTGCTGACTTGGTTTTGCTCGATGCATCTTAGTAAGACTCCATTGGAGTCTTTTTGAAAAAGAGTGCCATTCACTAAGACATAGGGAATGGACTGCAACCTGAAATGTCTTCTTTTGGTCCTGTCCAGACCTTGGGGGTATCTACCTTCCATTAAGAAGGTGGTCATGTCACTTACCCAACTGAATTGAGTGTTGTTGTCAATTGGTTGATCCTCTTGTAACACAAGGGCGACCTCTGAAGTAGTCTCAGAAGATGAGACAAGTTGTTCACATAGGCCCCTGCCTCTTACAAGCTTGGTGATCTTGATGTTGATGTCATACTCCATGACCTTGGTTATCCACGCAACCCTCTTCTCACTGATATCCTTGTTTAGAAGGAAATCCTTGACACTTGCATGCAGAACTAAGAGCTGGATCCTGTTGTTGGACAACATGTGTCTGAACTTTTTTAATGCCCTTACAACAATGAGGACTTGCTTCTCTACATAGCTATATCTAAGTTCATAGTCCTTTAGCCCCTCACTAAAGAAAGCAATAGGTTGCTCAACTTGTCATTGTTTAGCTGTGTTAGGACAGCTGAAATGCTGGATTCTCCTCCGAAGGTATTGAGGATAAAATCCCTTTCATAATTAGGATTGATGAGGGTAGGAGCCTGAGCAATTGCTTGTTTGATCTCTTCGAAACTGGCCCTTCCTTCCTTGGTCCAATTGAAAGCCAAGTTTTTCTTCAACATGGAAGTGAGGGGTTTTACCATGGTGGCAAGGTTGGGAATGAACCTCCTCACAAAGTTGATCCTACCAAGGAAACTTTGCAATCCTTTCTTGTGACTGGGGAGTGGAACAGAAAGAATAGCCTTCACTCGCTCTGGATCAATGGTCAAACCCTCCTTGGATACGATGTGTCCTAGCAATCTTCCTTGATCAGTAGCAAATACACACTTGCTAGGGTTCAAGGACACACCATACTCCCTGCATTTCATGAGCACTTGCTCAAGATGACCAAGATGGTCAGCTGCATGCTTCGAATAAATAGTTATGTCATCAAGGTATACAAGCACAAACTTTGCTAATACACCCTTGAAGGCCATGTCCATTGCTCTTTGGAATGTGGCACCTGCATTGGTTAGCCCAAAGGGCATTTTATAATAAGCATAGGTGCCCCACTTAGTAGTAAATGCAGTCTTGTATTAGTCTGATTCTTGGACCAAGATCTGATTGTAGCCCGAATACCCATCCAAGAATGAAAATCTTTCTGAGCCACTGACCTTTTCGAGAATCTGCTCCATAGAGGGAAGGGGATAGTGATCCTTGAGGGGGGTTCTATTGAGATCCCTAAAGTCTACACATAGTCTGATTTCCCCATTCTTCTTCCTTACACGGACAAGGTTGGCCACCTAGGAGGAGTGCTTGATAGGGAAGATGATATTGGCTTCTATTAGCTTGGTCAACTCCCTCCTCATTAGTGGCTCAATCTTGGGGTTTATTGGCCTTTGTTTCTGTCTTACTGGCTTTGCATCCGGGTTTAGCTCTATGGTATGCTGGGCTAGGCTAGGATCAAAACCCTTCAAGTCTTCATAGGTCCAAGAAACTATATCATCATATTGTTGGCAAAGCTCAACGAATGCCTCTTGCTCGGTTGAGGAACACACCTTGCCCAAGTTCAAGGACCTACCCTCAGCAACAACAACTGGCTTGTAATCACCCCTCTTTGTAGCCAAGTTCATCCTCTTCTTCAACTGATCATCCGAGTTGAAAATGCCCTCCAAGGTAACTAGACCTTTAGGCGACTTGTTGGAGTTGAGCTGCACGATTTGGTCTCCATATTGGTCTTGCAGCCTAGACTAATTTTTGGCAGAAAACTCTGCTTCATTTTGCAAGAAGTTGACGATCTGCTGGTCGCTTTCAAATACTTGCCAATTCACTTGGTTGTCTGGGATAGCAGGCCTCACAAAAATCCCGATGTGTTGCTCCCTTTCACTTGCAACATGCGATGGTACATCGAATTGAGCACCAACTGCTGCAAGCCTATCAACATGTTTGTTCTGACCTTTAGGAATGTTCTGGATATTGAAGGCCTCAAATCCTTCAATCAAATCCCAAACCCTGTGTTTGTATGATTTGAGTAGGTTGTTCTTTGCTACGCTTTGGGCTCAGATGTGATTAACAACCAACTCACTATCTCCAAATACTTGCAAAGATCTGATCTTTCTACTTTGTGCAAGTTGGAGACATTGGATCAAGGCTTCATACTCGGCGACATTGTTAGTGCAACCAAATTGAAGCCTAAAAGAGAAGAAATATTTCTCCTGCTCAGGAGAAACAAGCATTACCCCGGCGCCTGCACCATTCTTGTTTCTTGAACCATCAAAAACATGTTCCATAACCCCTCTGAATCTCCTTGCGTCTTGATGAGGTTAGGGATAGGAGTATCCTCTTCATGGATACAATAGGTGCCAAGCCCAGTCTCTTCAGTCTCACCTAATGGGTCAAACTGAAAAGCATTGGCCTATTCGTCCAGCAAGCAATCAGGAACCTCTTGCAAGAGAGTAGCAGGCTCATGGACAACACACTCCTCCCCCTCTTCATGCAAAGTGCAATTCATGTTTATAGGGCTGGGGGTGTAGGGCTCAATGTGGTTTTGGGCAATGGGTTCCGCCCTTATGGTGACCTTGGTACCATACCTTGTTCGAAATAGCATATGGGACCAGTTAGAAGAGAGGTACCCACCTATCTTGGCTGTGAAGTCTCTAGATAGGTAGACGGCGAAGAAGGTAGGGAGGTCGATGATGGATACGTCTTGCAAGACAGTGCAACCAAGGCATGCATGCAAG
Organism: Cryptomeria japonica; assembly: GCF_030272615.1. Classification (NCBI taxonomy): domain Eukaryota; kingdom Viridiplantae; phylum Streptophyta; class Pinopsida; order Cupressales; family Cupressaceae; genus Cryptomeria; species Cryptomeria japonica. The sequence continues at coordinate 676,687,535 of NC_081411.1, forward strand.
GTTAACTTCAGATTTTTTACCACCCCTACTGTCTTAATAGAAGTGCCATCTAACTGGACCACCCCTTGGTCACGGGTTCATATTCTATGCCAAGAAGATCAACTACCTTCTTAGGCATGACTGAGCTACTAGCTCTTGAATCTATCATGCAGTTGTGAACCAAGTTGTCTCCTATGATTAAGGAGAGATAGAAAGGGGGAGGCTTGCTGATCTTGCTTGAATCTTCTTCCTCCTTGGGCTGCACCAAGCTAGTGGAGGCTGCCTTTTCACTGACTGCTGCCTCACCACCTGACTGATTGACATCCTTTAAAGCCTCTTTAAGCAAATCCCTTTGGGATGGGATTGAAAGGGCCTCGCACATAGTGACGTTGAGGTTGGCCTTCTTCATCTGATCAACTATGTTGAAAGGAACACCAACTGACTTTAGAGGCCCCTTTGAGGCTACAAGGTCTACTTTTTCTCTTTGGATGACTTGGACCTCTTCCTGCCTCTTGTTCCCTTGCATGGTACTTTGGCTTGTATCATGGACAGCTACATTGGGTGTTGGAGCTTGGACTGATGTTGAAGGTGAGGTAGCCTCCATGGCTCTCTTCTTCGACCTCGCATACTACAACATGGACTCACCATTCGTTTGGTTCAAACAACAGAATTCTGCCTCCTGCCAATTGACAAAGGTAGAATCCCCTTGTAAGTGAACCTGAGGACCAACACTAGGCTGATTAGGGTCATATTGTTGGCCAGAAGTGGTCGGCTCATCTTGCACCACTAAGGTTTGGGCAAACCCTCCATTTTGGCATACACCTTGGTTGTGTGGCTGATTACATGGTTGACACCAATCTTGCTCTTGGGCAAGGTTATTTTGCATTGGAACTATCGCCTTTGAGTTGTTTGCGTTTGTGGGGTTCACACTATTCAAAGGCCTGGCATTGCTCCATTGGTTTTGCACTTGAAAAGGTGGCCTGTTTTGCTGATAATTCTGACCTTGTGCTTGGTAAGGTTTGTTATACTGAGTTTGTTGTCTTTTTAGTGCTACCAATTCATTGCCAAAGTTTTGTAATAGAGCCTTGACCTCATGGAGCTCATTAGAGGACGTAGATGGCGTGGATGGTTGACTTGCAGGTGCCATGGGATAGGAGCCAAGGTTGGTTGTTGAGTAGGAGCTTCTGGGAAGAGAGGCCTTGGAGCTATCTTCCCATCCTGGATCAAACAATTTTCTGCTCTTATGGCTATGTCATATGCACCCGGTAGAGAGGCTCCACCAATCGATTGTACCATGACAGCTATATCGTTGTTGAGAGCTCTAAGATAATACAAGAAGGCATGATTTGGGGATGGCTTCACTAGAGCAGGAATCCTATTCCATATCTTATGGAATCCGAAGTTGAAGTCTCCCATGAACTCGTGGGGTGCCCTCTTGATCGTAGTTAACTGCTCCACAAGTGATAGGTGATCACTTTTGTCTTCGAAATGGTTGCACAACCTCTCCCCCAATTCGTCCCAATTGTGAATGGAGCTAGACGACAACCCTCTATACCATTGCAAAGCTTTGCCTTTCAAAGATGTGGCTAAGAGTTTGATAGCAACATCATCCTGAGTGATATTATGGACGGAGCAAATGTTTGCAATGTCTTGAATGTGCTCAATGGGTGTAGTAGTTATTTCACCAGTGAAGTATGCTATACTCTTCAATGCAGCCACTGGTAAGTCATTCCATTGAGTCAAAACAAGGGGACTCCCCCCATTGAAGGTAACAAAGACTTGATTTCTTGCCATGTGAAACAATGGTCTCTTGATATGAGTGGTGGGAGCCCTTGATAGAAAAGGTCTTGTAAATGGAGGAGTAGAACGAGACCTGGGAGATGGAGTGTTTACAACCTCGTCACCCCTGATTGGTGATAATGAAGGTCTACCTCTCCTCCTTCTAGAGCTTGCAGATGGAAGCTCTATGAATTGGAAACTGCCCCTAGAAGATGCCCTTGTATGAATTCTGGGCATGAAATCTGCAACTGACCTTGGAAGTTTGGAGGTCCGGAGTTGCGAAGTACGACCACTGTGGCACCTCAGGAGCTTGGACGTCCTGAAGTCGGAAGTTCGGGAGTTTGGAACTTGGGAGTTCTGGGCTTCCAGGCGTAGCACCTCGGAACTTGGGGGTTCCGGGGTTCCGAAGTAAGCAGAGTTACGATGACTTGGGAACCTGGGGGTTTCAAGGTCCCAGAGTTATGAGCCTTGTGTGAGCACGAACTGGTCCTTGAGCGGAGTCGCCAAGTGCTTGAGAGATGACTGCCTCTAAAGGCCAAAACACTAAGAATAGCACTAAATCCTTAGCATGTGAATTGAATAGGTCCCACCGGACGTGCCAAAAACTGTTATCACAAAAGCTTGCACCCTTGCTGATCTATCAACTCAGCAACCTTGTGAAACATGGAAACAACCCCGAAGTGTGGGACCTTGCGCAAGGGGGGTGAATCTCCGGAGAAGGCCGGCTTCCTTCTCTATCTAGATGCAGGTGTTGAACCAACTCAACACTTTAAAACTAACTCCTAAGCCTACCTGTTGACGTTTCTAAAGTCGCATTGCTGCAAACTCCATACGGCCAACACAGAATAGAATGAACTCGCTGAGTATCCTATCCTCTCTTGAGATAAGGAAATCCCTAATGCTATTTCTTACATTTGATCAAAGGGGACAACCTCAAGGTTTCGTTCGGCGGGTCTTGACTGCTGGAAACACAAGGGGACTTACGGTGAAATAGGCAATTGCTAGATGAGTTCGCTAGAACTTTAATAGTCTTGCTTATCAGATGGTGCTGGATGAGTTCGCTAGAACTTTAATAGTCTTGCTTATCAGATGGTTTAAGTTGGGTTGATACTATTTTCAGCAGGACTGCGGATTCTCTTGGTAAAAAAAGGAAAAAGGGGGATAGAGAGAGAGACACACACACACATAAAATATGAATTATTTAAGATAGCAGATTTGGTAAACAGACAAACACCTCCAAATAACTAGATTAAGAATTACCAGCCATTTAAGCACAATACTTGCATCAATCTAGTGCGATCTTTAAGGGAAAAATTGAATTTTCATGCTATTAAATACAACATCAGAACTTTGACATTCATTCAGTGAGCATTCAATAACCGAACTAAGCATATGAAAGGTTCAGATTAACCATGCAGAAGGAAAGACAATCAACCATTCCCTAATGGTATGAACAGCGAGGATTCTATCAGATGTTTACTTAGAAAATGCTATATAAAGGAAAGAAACATAACTGAAAATTCTAGATTAATGAAGAAGGAGACCATGCACTCACAAGGAAACTTGAAACAGTCTTAACTTTGCATTAAATCCTGTAAATTTCGCTAGAGCTTCAACAACAATCCAAGAACTTCTTACAAAATGAGGGAAAACCAGTCCCTTAAATGGGCCTCAAAAATGGATGAATGGCCAAGATCTAATCTAAACAAATGGCCCAGATTCATCCTTACAAAAGAGTACCCATACCCATCAATGGAGGGTAAATATCAGCAACTATCCCAAAGGGAGTAATAACTACCCAAAAAGGTAATTAGAACTTATTCAAAATAATCCAAAAAGGTGCATACACATAAAGTTTTTACATTTAGTTGACTTGGAAGTCAAACATGACCCTTTGGCCAAAAAGTGCACTTTTTAAAATTAAAAAGGAAAAAACACTTTAGGAGAGCACTTTTTCTTTTTCAGCTTTACATCCCTTTTCTAGGAATTCATCCTCACCGTGCAAATATTCTTGCCAAAGGTCCCGACCTGTTGTACGTTCCTCACAAACATATTCCTGGAACCTAAGGCACAATTGGGATAGCAAACTGAATAGAGGCATAGGAGGATGACGAATTTTATACTGCATTGCATGCCTTCAAGGTATTGGTCTACGTGCTTCAAACCATCCTTCTAGCTGGAACGATTACGCTCGAAGCACAACATGTCTAACTGGAATTGACCAGCAAAACTCAGGTCCTTAGCGGAATAGGTGATCCTATCCGTCCCTAGTCTTTCCTCCCATTCCAACTGTATCACTTCATCGGACAGGTCATTTTGCCATCCCGAGACCATTGATCAGAGGATCGTTTTGCTGAGTTCTTGCATGGTGTTCAGAATTGTCTCGCATGCATCGTGTTCTTTATCAATGATTTCTCTTGTGTCATTCTTCATGGTGATAGTCCAGTACCATTCCTTAAGAGTGTTGATATTATAAGGATCTAGGATGGTGGATAATGTAGGAATCTGTGCATGGGTCCAGAAGAGAGCTCTCATGAGTGGAAGAGTAGTGGCAGCCACTTCATGCATTCTAAGGGATTCCCTCTTTACCTCTAATAGCCGGACCAGGGTGGTCTCTCGATGGTGAGCCATCTCTTTTACTTCTTCGAGGATTCGTTCTCCCCTCCCTTTGATGCCTTGTATCCATTCTTTGACGGCCCTTGCAGTATCCCGTACTCCTTCAAATTTTGTTGTGGTCCTCTGTGCCAAGGCCGTCGGGGGAATGTGGGATTCGGAAGCATTGTGCAATGGTCTCAGGAGTTGATCGATGCATCCCTCGGCCTGCTCGGCATGAGCTGAATACATGTCCTTTTCAGCTGTTATCTCTTCAAGTTGCTTGAGCATGTTCTGTACTGAATCCTTGAATTCCTCATTTTCCTGTTCCTTAGTGGCTCGTCCGATGGGGACGGTTGTGATGCTATAATCTGCCAATGTGATCTGATCTGCTGGCTTGTCTACAGGCGGGGTGGCGATGTGAAGAGTACGGTTCCTTTGCTCATCTTTGGTCATTCTGGAATATGCCTTGGGCTTTTTCCTCCCCTTGGCCTTAGCTTGATCTATATGTGAGAAGATGTCTTCCAAGTCAATGGGTGGCTTTGTGGCGGCTTTGCGCTGAGCTCGAGCAATTAACCATTCTTGAGGTACAGTCTAGCCTGATGCTATGGTTAAGTTTGCACTCTGTTCTTTGATGTTTTCAGCCGACTCATCACAAATTTGCAGTTGTTCCGTTAGCGGAGGAGTGGAGGAGGTGTCAAGCTCTTTGCTCGCAGCAGAGTTTTCTCCCACTTCACTGAACAATTGTCTGGTGCCTTTGTGTGATGGTAGCTCTTCAGTCTTTTTGAGCTTGCGGGTCTCCTCTGTCCTTTGCTCTCCTTCAACGCTAGAGTCATCTTTGGTAGTGTTATAGAGCAACAGCTCATGGCAACTCTGTTGGGTGGGTTCATGTACTTTGATCCCCTAAATGGATGGAATCTCTCCTTCCTGAATTTGGTTACCCGGATCGGCTGATTCAATGACTCTTAGCTCGACGTCTAGCATGTTGGGTGCGGGACGATCATCAGCTCCAAATGCATTGATGTCACTCTGGGAAGGAGGAGCGGGTATATAATCCAATTCTACTACATCGTCAGATGAATTGGGGTCCTTTGACGATGAAGTGACCTCTGGCCTCCTAATGGGAATCTTCTCCCTTCTTGTTCTCTTGGATGTCCAAGTTCCTCTGTTGGCTTTAGCCTTCTTCCTTTTCTCAGGCTTTTCAATTTCTTCCCTAGGTGCACTGGAAGTTCCCTCATCTCCGGAGGACTAAGAATCAAGGCTACCCATTAAGTGGTAAGTGAACTGGACTCCTTAATGAATTAGTTGTTCAATTTGCTGATGCAACCATTGGTCTGTATATCTTCCTGGGGCTGCCATGACCGCCTCAAAATCAGTGATCGGGTCTTGTGCCCAATCAACGCCTGGCAAAAGATGTCTTACTGCCTCAAATTCTCGGACCTGTAGGCAATTTCCTGAATCTGTGAGTTGATCTGGGACCCGACGATATTCATAGAGTCGCATTTGCTACACACTCAACCTCGACTATTCACGCATCCGGACCTCATAGTCATCAGAGCAGTTTTTCCGATAATCTTCAACGGATTCCTTTGCTCTATACCACCTGCCATAGGCTCTCTTTGCCAGATTGTCGTGATCGAAGCATTTCCTTGGAAAATGTTCCTGTAGGCCATAGGAGGCCAGCTCTGCGAAGGATTCCTTTGCCTGGGAGGGGTTCTTCAGATGGACATCCTGGTTGCCTATAATCATGGGGAATGCAAATCCAGCCTGCTTGCTGTCTCTGAGTAAGCTGCTGGCCGGACGTGACTGCCTTGCGACCTCCATAAGAACTATCTTGTCGGTTGAGTACTGTGGAAATCGAAGAGGGGTACCATCAAAGCTAGCTATCCGGATATAGGAGAACCTTGGGAACTGGATGAACCAGGCTCCGTATCTCTATACTAGAATAGTAGCTTGCTCCGAGAGCTTTATGTGCAATCCTCCCCGCATAAGCCTGACCAAGCGCATTGTGAAGGCATCATTGACGCGCTCATACTGGCCAACTGCATAAGCCGGGTTGTTCTTTTCCCTCTGAGCTATATCCTGATAGTGAAGCTGTGGGTAACAATCGTATACCTTTACCTGATCAGGTCCATTCCCAATTTCACCTTTCATTATTAAACTTGGCAGTGGCTGGTTCCTAGCGAACATATAGACCAAATAGGAGGTCATAGTGAAGTACTTCTTTGTCTCGAGTTTGATTAGCTAGGTGTGAATGTTGTCGCTTATGATTTGGGCCCAGTAAAACTTGGACTTCCCAGCGAAGAATTGCTCTGTGAAATAAAACATCCACTCTTCAAAGTAGTTGGATTTGGGAAGTCCCATAACCCTGCTGAGCAGTGTGACCATGTCCCCATGCTCATTGTGAAAGTCACTTCTTGGGGTCTCCCTTGCGCTTCATCTATAGTCTTGGCTGTGGGATTGTTTGGGAAGGGAATGTCGAATGCATTGCCAATGGTTTCAGGAGTGAAATTAGTGAGGACCATGTCCTCGAGGAGCACCAATCTAGAATCTAGTTGGTAATACCGAGCAACCTCTACGACTAACTCATAGTTTTGCATTGCTGGAGGAAATCCTGCTGCTTGGGCGATGCCACTTTCCATCATCTGCCTAGGCCTGCCGTAGGCATTGGGGGAGAAGACTCGGCTTCTGAAATCTTGGATATCGATATGGCCTAGGTCAGTATCACCGACATTGTCCCAGACAATCTGAACTTTTGACTCCCTCAGTCCCCCTCTTTGATACTGGTATTTCATCCTTTCGACTCTGCAAGGGATATCTGATTTGGATGCTCGCGATGTCTCGGCTGTAGCAGGCGTCTTTGATGATTCTATCGCCAATTTAGGCATTTATCCTGCACAGTCGCATGCGGATTACGAGGCGATAAAAAGGAAGTGAAGCGAGTTAGATACATGAGATACCAGCATACCAGGATCAATTCAAAAATCGAATTGAAAGAACAACATGATATTGTTAGCTAAAAGCTTGATTGATTTAGACATGAATATTTATGAAGCTTTTCAATTGCGAATTTATTTAGGCATTGATTTCAAAATGGACAAAGCTTGAGAAATTTTCCTAAGTTTGAAAATGCATTTTCTAGCTGATTCTTTAGGAGTCAATTCTGATTTCAATCGCTTTGCATGATGCCTTACAAATGTAAAAAGATGCGATTTTGCAAACTTAAGCATTTTAATCAATTGTGCACTGACATCCATCCAATTTGTAAATATTCTAGACGATCGAGAGAGGTAAAGTGTACTTACCTGGTGAGAAATGAATGGCGGGAAATTGCACGATTTGCAAATTGGAATGGGAGGTTTCTGCAATTTTTGAATTTCAATGGTTAACTTTTAATCCAAATTCTCGTGCCAATGGTTTGAAAAGAATTTGCAATTTTTCCTTTGAATTTGAATTTGAGACTTAGCGATTTTAATTACCTTGGCGATATGGGCGATTTGCTTCAACGATTTTAACCTCGTGATTTACTCCAACGATTTTACCTTATGCGAACTATAGCAGACAAAGGGGGTTTTCAAATTTTTACCGCGCGATCTGGGGAGTCTTTGCGAACACTCCAAACACTCTTCACTTATCCATCTAGGTCACGATTTTTAAGAGTTTTGCCGATTTTTGTTAAAAACGCGATCTCTTCTCATAATGCAAACTTCGGGTTTTCGAGCTGCCCTTTTGAACTTCCGAAGAAATCGCGATCTTCGGCGATATGGAGGAGTTTGCAAATTTCACCTTTACGTGCCTTACCCCAACTTCGGGTTATTAGGGCTGTTTGCAAACTTTGGATTTTGACGTTTATCCGCTACTGTGCAAATTTCGGAGCTTTGGAGGGTTTTCATTTCCCTTGGCAATTTGAAGAGGCCCTTTTAAACTTTTCTATTCCACGCACTTCACCCATGCATGGTGAATTTCAGAGCTTTTAGTGCGTTTGCAAAGTGCGGCACTTTGACCCCATTCTGCCAATTTTTAAACTTTTAAAGAAATCGCGATTTTCGTCGATTGGGTGCAGTTCGTCAAACTTCAGACCTTTGGTTGCTTTTGTTAATTTTGGACTTTTCACGTTTTTGGCAGAAAGTGCGAACTTCAGCACTTCTAACCCTTTTGCAAACATTTTACATTTTCCACGCCTTTTACCTTCACGCGATTTTCAGTGCTTTTGGGATTTTCACAAAGTTCAAACTTTTTACACCCTTTGTCAACTTTGGCAATTTCAAGTGCTTTGAAAATTTTGCAATTTTAAGTGTTATTGGAGAATTTTGGACCTTTTTAGTTATTTGCAAACTTCCTTCTTTTTGGCATTTCAGCCTAAAGGTCTGAATTTCGGCCCTTTGGGCCATTTTGTAAATTTTCTAACTTTCTTTCATTTCGGCCTTAAGGTCTGAATTTCGGCCCTTTTGGTCATTTTGCAAAGTTTTCACTTTTCTCTCATTTCGGCCTCAAGGTCTGAATTTCGGCCCTTTTGGTCATTTTGCAAAGTTTTCACTTTTCTCTCATTTTAGCCTGAAGGTCCGAAATTTTGCCCCTTTTGGGCATTTTGCAACTTTGGCACCTTGAGGCACTTTAAAGATTTCACCTTTCTTTTGCCTTTTAGCTGGCAAGAATCACCATTTACACAGGTTTCGCAAACTTGTAAAAACAAACATCATGTAATCTCTCTCATCATTCTTATGCGAAAATTGGCGTCTTTGGATCCTTATGCGACTTTCAGATGCGTTGTCCTTTACTTGGCGAACTTCGTCAGTTTCTATCATCCCACGCCTATTTAAGGCATTTTCTGAGCTTGAACAATCTCTTGGGATTTGTGCCCGAGGGTTCAACTAACCATACGGATCACTGGCTCCTTCGCTCAACATCATCATCTTACAGACTAATCGCAGGCTTGCTTGAAAGGATGCGAGAGGCTCTGCGCAGAACTCAACAGGGCGAAGATGGAAAGGCCCAAAAAAAAAGGAAGGGGGAACCTTGTCGGCAACAGGGAGCGTGTGCAACGCACAATAAATGGCAACTCTGGTGGAGAAATGATCCCAGTCATTTCAGGGACGCAAGTTCGGATCGAACCAAGAATCTTTGGTTAACCACCACAATTCAGACGAAAAAAGGAGAAAAGACCTTTCAAAACGAGATAATGTTAAGGGTCAAATTGAATCACACGCAAATCGGATTAACTAGTGTGTGCAAGTGGAGTTCATTCCCGCCTAGAAAAAGTTGAGGCATCAATGTTTCACAGTGTCGAGATGCCCAGTGAGCTGATACTTCAAAAGCAACCTGGATAGAGCCCCCCTGCCAGCAAGCGTTCATAGCCCTAGTGGAGTTATCGCCTGTTAGCTCACAGAGATTGCTTTGTTTCCGGCAAGAAAGTTTTACTTTTGCTCTGTACCGGCAGAGATGCCTGCATTCCCATTTGCCAATCGTATGCTTGATATCAATTTGATGGCGAACTTACATCTGGTGCGGTCTGCCCAAAGGGCAAATCGGAGTTGGGTATGCCAGTCCTTCGGATTCTTATCAAGAAGCTTCTTGATTACTTGCATCAAGTTTTTGTTAGTGGACTCTGCTAAACCATTACCTTGGGGATAGTAGTTAGATGAAAACTTTAACATAATCCCATAATCAGAGGCCCAATTTGAAAATTTTAATGATGCAAATGCAGAACCGTTATCACAAACTAAAGCATGAGGACAACCAAAACATGTGATAATGTTTTTTTCTAAGAATTTAATAACAGCATCAGCATTGCATTGCTTCAAAGATTGAGCTTCAGACCACCTCGTACAATAATCAGAAGCGGTTAGAATGTAATTGTGTTGTGCAGAGGAGGGCGGGTTGATCGTACCTATGAAGTCGAGAGCCCACTGGTTGAATGGTTTTACCTCTATAACTGGTCAGAGAGGCATGGCTGGGATTCGCTCCTTAGTTGCGGCTACTTGGCAAACATGGCAGACCTTCACATGTTCATGGGTGTCTCGGAATAAAGTAGGCCAATAATAGCCTGCCCTGAGAATTTGGTGGGCTGTTGCTAAGCCTGACCCATGACCTGTCCCAAACTTAGTATGGAACTGCTCTATAATTTGGCAAGCTTCATCTCTATTTACGCATCTTAGGTAGATGCCTTCATGGTTTCTTCGATATAAGACAACACCTTGCAACATGAAACAACTGCTCTTCATTCTCAAAGCCCTCTTCTGTACTGGGTTAAGGTGTGATGGACATTTTTGATTAAAAAGATAGAAGGTTATGTCATCATACCACTCGTCCAGCGAGACTTGTTCAATTAGGTATTGCTGATGCACAATCCCTGAGCATTCAGATGCGAGAGTCTGTGTCAAGGCCTGACCTCGTACCAGTTTCATGGGCTGAATTTCAATGTCATACTCTTGGATGATGGTCACCCATTTTCCTTTCCTTTCACCTAGCTCATTCTGCATCAATAATGCCTTTACTGCAACATCCGACACTATGGCATATATCTTACTCCTTAGTATATAATGCCGGAATTTCCTAATAGCTTTGACTAGCGCATAAGCTTGCTTCTCAATATTCGGGTATCTCAACTCAGCCTCTTTCAGCAGAGTGCTCATGAATGCTATCGGGTGCTCTCCCTGTTCTTCCTTTCGCTGAGTCAAAATTACTACACAGGTGTGTTCAGAAGCGAAAGAATATATGTAGAATGGGCTTAGATAGTCTGGGCTTACCAAAACTGGCGCCTGGACAATAACTTGTTTGATCTCCTCAAATGCTTTTCTAGTTATCGGGGTCCACTCTATCTTAGCATCTTTCTTGAGCATGTCATTGAGCGGGCGAACTATTTCAGCAAATCCAGTTATAAATTTTCTAACAAAATTTATTTTCCCAAAGTATGACTTAAGTTCCTTTTTGCTTGTGGGGAGATTGATTTGCAATATGGCTTTGATTCTATCAAGATCGATTGAGATCCCCCTTTCTGAAATAACATGACCGAGAAGCTTGCCTTCGGTCACGCCAAACATACACTTCTTGGGATTTAGAGATATCCCGAACAGGCGACAGCGCTGAAAAACTTTTCGCAGATCACACACATGGTCCGCCCTTTGCTTGGAGAAAACTGTCAACTCATCCATATAGATAATGATGCACCGGCCTACAAGATCCTTAAATGCAATGTCCATGGCGCGCTGAAATGTGGTTCCTGCGTTGATCAAACCAAAAGGCATCCTTCTGTAGGCAAATACCCCTCATTTGGTGGTGAATGCAGTCTTCAGCCGATCTTCATACTTGACCATTACCTAATTGTACCCGGAATAACTGTCTAGGAAAGACATCATCTGGGATCCATTGACCATCTGCAAGACTTCATCAAGTGAAGGCAGTGGGTAGTTATCTTTCTCTGATGCTCTATTCAAATTGCGGAAATCGACACACAATCTGATTTCACCGCTCTTTTTCCTCACAGGAACTAGGTTAGCGACCCAGGTAGAATGTCGTACTGGAAAGATGATGCGAGCAGCCAGTAATTTTTTCAGTTCTTGATATATCAACGGTTCGAGGAGGGCATTCACTAGCCGCTGCCTTTGTCTGAAAGGTTTTGAGTCTGGCTTCAGGGGTATAGTATGAGTTATTATTGAAGTGTCATAAGTCTTGAGATCCTCATACCCCCAAGCGATGATATCTAGGAATTCCCTCATGTTCTTGAGAATTCCGTCTCTTTCCTGAGATGTACATACCTTGCCAATCAGCACGTTCTTTTGATTTTCTTGCGTGCCAATGTTGATCTTATCACAGGCACCTCCTTCAGAAGTACCTTCCTTGCGAGATTTGAGTTGGTCCCAGTCGAAGATCCTTTCTAACTGGACCATACCTCTAGGAATGGTATTTGTCCTGAGATTCAAGACTCCTTCTATGTCGATCTTGGCTTCTTGAGGTTCTTCTTCATCAATAATCTTTGTTGCGAACACATCTGAGCTTGTAATGAAGTCAATGATATGCTTATCATCATCGAACACCTGAAAATTAGTGACATTGTCCGAAACAGATGGGACTGATGTCAACTCCACTGTAAATTTCTTTAAACTTTGCATCAACAGAGGCTCGAGCGAACTTGCGGCCTGCGCCAGTGAATCAGCAACCTGATTCTGTGATCTAGAGATGGCTTTGATGTTGAAAGCATCAAAACTCTCACTTATATCCCACACACAGTTGTGATAAACGCTTAGTCTTTTATCATGGCACGTGTATTGCTTTCGAACTTGCCGAACTACCACCTCTGAATCTCCGAAACAGTGTAGGATCTGAGCTCCCTTCTTGATGGCTAACAGCAAACCATGAATCAAAGATTCATACTCTGCTATGTTGTTAGTACAGTGAAACTGTAGGCGGTAGGAGGCCAAATAGGTTTCACCGGTAGGACTTATAAGCTCCACCCCCGCTCTGGCTCCTCGCTTGGATTTCGAACCATCAAACCTTAAAGTCCAAGTCTGATTTAAGCTGGCAATCTTACTGGTTGCGATTGTTGGACTTACTATTTCATTCTTTTCGTGCTCAGGAGGCCTTTTTTAGGAATCTCGGGGAAAGCGGTGTCTTCTAGCGTGAGAGTATGGGTTTCCAGCACCTCTGAATGTCTCTTCCATACTTGATTTAATGTGATTCTGCATAATGAACACGTTATTTCTGAATGGGCGACATTGTGAACTTTGCACCAGCCGGTTAAAAGTAAATCCTTGATATAATCTTGACGGTTTAGATGCTGCATCTGCTCAGTGTATTTGCAGAAAAAATCTTTAAAGCTGGTGAATAGCTCATTTTCTTCTGGTGACGGGATCTCTTTATCATAATTCTCTACAATTCCCTCTAGATTTCGGACTGGATTTGAGCATTGTACCAACAAAACTTTGTTTGTTGAGTCTGCGTGAGCCCTGTAAGTGCCCATATCTGATTCTAGAAACAAGGTCTCATTGGCCTGGTTATATTCGATGATCATCAATTTGAGCCTAGGTTCGGACTCAATCCGGATTTGATTCGCTACCCCTCTCCGTGGCAGCCACATATGAGTGAAACTAGAATGCAGCCAGTCGTTAAGGACGCAGGTCCAGTCTCGGCTAAGCAACATGCCATATGCTCCTGGGATGTCTACTACCTGAATGTCAATATACATCTGGATACACGGGTCTGTTGTCAACTGCATATGTATATTATTTAACTCCCCCACTACTGTCACTTTAGATTTATCTAATTGAGTAACTTTTCGGTTAGTCTTGGTGGGGGTTAGGCCTAGAGCAGTGCATACCAATAGAGGCATAACATTAGCTGAAGCTCCTGAATCTATTAGACAATTGTGCAGGTTCTTACCAAAGATTCTGAGAGTCAATAGGAAAGGTGGGGTTCTAGCTTCTTAGTAAACAAATTGATAGTAGGCTCGGATGGGAGGGTGTCGTTGTTCATGATTGAGATATCTTGAGTTCTTCCTCGTGCATGTACTCCAAAACTAGTTTCCATGGGCTGATCATTTGAGAACTCAGGCAGTGCAACATAATTTGTTGTTGATTCGTTGGTCCTCTTACCTCATTGCTGATCTTCTGGGGCTGCCCTGGTGGCATTCTCTGTCCGGAATTCTCATCGGTCCCTTTAGAATGAACCGGCAAGGGTTCCTTAAGGCTGCCCAAGACCATATTCCTAACCTCGGAAACTTTCATCAGTTCAGCAAGGGATAAACTGATTTTAATCTTCTTGAATTCATCTGTTACCAACTGGCCTAGTTTAGTAATTTCTACATTGCTAGATGGCTTATCACTGGAGCCCTGATTCGTGACAGCAGTCGGCTAATTTTGAGAAACAAGTATTCTCGGAGGGGCTTGCATCTTTTGCGGCTGACTTTGGCTCGCATATTGCTGCGATGCCTTAGGATAACTTGGGTTGTTATTGGCATTCTGATTTGGAGGAACTTGAATATCTTTGGGAGGCATGGAAGTAGTATAAGGGCCACTATTGCTGTTCTGGTTGTTGTTGTTGTAATACCCCCGATTGCCACGTTGGTAATGCTGAAATGCATTTACATCAGCGGACTGGTTTGGGTCCGCCACCTCATTTTCATCTTGATTAGGGAAGAAGAACGGGGGAATGTATCATACCTTGGTGACGACACTCTTTCAAACCCAGTGGGAGGAAGCACTGGTTGAGGCATTGTGTTCTCAACTTCTCACTGAAATATATTTGCTGACACTTGAAACTCGTCACATTGCAGCTCTGAGTGTTGGTTAGTATTATGCAACCTGCACCAATTAGATAGAGTTGGCTCTACTAGGAATACCCTATCTGTCAACCTGTTTTCTGATGCTGATGGGTTATCAAGTGGAGTAGGGACTCCTCCATTGTTAGGACAGGTGTTCCACGTCCTTGTAGGTTGTTGATATCCTTGGTTTTGGTATTGACTTTGGTGCTAACCTTGCTGCTGATTTCTCTGACTACTCTGCAGTTGATTATTCTGATTTTGCAGATAGGTAACTTCAGAGGAAAGCTTTTTCATTTGGATAGTTAGCTCCCGAATCTCATCCTTCTCCTCTTGGGTTCTAGACGATACTGTAGTATTTTGCAGATATATGTGCTGTTTAGGAGGGATCTGGGATATAGGTGGTCCTGGGTGGAGCACCAATTGATTCGTAGGTTGTTGAGGCTGATATGCCAATTGGGGAATTGGATTCATAATAGGCGTTTGGTGAGCCAAAGCCTGGCTAATTTCTTGAATTTGGCTAGGCATAGCAGGGGGTCCTAATTGCATCAATGGTCCGACAATGTTTTGGCCTAGTCCCTTACTGATCTCCATAGCCTTAGCATAAGCTTTAGTTAACGTGGTCGGTGCAGGGTGTGACTGTCGAACAAACATAGCTGTCAAATAGTCTAGAGCTGAATAGTAAATCTCTCTTGCCAAAGCATCACTTACCACATATGGGTCTTGCAATCTGGTAAAAGCTTTATGGAACTTGTTGTTGAAAGAACTGATTGGCTCTTGTCCCTGTCTTTTGACTTCTACAAACTACCTGTATAGCTCTGTAGGGGTTATAGGGATACCATACTTTCCCGTAAAAGTTGTCTTCAGCTTCTCCCAAGAGTCAATAGAAGATACCGGCAAGTGGATAAACCAATAAAATGCGTCTTCCCCCAATGAATAAGGGAAAAGTCTGCATGCAACGTCTGCATACTCAATTTGTCTATTGCGTAACGCATCTTCAAATATTTTAATATGTTCTTTTGCTGTTCTGTTTGGATCATTTGCATGAAAAATGGAACAGAACCTGTCCGGGCTCTTGGGCATATCATGGTAAGCTGTAAAAATTAGTGGTGACGGATTATCTACCAACCAAGTGGCACCATTTGGAGCAGGTGGATTGTGCGCCATCTGTGGCTGATTTAACGGGACTACCGGAGTTATAACCGCTGGAACTGCAAAGACTGCACTTGCTGGGACAGCAAACTGCTGGTCCGATGAACTGGGCTCACTGGGGTCTATAGCTCGGCGATAACTTTTGCGCCTGTAAAAGTGAAACCCAGCAAATCTTTCCCGTTTCGGGCTAGATTTTAGGACTCTTTCGAATCTCTCCGGAGAGAAAGATCCAATTCGTTCTCCAATGTCAAATTTGTTGGTGTAGTGCAGGAGCAGGAGCAGGTGTAGGAGCTAAATTAGCCTCTTCTTGATCTCTCTAATTTTGGGCGTCGATGCGATCAGCAATCTCCTGTTCCTCCTCAAGGATAAAACACATCCGAGACCAATTTGGATAATTTCTTTTCACAGACCAGGCCACGCTGTACAACTCTGTGATGAGGTTCTCTTGTTCGTCGCTGAAATCTAAATCTGGCTGTATCACTAGTTCGGGGTCTCTTCCTGGCTAAGGAGGATTAATGGGCAGGCCCATCACTTACCATGTTTGTAAACTGGAGGGAAAACTGTCGGACCTCTTTAAGAATTTGCTTGTGAAGGGCAGCGATCCTTTGTCTGTCTAAATCTTCCTTGATCACAATTTCTATTTGTAGACCCCTTTCTTCTTCTTAATTAATAGTGCGACTTACTTGTCTGAAACGAGGGCGATTTGCTTTTGATTTCCAAGCAAGTGCTCGTAACTGATCTGCAATATATGACTGGTTCAGTCCTTG
The DNA here is from genome assembly GCF_030272615.1 of Cryptomeria japonica. Taxonomy (NCBI): domain Eukaryota; kingdom Viridiplantae; phylum Streptophyta; class Pinopsida; order Cupressales; family Cupressaceae; genus Cryptomeria; species Cryptomeria japonica. Next base: position 676,704,056 of record NC_081411.1, read on the forward strand.
ACCAGGTTGTTCAAGGGGAAGGTTGAGCGAGAATTCATGCAGCAATACCATACTGCATTATTAATCGCCCTCCTTCTAGCGCCAATTCTGTTGCACGCGGAAGAGGGTAAAAAAAGCTATAAGGCTACTCTTCACAAATATAGACTGATATGATGCGGATTTCGCTGTTTAGACATTCATCATACTGCCCTCCTTCTAGCACCAATTCTGTTGACGTTTCTAAAGTCGCATTGCTGCAAACTCCATACGGCCAACAAATAATAGAATGAACTCGCTGAGTATCCTATCCTCTCTTGAGATAAGGAAATCCCTAATGCTATTTGTTACGTTTGATCAAAGGGGACAACGTCAAGGTTTCGTTCGTCAGGTCTTGACTGTGGGATTACTCAGTAGTTTGATGTGTTTTTGTTGGAAACACAAGGGGACTTACAGTGAAATAGCCAATTGCTGGATGAGTTCCCTAGAACTTTAATAGTCTTTCTTATCAGATGGTTTAAGTTGGGTTGATACTGTTTTTAGCAGGACTGCGGATTCTCTTGGTAAAAGAAGGAAAAAGGGGGATAGAGAGAGAGAGAGAGAGACAAAAAATATGAATTATTTAACTAAGATAGCAGATTCGGTAAATAGACAGACACCTCCAAATAACTAGATTAAGAATTACCAGCCATTTAAGCACAATACTTGCATCAATCTAGTGCGATCTTCAAGGGAAAATTGAATTTTCATGCTATTAAATACAACATCAGAACTTTGACATTCATTCAGTGAGCATTCAATAACCGAACTAAGCATATGAAAGGTTCAGATTAACCATGCAGAAGGAAAGACAATCAACCATTCCCTAATGGTATGAACAGCGCGGATTCTATCAGATGTTTACTTAGAAAATGCTATGTAAAGGAAAGAAACATAACTAAAAATTCTAGATTAATGAAGAAGGAGACCATGCACTCACAAGGAAACTTGAAACAATCTTAACTTTGCATTAAATCCTATAAATTTTGCCAGAGCTTCAGCAACAATCCAAGAACTTCTTACAAAATGAGGGAAAACCGGTCCCTTAAATAGGCCTAAAAAATGGATGAATGGCCAAGATCTAATCTAAACAAATGGCCCAGATTCATCCTTACAAAAGAGTACCCATACCCATAAATGGAGGGTAAATATTGCAACTACCCCAAAGGGAGTAATAACTACCCAAAAAAGGTAATTAGAACTTATCCAAAGTAATCCAAAAAGGTGCATACACATAAAGTTTTTATATTTAGTTGACTTGGAAGTCAAACATGACCCTTTGGCCAAAAAGTGCACTTTTCAAAATTAAAAAGGAAAAAACACTTTAGGAGAGCACTTTTTCTTTTTCAGCTTCGCATCCCCTTTCCAGGAATTCATCCTTGTCATGCAAATATTCTCACCAAAGGTCCCGACCTGCTGTACGTTCCTCACAAACATATTTCTGGAACCTAAGGCACAATTGGAATAGCAAACTGAATGGAGGCATAGGAGGATGACGAATTTTATACTGCATGCCTTCAAGGTATTGGTCTACGTGCTTCAAACCATCCTTCCAGCTGGAACGATTACGCTCGAAGCACAACATGTCTGACTGGAATTGACCAACAAAACTCATGTCCTTAGCGGAATAGGTGATCCTATCCGTCCCTAGTCTTTCCTCCCAGTCCAGCTGTATCACTTCATCAGACAAGTCATTTTGCCATCCCGAGACCATTGATCGAAGGATCGTTTTGCCGAGTTCTTGCATGGTGTTCAGAATTGTCTCGCATGCATCATGTTCTTTATCAATGATTTCTCTTGTGTCATTCTTCATGGTGATAGTCCAATACCATTCCTTAAGAGTTCCGGGGTTGAGGACTTGGGAACTCCGGAACCTAGAGTTCTAGGGTTGAGGACTTGGGAACTTCAGAACCTAGGGGTTCCAGAGTTCCGGGGTTGAAGACTTGGGAACTTCGGAACTTGGGGGTTCCGGAGTTCCGAGGTTGAAGACTTGGGAACTTCCGAACTCTGGGCTTCCGGAGTTCCGGGGTTGAAGGCTTAGGAACTTCGGAACTTGGGGGTTCCGGAGTTCCAAGGTTGAAGGCTTAGGAACTTCGGAACCTTGGAGTTCCGGAGTTCAAGGGTAGGAACTTGGGAACCTGGGGGTTCCAGAGTTCCAGGGGAGGAGAACAGAAGAAAAGCTAAGGGAAGGAAGGGAACTTCGCAAACTTGGAGTTCCGAAGCAGGAAAGAAAGAAGCTAAGGCAAAGAAACTCGGAACCTCGGGGTTTCGGAGTTCGGGAGAAGAGAAAGAGAGGGCCAAGGAACATCCGACAAGACAACACTTCAAACTATGATTGCACCGCTTTTCTCCTTGATCAACTGGGCAGCGCTGGTCCATGAAACATATCTCTGATCGGTTCTCACTAATGGACCAAGGGTGTCATAAAATGACAACAGTCACCAATCCTCATTATCCATCCTTCGAGGCTGATCAGGAAAGTGACATTGTTGGTTTGGCACAAACAAGGCATTTTGAGGCTGATTATGTGTACACATAGGTTGCCAAGATACTTTTCTTGAAGATAGGCTTGGTAAGCCAACTCTTGTTGTTTCTCGATGTCATTCAGCTATAGGATTTGAGAAAATACAACACCACAGGAGCCTGAAGATCTTCTGCAAGCCGAATAACCTGTTACAAGGAGAAGCAATGAAGCAAAATCTGAAGAACATAAAAAACACAGAGAATATGCTCAAAAAGAGAGAGCTCAATATTCACAAAAATATGTAATGTGATTCTTACAATGAAAAGAAAGAACTCAACCTTTAATAGGTCAAGAAACCCTAAAAAGGGAAAACCTAGGTTTGCACATAATAATTAATTAAAACAATTAATTATATGCACCTAAAGTTAGCTTAAGTGTAAAAGAGATAAAGGGAACTTAAATAATTAAACAAATAATGTTTAATTAATCAAGTAAATACCCGAATACTCTAACACCCCCCCTTAAGCTAGACTTAGGGAGAAGCTAAAACCTAGAACAGCTACTGAAAGCAATAAAGATGGGTCCCGGCAACAAGGCCTGATCAGGTACCCAAATACAATGAAATCTCTATGAACTGGAGAAATAGAGAAAACCACGTGGGAACAAAACTCTACTCCAAAAAGAGATGGGAAAAAAATATCAATGAAGCATGAAGACCCTGCAAACTCTATCGAAGAATAACTGCTGATCTGAAGAACATCCACTGAGCTAGAACATGACCAGGTAGAGAAGACTATAATCTGCATGAGTGCCCCTCAAATGACACTACTCGAATCAGGAGGCAAACAAGGCAAAACAACTGAAATTGAAGATACAGATGGCATGAGAAACCAAAGCTTGAAGAGCTGATCAATCGAACCACGGAAGCATTAGAACCAACAGGATAAAACCTCCCCATAATGCGGAAGTGGGAGAGGGACAGGAACACTGAAAAGGACAGCCAAAAAACAACTGCATGATGAAGAACCAAGAACATCAAAGGTGCTGAGACACATCATCATGAGGCGAATGTCATGGAAGGAACACTCACTTGACAAAGGAAGATGGAAAACAAAGGCAAACATCAACCCCCTCATGGCACTTGATCAACAGTGCATGTACAACAAGACACAAGATATGCAAGATTCCAAGTAAACAATGCATGATGGCACTTTATCTCAGTGCGTTTGCATAATTACAAGCTACAATGATAAGAAGACTGGAAATAGAAACAAGAATCAAAACAGAGACACCCTACTCAGAAAAGAGATCCCAGGACCTGAAACAACCACGATGTCCACCAGAGTGCTAAAAAGCAAAAAAACTGAATAAAATATGCATGGAGCAGAATCTGGAAAAAAAACTCATATTTCTGGAAAGTACACAGAACACGCTTTCCGAAAATATAAAGTTTTCGAAAAACGGAGGTCGGATGCTCATTCTACGTCTCTCAGAGTACAAAAAAGAGACCTCACTTTGACTGCAAAAAAACATAGCCAACAGCAAAATTGGAAAAAATTACCAATACCATGAGGTTGGCCTTGGAACCAGCTTTCCGACGCCTATTCGTTTTTGAAAAAACGACTCCGTATGCCCAAGATAGGGCCAAAAAACCAAACCCCCCCTGAAAAAGCCAAAAAAGGGGGTCTGGTTGCTTGTTGGTGGTCCGGTGGCCAGGGAGCGGAGCTTCGGTGGCAGCCAGGCGGAGCTCCGGTGGCTGGGCGGCAGCCGGGTGGTGGCCCGGTGGCGGAGCGGTGGCCAGCCGGAAAAAAGGGCCAGGGAGCCGGAGCGGCAGCTGGGAACTGAGCGGCGAGCTGGGCGGTGGGGGGCCGCAGGGAGCCAGAGGCACAGGGACAAGCGGTGGCCCGTAGGCGGCGATCCAGGCTGGGCGGCGGCAGCAGAGCGGCGGTGCCAGGCTGGGCGGCGCGTGGGTACCAGGATCTGCATGGCCGGCGGGGTCGGAGAAACAGCGGCGGGGGCCGGAAAAGCAAATTTCGGCCTGCATGTCGTAAAAAGGCCAAAAATAATTTTTTTTTAAATTTTTTTTCTCGATCTGCGTGCGAGGGCCGTACGGCCTGGATCTGAGAAAAAAATTCACCCAGAGGCTCAGGAATCAAAATAGGTCAAATTTTATATGACCGACCATAGGGGTTTTCGGGCCTTCTGAGCATGATGGTGAGGTCCGTTTAGGCCCAAAGTGCTCAGAAAAAAGGGTCAAACCCTAGGTACACAAAAAAATTCCTGAAACCCCAGATCTGCTTCCAAAGCCAAAAATTCTCAAAACAAGAACAGGTAGCTGCAGATTTGAAGCTCTGATACCATATAGGAGTTGAGAAAATACAATACCACAGGAGCCTGAAGATCTTCTGCAAGCCGAATAACCTGTTACAAGGAGAAGCAATGAAGCAAAATCTGAAGAACATGCAAAACACAAAGAATATGCTCAAAAAGCGAGAGCTCAATATTCACAAAAATATGTAATGTGATTCTTACAATGAAAAGAAAGAACTCAACCTTTAATAGGTCAAGAAACCCTAAAAAGGGAAAACCTAGGTTTGCACATAATAATTAATTAAAACAATTAATTATATGCACCTAAAGTTAGCTTAAGTGTAAAAGAGATAAAGGGAACTTAAATAATTAAACAAATAATGTTTAATTAATCAAGTAAATACCCAAATACTCTAACATCAGTCACTCTTTGAAGTTCAACAATATGTTCTTGATGTCACCGATAGTCATATTATCCATCTTTTGAGGCTGATCAAGAAAGTGACATTGCTAGTTTGGCACAAACAAGACATTTTGAGGCTGATTATGTGCACACCACATAGGCTGCCAAGATAATTGAGCAAGAATGGGTTGGTGGTCAGCATATGAAGGTTGCTGGTTTTCTATTGTGATAGGGCTATTTTGGTTGAAACCAACTACATAGCTACTTTGATATGGCTGATACGAAGGTGTAGAAGCAGCATTTTCATGATATGGGGCTGCAAAGACATGCATGAAATTTTGACATATTTACTCATTAAAAAGCTAGAAAATTAGGAGAAATGAGATTTGTTTTGAAACATACCAACACTAGGACCACTGGAACCAGTAGACATGAACTCAGAGTTGCCAGGTGTGTGCAATAATGCCTCCAAAGGCTGAACTTGTTGACATACACACCAAATATCAGTAATAAGAAGGAAAGTTTTGAACTAAGATAGTTCAAATAGTCCCACCGAGCATGCCAAAAGTAGTTGTCAATTGAATGTGAACCCTTGTTGAACTATGTTCAAACCAAAGATGTAAATATCTTAATCGGCAATAAATCTTTTGGCCAAAAGTTTTTAAAAAATCGGGAATTGGGAAAAAATTGGCAGTAAATCGGCAAAATTATCGAACATTTGAAAGTATATAATTTCTTAAAATATTCTAAAAAAACACATGTATACACTAAATTTATAGAACACAATAGCATATTACTAGTTTCCATCATATGTAAATGAAGTTTGAGTCAAATATATACCATATTGATATACCAAAAACAAGTTCAATTTCTAAATACGTTTGAGTCAAATACATATTGTAGAGTCTAGATCACAAAACAAATCATAGATTGCGTCTACGACTAAAGCTCAAAAAACTCTATTGCCGTTGAGTGGGTGCTGAAGTAGATGGTGTTGTAGCAGCTACTGCAATATCCTCAAAAGGTGAGGAATCTGCCTCTTTTGGATCAACAAACTCATCTCTTGCCTCCTCACATTCTGCCACCTCTACCGCCCATTCAGCTGCCTCCCTCCATCTCATCTAACTGATCATCAATGAGAAATGCATCCACATCAACATCACCAGTAGCACCATCAGGTTCACCAATCATATCCACTGTGTATGGATCAATCTTATCAATGTCAAGTGTGTCATATGAATTGTTTCCTTGTACCCTCTTTTCATGCAGTCGAAGGTTGTACCGCACATATACAAGGTCATTCAAGCGCTTTTGAGTCAACCTATTGTGCTTTTTTGTGTGAATGGGCTCAAATACACTCCAATTGCGCTCACAACCAGAAGCACTACAAGGTTGAGATAATATACTGATTACAAGCTTTTGAAGATTAGGCATTGTGGCACCATAATCTTCCCACCATAGATCTACAAGCATATAAATTGGCATTTATAACTTGGTAAATATTTTTATAAACTTAAAGATTGAAATATATGGTAAAATAGATTTAAGGGCACATTTATTTTTACCTGGCAGCAGAGTGTCTCTCATATGAATACCAATAGGTGAAGAAAAAAATGGCCCATCTTCTTTCTTGTACCTCTGCAACTCATCAACAATGAGGTCTTGAATATTTTCATTAGGAACCAACCTCTGAATACATGTGTCAAGGCCAAGTTGAACCTCCTCATCTATTTTGAAAGTGCGGGAGTAAAATAACTTGGGGTTCAAATAGTAGGCAGCAACATGGATATGTTGGTGGAGTTGTTGATTCCACCTTCGATCAATTATATGCCATATGGGTTCATATTTGGTCCTGTCTAACCCATACAAGTGCTAAATTGCCTCTTTGGCCTTATCCATGGCCTCATATAGATACTTGATGGGGTTTTTATCCCCATCCACCATCCGTAGAACCCTCACCAATGGCTTTGACAACTAGACATGACAAATTTAACAAAAATCAGCAATGTGTAATATTAGAAAATAAAAAAATAAATCATCAATTGAAATTTGAACTTTGAACACTTACATTGATGATCTCCACCATGAGTTTGCCAAATCTATCATCAAAAACGTCCTTCATGACCTTCTCTGCTTCAGGCTTCCTACAATGAGGGCTCTCCAACCATCTTTCACTCACAAACATCCTCTTCAGGTTGGGCAATGCATGTAATTTGCTCTATAAGTTGAGGAAATTCGTGGCAAAACGTGTGACTCCTGAACGCACAAGATCTTTACCATCAGTGTGTTGTCTCATAAGTTCCAAGACCCATGTGTGGTTGTAAATGTACTTTGTGATTTCCCTTCCATCTTCAACCACATTCTTCACCCAACTAAGTTTTCCTATGTCCTCAAGGAGTAAATCAAGGCAATGAGCAGCACAAGGGCTCCAAAATAATGTCGGATACCTAACCTGTAGAAGTTTACTGGCTGCCACATATGCGGCTGCATTCTCAGCCACAACCTGAACAACATTTTGCACTCCCACTTCGATCACTACCTCATCCAACATGTTGCACAAGGTTTCTGCATTCTTCACTTCATTTGAGGCATCAATCTATTTTAAAAATACCACCTGTCCCCCCTGAAGCAACTAGAAAGTTTATGAGTGTCCTATTCCTACTATCCGTCCACCCATCAGATAAAATGGTGCAGCCATTCCTTTCCCAATTTATCCTTTGTTGTTCCACCGGCTGATGTGTGGTTTAGACCTCATGCTGCAATAATGGCCCACTCAACTCATAATGAATTGGGGACTTGAACCCCTTACTAGAATTGGTCAATCCACTGACCATTTACTCCCAATATGGACTCTCAACAATACTAAACGAAATATTGTTGTAAAACCAAAATCTAGCCACCACCGCTTTTGTCTGCTGATGCACTTCCTTGTTCCATGAAGTACCTAACAATCCGGGTTGCGCACTAGGAGTGTTACGAGGAATGAAAAAACCAGATGTATTGTACCCACTCCAATATTTTCGGACCCTATAGAACAGATATCTCTCATTGGGGCTGCCATTGCCTTTGTTGTCCTCTTTTTTTCTACCTTATTTTGCTCATATTTTGAAAGTCTTGCTTTTGCCTCCCTTTGAACCTCTTCAGGAACATTGTCACATGTCGTAATATTCTTTCTAGTGATCTTTGCAAGGTGATATTTGAGTCGGTGTATGCCACCGGTCATAGTTTTTCGTGCAATGGTTACAAATAACCTCTCCTGCCACTGCACTTGGTGTGCCATGTTTCCACAAAGGATCCCTCTTTCTACCACCACCTCTAGTTGCAGCACCTCTAGATGAAGAAGCCATTGTCTTATAAATATTCGAAAGAAACTTAGCAAAAGAGAACAAACATGGATCAATATGCCCTTGATACATATTACAAAAATATTGGGTGGCAATATATGGCATTAAGAAAAAAATGTTGGTCTTTCTTTAGCTGATATTGGAAATGGCATTAAAAGTCTAGACTCTATACACATTACAGACATTCTGAAATATACAGAAATTGACAAAACGATTATGATCAAGTTTAGAAAAAGAGTGCTAGCAAATCACAAACTTGTGAATGTATCCTACTTTGATATTCCATTACCAAAAACATACAAGGTAAGGAAAGATGAGAGAAGAAACTTTTGAACAATCTGTTTTAGTTTGTTTAGTCTTAGATATCATAAAATGTCTTTAACAGTGGTTAACGATTTGTATGCATACACAAATTACAACAAGGACTACAAATTACAACAAATGAAGTGAGTGAAACTTGCATAGATGGATTTTAGTGAAACAGTCATTTAGTATTACTCTTCATGAAGTTTTACTATTGCATCAACTATGTTGGTAATTTCCAAGGCCTCAGCTGTGATGTTCTCCAAATATTCATCACTCTCAAGATTATATTTTTTCAAATGCCCATAGATTTTCTTAAGAGATAAATATTCAAGTTTGCTTAAGTATAGCGTGTATTTAGTTATCTACAAACAAGTTCATTCAACATTCTTCAAGCATCTATCTTCAACAGATTCGCCTACTAATTTGCACCCTTCTTGAATGGTTTTCCTTTGCTTAAGAGAGAAAGCAAACAAATAAATAAAGCCACTTCACTAAATATGATGAGCATAGAAGTGCTTGATGTAAAACATTGAACAGTTCCGTACTAATAAATTACTAATTTGTAAAGATTCTATACTTATGTACTCATAAAGAAGTAAAAAATAAACATCTAAGATAACACCTTTGATATTTCCAAATATAAAGATTGAGGATCTTTTGTAAGAATCTGTAATTTTGTAACTCGTAATAGAAATCGAGCCAAACCTGGAAGTGTCGATTTGGAGTCTGGACGTCGGGCAGGAGGGAAGTCGTAGAGGGATGTTGAGCATTGGCCATCGGGCAGGAGGGAAGTCGCAGAGTTGTAGTCACGTCTTACGGAAGTCACTGGCAGAGTCGCAGTCGCGTGTTCCTGTCAGCCAAAAAAAAACTTTTTTCTTTCATTTCACACGACCCTTTTTACATTTTAGGGTTCACGACTTTTTTTTTAATTTGTTTTTTTAAATGCCGAGTTTCTGTATTTTAATCGCGATTTTTTGCGACTACAAATCGGTATTTTTTCCGAATAAATCGAGCGCGATTTAAATGGAGATTTAATCATTTGGGCAAATGACTCGCGAAAATCGCGGTTTGCCCAATTTTTTGACGATTTTTACATCCTTGGTTCAAACCATCCACTGAAACGTGGGAATGATCTCCAAAGTGTGGGATCTGATACTTGAGATCAGACCTCCAGTTGAAGAGCTAGCTCTCTTTGGGATAATCACCTAAAACTAGTGCTTGCTAGGAAAAAGGGGAGAAAGAAATGCTTAAAAAAATCCTACATTGCGATGATGCACCAAATTGCCTTTCTAGAACCTATATACACTGATCGATACACACAATTGCTTAGTTAATCACTTGTAACATGACACAACTCAAAATTTCTTCATACCTATGCATGAGTGTTTCATGAAGAGTGAAAATACTGACAACTCAAGAAGGAAAATCAATTTTGACAACTGGTTGTTTATATCCATCACATAGTCACATGACTTGCCTAGAAAATATGTTTTCTCTTGCCTAAAGGTGTTGAAAGAGACAAACTTAAAAGGAAATATGAAATTTCACAAGCTTTGCACACAATAAGACAAGCTTTGAGAAGGTAAACAACAATGATGTACATTAAGAAAAGATGTTTCCACAACTGGGTAGAAGTCTCAAAATGGAGTTACAACGGTATTCTTTTGTTGGAAAGAGCTAGAAAAAGCTATAGTTTTTACAAGAAGAGAAACTCCCTCAAAATAAAGAAGTAAGTTGTTCTTTATAGAAGAGCAACAACTGATTACAACCTTTTGGAGCATTAAATGAAAAGAAAAAAAAAGTTTTGCTACATTACTTGCTTTCTCGGTTGTCCAAATTCGTCATGGCTACTTTTTAGCCTTCAAATGTGCACCAAAAGGTAATTTTTATTAAGAAAAAACTTCATCTTTGAATTATCTATGGATAAGGCCTTTAATTATGCCGCTAGTTGCCTATAAATGCCTTCAAAAAGGTCTCAAACTGCTTCCTATATTCCCTCAACTGTTTGTAGAAGTCTTCAACCTCCTAAATCTACTCAACCAATTGGCCAAGTCATCAAACTGTCCTATATTCTTTTCTCATGTTACCAAACTGCTCTTTACTTCTTCCAACCGTAGCAACTTCCTTCCATGTTTATAGGAAATGTGAGAAAACAATCCTTGAAGATTGAAATAGTCCTAGGTTATAGATGGGTTTGAAATGGGACATTTAAGACCCCTAGAAATGCTCAAAAGTGGTTCATGAATGCTTGAATCTCCCACTTGACTGACAATATACCCATTGGGCAACCTTTGCACATGAAGGCAGGTATGAGATCCTATCTGCTCCAAAATTTATGCACTTAGTCACCTTATCATGTCCGTCTTTTTTTGCTCTATAATGTGATTGTGATAAGGAATGAGGATGGGCTCTTTGGAGACTCTTTCAATGCCCTTGAAACTATCTTCTTCCTGTTCATTTTTACTATTTGTCATCAAAGCTTTTCTTTAGCTATAATGAATGTAGTTCAAAGGGAAAAGAAGCCCTAAATTGACCAAGACAACGTGAAAAGATTTCTTCTTTGTAAAACCCGTTTCCAACTCTTTTCTTTCACATGTTTCCAGGTTCCTTGGCCAAGTCAAAATAAACCTCTTGAACATATCAAAACTATGACGACTAACAACTTAGCAACTATGACAAAATAAAACAAAAATAGACCCATATAAATATCAAAGACAAAAAATGGGTAATGTTGTGACCATTTCACACATCACCCTATTGCGGATGAGGACCCCCCTTTTTTTGTTTTCCAACAGCATAGGTCAAATTGATTAAGTGGCTTGCAGTCTAGGTTGGACTCCAAATTGGAGATTTTCTTTGCCTTAGGACATCTTCAAAGATCTTGATCACAAGAAAAGAATCTTAGGGTTTGAGATTCTATGAATTAGGGTTTTGGATTGACATAGGTCGAAATAAGGAGTCAAAAAAATTGCTTTCAAGGAGGGATAAATTGTGAAATCTCATGTCCTAGGTTAAGTTCAGGTTTTGATGTGAAAATTGGACAAGGGCATCCATTTGCTCCAAAAGACTGATCTAGATGAAGCATTTGCTAAACAAGAAGGTTCTTATTCAAACAAATCTTGAAAGGCCGCCCTAGTTGATTAAATGCAATTGATTCTCCAAGTGCCACCACCTTAAGCCAAAATTGAGCAAATTCATATGAATGAGAGGGTTTTAAATAATCAAGACAAAATCACTGATCAGCAATGGGGAATTGACATTAAGGGGAAATGAAAGTATTGATTCCTATCTTGTACGAACAAAGCTCAAAATACCGATTCATTTGATGAAAGAAATCAAATGTTGATCAATTGATCATCTAATGCAAATAACCTTGGAATGACAATTTGATCAAGGTACGAATGAAGGTGAAAATTCCGCTATAGTGGCACATCAAGCTATAGAATTGCATTACATCCTAATTTCATTTCAGTCATTTGCATATGCTCTTTGAGCGTATTGAATGCATATTATCATTATCTTCATTGAAAATACCGAAACAATCATCAATCAACAAGTTCAGACCTTGTGTGCAAAGTGTTTGACAATATTCCTTGGAGTCAAAATCAGTAAAACAAGGGCAGATTCGTAAGGGATACTACAGTAGTATCAGAGCCATAATCCTGCCAGCATGTTGGGAAAGGATTGCATTCGATTGGTGTGAAATCACTTGTGCACAAGTCAGTTTGGATTTGGCTTTCAATAGGACAGTGAAAAAGGTCATCATGGCAAAGTTGTTTAGCAATAAACAAGCATGTAAAGAAAATGAACAAACACAATACAAGTGGTAATGCCTCGCCAAGAAACCCTAAAGGATACAACTACAAACACTCGAAAATAGTCTAAAATATATATTTTTAAACAATTCCGAATGCATAACGTAAAAGATAAACATTGCAATAGAAGTTGTACAAGCGAAAGACTTATCTCAAACTCCTAAAGGGTTTCCCAATGTGGATTACTTAATTAAAATAATATTTACTTAAGATCAATTAATCCATTTAAGAAATATATTTAACAATTAGGAACTTAGTTACCCTAATCAATGATTGTTTCATTCTTTGCATGAGATAACACTAACATTTCTATGCTTCATTTATGATTAAACATTCAATTACATGACATTAATGAGTTTAAGTAAAGATAGAAATCCTAACATCTAAATCTTATCATAATACATTGCTTTTACTTTGCAAGAAAAACATAATATTACAATTGCACTTAAAACACCAAGTCTCATGAAAATACATATGGTTACATCAAATTACAACTACCGTGAAGGCATACATATAAACATATGATACAATCGACCACATAAGGTCCAAGAGATACAAATATGATCTAAGAAGAACAAAGAGGGTCCAATTGGTACAATGGAATGAAGTAAATCCAAGAGATACATTTGGAGCACCTGCGAAGCTAATTCCTCGCAAGAAAGCATAGACAAAATACCCAATGGAAAGTGGCACTACCACTCGACCATGTTGCCCAAAAAGGAACCACCACTTCGTGCTAGGAGATAGTAATAAATCCCTCCAGCATATCACAAGAAAGCATCACATGGTCTAACATGTACAATGGGTACTCACATAAGACATAAGCATACAAATATGACTCCCACAAGAGTGCTCCAAGTAAAGCCAACACAAGACTACACGCTAGTGAACATAAGGGAAGAGTGTCATCGCATAGCTAGTATGGGTTATCCTGGTTGGCCTCCATAGGCCCCAACCCCCATCATGGGTTATCTTGGTAGCCTCTCCCGAACCCCCGGTCCCCATCCATGACTCATGCAGACTCAACAAACCTTTCATGAAAACAAGGTAGTTGGTTTGCTATTCCAGGCCTTTCCACTGCATCTTGAGTCTATACTAGCACTCAACCATGAGCGGGGCATAATTAATCTTGATTAATATTTTGAAACCCAACCCCAGTTTATTAATTAAGTTATCACTTATTACTCAACTTTCAAGGGGTTATACGGGTAGCCACTTTGGGCCCTGACCCCCACTTAGAAGCCACTCTTCCTTATGACATTACACAACCTACAAAGAACTCCAAGGCAAAACACAAAAGCCAACCAACACAGGGAGTTCAAAACAAAGGTGAATAAACAACTTGGTTATACAAACTTTCTACCAAGGTTAAACCAACTAGAGGTGTGAAACGAACAATTGGTCTATTCACAAGACAAGACCGCAACCAGAGTAAAACAAGTACAACCACAATCAACACTTAACTAATTATCTTGCATGACAAACTCGCATTCAACAACATACCAACATGAATCACGAAAATGACTCTTTTGAAATCAAACACAAAAATCCTCCAATCAGAGTAAATACTCGAAAAGGTTCACTTGCACACTAAACACATCCATATTAAGGAGTCATAACTATCATTCAAAATATATTTAAAAGCTAATGTTATCTAATTGTAGCTCTTTCAATAAACTGATTTTTCCATGATAAGAAAATCTACAAAAGGGAAGAAACGCATGAAAAGGGTCTACGTCAACAAACACCCAAATAGACTTGCACAATGCTTGATTTAAAATCCATACCCACACACAAGAAAATTATCCCTATAAATAAAATTAAGCCATTAAATCTCCAAACCAAAAATGATCAACAAAGTATTCACTTTCATTTAAATACCATACACCCTTTAAGCCATCATTTAAAACAAATATGGATCTTTTCAATTCAAGTCAATTTGACTAAAAACAAGTTTCATTTGCATTCAAGTTTTTAATTAGTGAAAATAACAATATAATATATTTGAAAAGTAAAATCATTATTTAAGTCAAAATAGATCTTTCCAATTAAAATCATATTGACTAAATTTAATTGATGACTATGAATATAGCCTTTATTTTCACAAAATAAATTATGGTTATATCCAATCAATCTTTAACATTTAATTCGTATTGCCAATTCCAAAATACATATTATATATATACGCATATATGAATATATATATATACATATATACATATATATTTATTTATTTTATTCAAAATCTGATAATCATCATAATCCCACTAAACACCATATTCAATTTAAAAATACAAATTTATATATACATATACATACATATATATATATATATATATATATATATATATATCGTATTTAATTTATATCGAAATACGCACTGACTGCAAGAATCAATATTAACAGCAAATAACAAAAAAATCGAACAACAAAAACCATGGCATATTACCCATTCTGGGGGGGTTTACCTGCCAACCCACAACGTGGGGTGAGAGGTGCCCACGATGTGGGTCGCCTCCCCCATGGCTGTGGGAGGAAGGGGCGCCCACAGCCGTGATCACTTCTCCCCGCAATAGTGGATAGAGAGGCCCCCATTGTTGTGGGTGGCCTCTCCCCACATCGTGGGGTTTGGCTCCATGCCCCCAGCCTCCCCCCTTCCCCCTTCCCAAAACGAAATGTTTAAATTTTTTTTTTATTAATAATTTTTTTCTAAACTCTGTGCATACAAACAGAGATATCAACAATATCAAACAAAGAGCTGTATTAAAACAACAAAATTCCCAAACAAATTTTGATAAATCCTCTGTTCTAGTAGGATAAAAAAACAACAGCAATTCCATAAATTTAAATTGTCTTCTTGGGAAATATTAAAATTTAAAATCTTGTTTTCTATTTGGCCTTTCAAACTAATTTTTTTTAAACAAACTCACAACACAAGCTGGATTCAATAGCAAACCCCCATTTCCTCTGCTCCCAAAATTGGGAAAACTAAAACCCCCATTTCCAAATTCACAAAACACAAATCTAAAAGAACAGGGAAGAACATATGAAATGATAACCAGATTTCTCCATCCATTCTTTCTTCCCAAACAAAGAGGGAAAACAAAAACATAACAGACAAGGAAATAAACAAGCAAAGGTTTTTAAAAATTCCAACCTTCCATTGCTTTTGTGGAAGAAAAATTTGAGAAGAGTACCCAAACCTCCCCAAATTGCCAGAGCTTCCACCAAAACCCCCATAACCATTAGAGAAGAAAAATTTCTCCAGAATGAGAAAATAATCCCCCTTTTTAAAAAAAATTCCAAATTATAAAGAAATTTCACCTAAAAATCCCTTTTAGGACACAAATTCACTTTTTCATGAAAATTGAAAATCTGATTTTATTTAAAACATTTACATTGGCTTATATTTAAAAAATTCTATTTTTTTTTAAAACACCAGAAGCCATTAGATATTTTAATAACTAAAAAGTAAAAATTAACTTTTTTTATAAAACAAATACTCAAGACATAATATAATTCCCACTAAAAAATCAACAATCACCTTAACCAAACAATTAAGAATAATCGATTATCTAATTACCCACAAAAGTGCTCTTAATTTAATTTAATAAACTCAACACACATTAATTATTAATAACCATAAGGTATTAATAATTAATTATTCATTAAATAACATAAGAAGAGAATAATTAAATTCACAAAACGCATAACACGCAAAACTCAACTTAAACAAAATAAGGACATGACCCACATACCAACGTCGGAAAAGGTGATCTGACAGGGTTGACAAATAACTGACAACGCTCAAAAGCGAGTCAGGCTAGGGATGACATTAGAGCCTTCAAACCATCTCCTCCACTTCCATCGGGTTAATTAGGTACGCTCAGACCTATGGAGCCAGGTGGAGTTGGTACCTTGTACCTGCATCACCAAACCACACATACATATACATACAAACACATCGGTGAAGGAGAATCGTGACTTTCCATGTCTCACCGAAGTGAGTGATGGGAAATCATTTCCTCGCACCCCATACACTTTCCACACATACATGATGACATATACATAGTGCAACTCACACATGAAGTAAATGTGTTAGTCCATTGTTAGTAACACACAAATAAAATTAACATTTCATCATTTATAAAATACAATGCATAAGCAGAGTTAACATCTACTTACTCAAAGAAATAGCGTCTAATCAACATCTACTCCTCAATAAGCAATAAGCAATAATGCATCATCCACGTAAGCCATTGAAAAGTCAACCATGGTCAACGAGGTAAAAAAGGGTCTAATTATGGTAGGGGTATTACACAAGCTCAGACGTGAATTGCAACATTTAGGGGATTCACTTTCAAAGTTTGGACTATTGAAAGGATCATCTTCATTTTCTACTAGCAAAGGTCCAACACCACAAGACAAAGAAGCGGTAGTGATTAGCATATTTGAGGAGCATAGCATTCTTCCTCAACGTATTAAAAGGAATTTATCTTTCAAGGACTACATGGACATGCACTCGAACTTTGCCACAAGACTGAGCATGCAAGGAATGAATATCACAATATAGCTTATGAATTGTTTATGAATTTTTTATGCATGGAATGGATAGAGAATCTTTACATACGGTTGATACAACTCTTCATGAGAATGTTTTGGTGTCATCAAATTTCGATGAGGGATCCAAAAATTTATGCGAGGGGTTTGATAGACATGTGGATTTGACTCAATGAGACAATTGGACAGCCTTGGGTAATGATTTGTCTACATGATCCTTGCAAGAGTCTTCTCAAGAGGCTTCTATTTTAGATGCTAGAATAGATCATGTTAGTGATTTAGATAGGAATGGTGTGGATTCTTTGGGTGAACATGGGGTTAAAACTGTAGCGGTTGTTGATAAGAAACTTTTACAACATGATCATTGTATGGTGGAGCTGTAGAATGGTACTCACAACATTCCAAAAGTTGTTTTCAGCGTTGACGATAGTTCTTATTTTCATGACAGTAGTGAGGTTCCATTGCATCAACATGAGACAACAACTATTTCAGATGAGGATGATGGTTCTACGGAGTTGTTAAATGCAAATACTCAAGGTTTGGGTATTTTTGATGCATTGTGTTGGGAGGATTCATGCCACCACAAGTCTGATCTTTCAAATCAGACCATAGAAAATGAATCAAAAAATTCACTTATTGGCAATGAGCCCCAAGATCATTCTTCGAATGGACATGCAATTACTATGGAAGAAGTATGCGAAGTTATTGTAAAAAAACAACTTTTACAATGTTTTTTGAGCCATCCTTTGAGGTACATATCAGCAGTACCATTGATGATATTGTGAGTGAAGCTGATAGCATTCATGATGCTTCTCATCATGATGTGAGTGTTGTCGATTCAGCATCATATCACAGTCCAGATGTTGAATCAGGAAACTTGTATGGGAGTCATAAGCTACAGAGTCCTCATCATTTGGTTGGGCAACTAAAGGTGAATGATAGTATGATTGCCACAACCATAGAGCATTTTGATGTTGCTTGTTAGATGTTGGCTACTTTTGGTTGGAGCACTCCTATGACCAATGAGCATGGTCATGGTGACCTTTCCCTAACAGAGCTCCATGCACTTCGAGAAGCTATTAGAATAATGAAACATGATTATTTGCAGCTACTTGCTGATAATCTTCTTGAGTGAGATTGTACTTGTTATGATGCACTGAAGGGAAAGGAAGAGGAGGTTGGTGAGCGCACTCATGAGCTTGAGGTGAATATGGACTCATCGAAGAGCGTCCAGTTGGCCCTTCAAGAGTTATAGTCAAGGATAGAGGAGCTTACCATGGAGTTGAGGTTGGCACAGTCTTCACCATCTACAGATACAATTCAGTTTTCTATGGCAGCAGTTGGTGGGGAACATATATCCACCGATTTTGGGTGTGAGCAGGTGGAGGATGTGGTTACATCCATCACAAATATTGGTGCAGTTAATTCTGATGGGATGAGTATAGTAGTTGAGAGTTGTAGAGAACCTTTTGTTGCACCAAGTTCTACTGGGGGTACCATGACCAATGATATAGGTCAGATTACTGATAGTTCTTGTGTTGCAGTGGGAAATTCTCCAGAGAGTTGTGTGACAGTACACAACACTACTCCATCTTCTTCATAGGAGAGCCACAGGGTTTCATCTGATTGGGAGTTTGGCTCTCATATTGATTTGTCTCCTTCTTTTGGAAACAGATTGACTATTTCATCCCATGTAGCTGACTTTGATCAACAACTTGTTGAGCCACAGAGTTGGAGAGATCAGTTGTATGTTACGGGAGATAAGGTTGATTCAGCCTTACAGACCTACTTGAGGGTGTGGAGTTTCAAGAGAGTCGGTATGGAGCCATAGAGGGTACTCGCATTTGAAGTTTGCGCTTCATTAAGCATGCTTTGGGAGCAATTGAAGATATTCTGACCTCAAAGCTTCATGATAAAGTGTTTGTCAAATTGTCTAAGGCAAAAATATCAGGGGTTTTACATCAAATTTGCTAAGGCACTTTCAAGAGAGCATAAATGCCAAACTTCATCAAACATTGTCAAACAAATAATAAGGTGAGTCTGTTGTCATAAGGATAAGAGTGCCCAACAGTTTGAAAACTTAAAAAGCATTTATTTACATATGAATGCAAGTCGGCCTAAAGGCAGCTAAGATGAAAAGTGGTGACCTTTAGTTTCAAAACGTCTATATAAGGAGTTCGAATTTCATTACAAAACACAACTCATCATTTTAAACAATTTCAAATTCTTATCTGCACTTCCAGGTAGCAAACTTTCAAGATAGTGATTTTGCATTTAGATTTTGATCATTGTATTTGATCAAAATGCATTTGAAGAAAGCGAATTATACTCGGACCAACGATTTTGATCCCTGGTCCCATCTGGGAGGAAACCATTCTGGTGTCTAATTGTCTAGGAAGAAACAAAACTACTCTGCAAATGAAGCAACCCTTGCACATAAGCATGGTTGAGTACACTCCCAGGCAAAAAAGTCTCTGATCTTCAATGAATGAGCATGAGTTTCATCTAAAGTCGGTTGCAGAGACGTGGGAGGGACAATCATCTCCTAAAAATCAAGAGAAATCTGCATGGCATGGCGTCTGAGAAATCTCCGTCAAACCCAAAAGTCTTCATAATGCCTTGAAGAGGTATGAATGACGTCTAGAATCGGCCTGCAAGGTCACTTCTCGAGTAATGGCGACAATCCCTAGTGGTTGAATGAAAATCCGATCTAAGATTAGGCACCGACTAAGCACAAAAAATGTCTCGACTACCGAGTCGGCAACCACCCACTTGCAGAGCAATTGAAATCCAATGTCACCACAAAATTGAATGTCCACCGTCAATCAAGAGATCTCGCGCACAGATGGACGTGCAAGATCTCACTATGTGAGCTCTTAAAAAAGCCCAACGGAGGATTAAAACATGGCCATTGGATTGGGCCTTTATGAAAATCCAACGGTCGGTAATGACTGATGTGGCCCCTCGGGCCCATGTTTCCACTTTGCTATGTGACCACCTAGCGGCCTGACTGATTGTACGGGATAGCGGGGGAAAACCCCGGCGAATATCTTACCCCATAGGCCACTTTGCTTCCTTGAAATTGTCTGTGGGATGGCGAGGAGGCCTTGTTCATTCTGTTCATTTACCCCGCAAGGCCATTTGACTCTTCGCTTTTGCCTCGCAAGTTAATGGAAACACTACCCGCAACCCTTCAATGTTTACCTCGCAAGGTATTGCTGCATCCACAAAAATCCTCGTGGGATAGCGGGGGACAACCCCCTCTTCGTTGTTTCATCCCACAAGGCCCCCTTGAAACCTTGAAACTGTTGCACGATGGTGGGGAAGCCCCCCACCTAACCTTTTGCTTACCCCACAAGGCATCACCTAGGCATTGATTGCCATCATGGGGTGGCGGGAGAGACCAAGTCTCACCTCCCACTATCCCACACCATTCTTTATATTTCTCCATGCTACCATGCTGGTCCCGTATATTTCTCTGAATTTTAGGAGCTTAATTTGGCGGTATTATAATGTTAAAATCCTGTTTTGTGTTAATTTTTATTAATTATAAGTTGACCTATTATCAAAATTAAAGTTAGGGTTTCATATATAAAGCCTTTTCTTTCCCTTATTTGAGGATCCAAATCTAGCAATTGAAGAAGATCCTTGTGAAGTGAAAGTATAGGTTTTAGGTAAAGTCTAAATCAGAAAATTCATCATCTATCAAGTCTTCATCAACACTTTTATCATTCATGGAAGCTTTAGGAGGTAATGAAGAATAATAAGGAGATCACCAATTCTTGATTGGCTTATACCTCTTCCTTAGGATTTGGTATGGTTTCATGTTATTTTCATCTCTCTATTTGAGTTTCAAATCTACATATTATCACATTTTCTAATATACATTATTGCTTTAGATCTACATTGTATTTGTGGTTTGAAGCATTTACATTAGATTCATTTTAGGGGTTTTACTTAAAAACATAGGGTAGAACTCTAGTTTGCATCTAGCTCATAGGAATCTTACAAACACATGAGATTCTAGGACACACAGATTTTTAGTATAATATCAACTATTTGTGGAGGTAGAAATCACTAAAACAAGGGGTTTGACTAAGGCAAAACCCTATATCGGCATAAACACACCATTTTCTACCTTGGAGGTACAATTATAGGTTTTTCATCGTAGCGAACAATTTCTAGATCTCAGCGAATTATCACAAACCCATTTCCAGAATCAGGACCTAGATCTTAGGGACCAAAGCGCACAACACCTTGGTCCTCCTTAATCAACTCCAAATTCAGTAGCTAGGTCTAGGATAGTCTTAGTTTGCAGATTAGTCTAGTTATTGAGACCAGAGCACCCAACGCCCTGGTCCAGCCAGCTCAAGCTCAGTTTTTGATATTAGGTGCACATCAAAATTCCATTCTCAGATCTGTGCTTGTCTCAGTTTAGTTCAGTTGTTAGTCTGTTATTACTACTGTTATAGCTACTTTCATTCACCTTAGTTTAGTTTTGCATTTTCCTACTTTTAGCATATTCCTTTTCAAATCAGCGAAGGAATAGAAACCCTAAAAGTATCCCTTGACTCTTTAGAGAGGACATCTCCTATAGGTGCTTTTGTATTCCAATGTTTGGATGTAAGTGGGATTAGGTCCTAAAGTACCTGTTAACGTGGCTAAAGTCGGATCGCTGCAACTCTATCCGATCAATGCAAAGCTCTTGACTGCAAGATAACTTAGTGACTGATGTGTTTTGCTGGGAGCACAAGGGGCCTTACGTTTTGCAACAAGCTGGTCTGCTGTGATTCTCAAACTTGGAAATAAAATCAAAAGGGAAGGGTTAAGAGACCTAAAAATTAACAAGACCGGTATGTGGGTAGACAGATTCAACATAACCAATCCCTGCTTGGCCAAAATAGCTCACAACCTCGCAGGAACTAAATATTGCCTGAACTTGGCCATTGCATGCATGATGGCCAACATTTCCTTATCATAAATACTATAGCTCCTCTCCAGACCCCGAAGCTTCCTACTCTCATAAGCTATAGGATGACAATCCTGCATAATTATTGCACCAATACCCTCTCCACATGCGTCACAATGAAGCTCAAAAGGTTTGGTGAAATCGAGTAAAGCAAGAACTGGACATGTAGTCATCAATTGCTTGAGCTTCTCAAAACACTCATGTGCAAGAGGTGTCCAAACAAATGCACCCTTCTTGGTCAAATCAGTGAGTGGTGTGGCATGCCGTGAAAAACCACTAACAAACTAACGGTAGAAGGCACATAAACCAACAAATCCCCCAAGTTGAGTCAGGGTCTTAGGCGTAGGCCAATCAACAATGGCATGAACCTTATCAAGATCCATGCGAACTCCCTCTTTGCTGATTATGTGACCCAAATACAAAAGTTCTGCCATTCCCAATGCACACTTGGACTCTTTGGTGTAAAAGGACTCCCTGTCAAGTATGCCTATAACAGTATCCAAGTGAACCAAGTGCTCCTCCCAAGTTCTACTGTAAACCAAAATGTCATCAAAGAAAACTAGAATAAATCTCCTCAACTGAGATTGGAAGACCATGTTCATAGTGGATTGAAAGGTGGCTGGTGTCTGAAATCGCACTGCTTGCGACTTCATCCGGCCAACGCAGAATAGAATAAACTCGTTGAGTATCCTATCCTCTCTTGAGATAAGGAAATCCCTAATGTTGTTTTTTTGTTTGATCAAAGGGGACGACCTCAAGGTTTCGATTGTCAGGTCTTGACTGTGGGATTACTCAGTGGTCGATGTGATTTGCTGGGAGCACAACGGGACTTACGATTTGCAACAAGCTGGTCTGCTGTGATTCTTGAATTACATAATAAAGAGCAAAAGGAAAGAGTTAGGAGATCTAAAACTAACAACACGGGTATGCGGGTAGACGGATTCAACATAACCAATTCCTGCTTGGCCAAAATAGCTCACAACCTTGCAGGAACGGTGCAATCTTCAAAGGGACTTGGAAGATTTTCAGACTGGAGACGCACGGCTAAGCACCCAATTCTGGCGCAGCTCAGACGGACACCTGCAATTGAACTAAGCACAATTAAAGGCTCAGGTTAACCATACAAAAGGATACACAATCAGTATATCCTCAATGGTATGAGTCTGAATCTATCAAATACCTGCACACCCAAAATAGAAAGATCTATCTAAAATGCTGAGAGAAACCATGCAAACAGGATGAAAACAAGACAATAAACACCAAATCAATGTCTATATATTGATTTCAGCTGCCTATTACAACAATTTCTGCAGCATCTCTATGCTATTGCTTAAAATCTAACCTATTCTAACTCTAAAATCTAACTCTCTCACCAGAGTCTAACTATTTAACAAAAATCTCTAACTATCTAACCCTCTCACCAGAGAAAGGCCTCTGCCTTTTATAGATATTACAATTTTGAATCGAAGGCTAGGATGGACCGCATTCAAGGGCTGCAACTTGCCATCCAAAAGCTAGCAGCCTTAACCCATGCCCATTAAATTCTCACTCATCCATTCAACCACAATTTCAACTACCTGCCACTATTTGGCTTCAATTTGAGTCTATCTGGTAGTTGGACATAACTGTCCACAACTGACTTGTTTCCCCTTTCTTTCAAAATATCTGAGTGGGACCTACAAGCAGTTTTACAATAAAACAATTTCAGCTTTTTAGAAATTGAATTCCTGGAATTAAATCCAGCTGCGTGCTTTTTCTCGAGAAGGCATGAACTTGCAGCATTCAGAGTGTTCTTTGGTCTTTGGTCCCGGTGGTGGACTTCATCTTTGTTCAACGACACGGTTCCCAATGTTTGGTTGCTCTCGCGCTCCTGCAGCACGTTCCCACATCTTTTTCTTTTTTAGTTTTCAGCGCCTGGCCTTGATTGCGATCCTTCTTCGATTTGCATTTCAGGTCTTTCTCTTGGTTCTTTCATGACGTCCTGCGACCTGCAAACGATCAATTTCATTTCAATAAATCAATTTGAAAAAATAATTAATTAATTTAACAAATATTAAAATTTAATGCCTGGAGGGTCATTTGAAAATTTCCCAAGTTTTAATGCTTTTACACCTTTCACGAATTTAGTTGTTCCTTGCAATTTCGGGCAAGAGGGGCGTTCGAAAAGTTTTAAAAACTTTGACATTTCACCCCTTAATGGTGAATTTTGGGATTTTGGGCACTTTTGCAAACTTTGGGATTTTGGAGTGTTTTGCCAACTTTCACTTTTTCAAATTTTCACTTAAAGGCCCAAATTCGGCCCTTTGGGCACTTTTTGCAACTTTTTCACTTTTCAAATTTTCACTTAAAGGCCCAAATTGGGCCCTTTGGGCACTTTTTGCAACTTTTTACTTTTCAAATTTTCACTTAAAGGCCCAAATTCGACCCTTTGGGCACTTTTTGCAACTTTGGACCTCTAGCCAGTTTTTGCAACTTTTAGCATTTTCGGACCTTATGGGCATTTTTGCAACTTTTTGCAATTTCGGACCTCTAGCCAATTTTTGCAACTTTTTGCAATTTCGGACCTCTAGCCAGTTTTTGCAACTTTTAGCATTTTCGGACCTCTAGCCAATTTTTGCAACTTTTTGCAATTTCGGACTTCTAGCCAGTTTTTGCAACTTTTAGCATTTTCGGACCTCTAGCCAGTTTTTGCAACTTTTTTTAACTTTTCTCTTCAAGAAGTGCAAGCTTGGGCACTTGGGCGAGTTTGTCAACGTTGGTACTTCGCATATTTTATCTCCTTTGTATCCCTTGGCGAGAATCGACATTTCAACGTCATTGCAAGCCTTAACTTTTTCTTCACATTTTAGACGATTTTGCGAGAATTGGGGAGTTTTAAGTTCGCAATATGGCCCTTTGAGGCATTTGGTTTTAGCGGCACTCGACCCTTCATATCCCCTTCCTCTTCCGCAAGGACAGAAAGGCACAAACTGGGGGATCCCTGTCCAAGACGGGGATGGGTGTGCAATTCGCACAACAAATGGCGACTCGGCTGGGAAATGTTCCTGAACATTTCAAGGATGACTATCCAGATCAAACCCGAGAATCTCTGGTATATACCCCACAAAACAACCCAAATGACAGAAGAGAGATTCAAAGTAAAAATGAGGTCGCAAACTGAATCAAGTCACCAACCTTGAGAAATCGAGTGTGTGCAGTGAAGTTCATTCAAGCCTAAAGAAGGTTGAGATATCATTGTTTAGTTAATGCAAGTTACGTAGAGCGACTCTAACTCCAAAAGCAACCTGGATAGAGCCCCGCTGCCAGCAGGCGTCTATAGCCCCGGCACAGTTATCGCCTGTAAGCTCACAGAGATTGCTCTGTTTCCGATAAATTTTCTTGTTGAAAACCGACAGAGGTGTCTGCATTCCCAAAGCCAAGCAACTTGATATTTCTTTGCTTTTCAATTTCTTTTCTTTTGATTTTTCTCTTTTATTTTCACCTTTTCACTTTGGCTGGTAAGCAATGAAGCCTACTTGGGATTGAGCGTTACAGTGGTCGCTGAAGCAGAGCTTCAAAAAATTTTCACTTGCAGTGACCTCCCTTTGATAAAACGACAGACTTAAGCATTTTTAAGTGCAATGATCACAACATTGGCGACAAGACGTAGTAAGCAACTAAATTTTTAGACTGACTAAGCCTTAAACCAAAATGGATTGACTACGGGGGCAACCGTCAATTAGGCGCTCTACCAAAGTCGTCATCCAAGAAATGAGCCGGAAAAAATTTTCCAACTTCGTACACCAGAGTTGGGAAAAGCAAACAAACCCCTTCAAAAACTGACAGGGAGACAACCCCTTCCGAAAGGACACCTACACTACGGAAAGCAAACTAAACTAAAGCAAAAAATAGGAAATCTAAGCTAAAAGAACAGAAAACGAACAAAAACCTAAACTAACTATGTACAAGAAGAGACCGATTGTACAAAAGGTGGACTATATGCATGCGTTCCTGACCCAGGGTGATTTTTCAGTATATGCAGCAGTAACAGGGCAGTGGGAACAGTTCTCAGTTTGGCTGGTTTGTCTTTATATTCTGAAAATAAAATTTTCAGTTGGCCACTCTCAGGTTTAACCAGGACGTCGGGTAGAATTATTAATTGAGGGAGTTCAGTAGGTCCGTGGTTAATCCATTTACAAGTTGTTTTTCTAGAATATTGAAATTTAAACGGAAAATTTTCAGAATTAATAGCAGGAGGGAAAGAAACAACCTGGCAGGTTTCTGAGTCATGCAGAGTTTTGTACGGTGGGTTGTGCGGCGAGAAGGCTTGAGCAGCTGTATCAAGAGGTGGCCATTGGTGGTGCAGCATCTCGATAGCGTTTGGTGTATGCAAATCAGCATCACATTCCACATTAGGCTTGAGCAGCTGTATCAAGAGGTGGCCATTGGTGGTGCAGCATCTCGATAGCGTTTGGTGTATGCAAATCAGCATCACATTCCACATTAGGTTGCGTAGGCTGAAAATTAGTCTTGAAACCGAACTCGAACTTAGGAAAGAGAGGCGCATCATCTGTCAGTGAATCCTTGGGGTGTATGAACAATGCGGCCTTATGCACTTGTATCAATATTTCCTCAAACAGCAAAGACTCTTTGATTGATTGACTCTTAAAAACATCCTCGACGGACTCTTGGACTGCATCGTCCATTTGTTGGGCTGCTGCAAACTGCTCTTCAACCTGTGGCTGATCCACAAAGCTCCCTTGATCGTCTTCCTGAACACTGTCCTCATCAGTTGCAGGGATAATAAATTCATCTGCTACCTTGGTGTGATTGACTGGTTCATCTTGCTTAGCACTTGATAGCCCCAACTTAACATCGTCAGAAGGTGTGGTGTTGTATTGATTTTGCGATCTTCTATACTCGTCTGTAGCAAGGTAGGCACTCCACACTTTGCTGGTGATGCTTTCCTCTGGTTCTTTCGGTAGTCCAAATTGGGCTTTGACGTGACTGACTGCTTCTATGCATAGCGAGCAGGTGAACTCTGAATGTGGGGTGCGGTGAATTTTGCACCACCAAGGTGACAGCACATACTCCAAGCATAACTCCTCTTCGAGACCAAACTGATTCTCAATCAAATTCTTGAATCTTGTAAATTCTTCGATGTTGGACGGAGGACTGGGGATATCCGGCTGTACAGTCGCCTCTGGTTTGGGGACATCCCAAAAGAATATCTGCCCCTGTAATGCGAGCTCGACCCTTGACAAAAATGTCAAGCAATTCAGTTCATCGTGCGTTGTGGTGTCATGAATTCTGCAGCGAGCTGAAGATGCAAATTCGAACAACTGCCTTGGATAGAATTGCAAACTTAGCTCTTGCTGGATTTGAAAAATTTCAGATTGCAGACAGTTTTTATGAAATGACTAACTCAACATACTGACTCAGAAATATTTTTGGTATTTTTAGGTTTTCTGATTTTTTGGCTTTTCTGGTTTAATAGGAATCTTGCATATCCCAAGTATAGCATTTAAAAGGTCTCAATAATCTCAACTTGCTGCCTGGATCCTGACAAAGGCCCCCCTAGCGCCAATTCTATTGTGCGCGGAGCAGGTTAAAAAAGCTATAAGGTTGCTCCTCACAAATATGGATTGATATGATCTTGAATTAGCTCTCTACACATTTCATCATACGGCCCTACTTCTAGCGCCAATTCTGTTGACGTGTCTAAAATCGCACTGCTTGCGACTTCATCCGGCCAACGCAGAATAGAATAAACTCGCTGAGTATCCTATCCTCTCTTGAGATAAGGAAATCCCTAATGTTGTTTTTTGTTTGATCAAAGGGGACGACCTCAAGGTTTCGATTGTCAGGCCTTGACTGCGGGATTACTCAATGGTCGATGTGATTTGCTAGGAGCACAAGGGGACTTACGATTTGCAACAAGCTGGTCTGCTGTGATTCTCGAATTACGTAATAAAGAGCAAAGGAAAGAGTTAGGAGATCTAAAACTAACAAAACGGGTATGCGAGTAGACGGATTCAACATAACCAATTCCTGCTTGGCCAGAATAGCTCACAACCTTGCAGGAACGGTGCAATCTTCAAAGGGACTTGGAAGATTTTCAGACTGGAGACGCACAGCTAAGCACCCAATTCTGGCGCAACTCAGACGGACACCTACAATTGAACTAAGCACAATTAAAGGCTCAGGTTAACCATACAAAAGGATACACAATCAGTATATCCTCAATGGTATGAGTCTGAATCTAATCAAATACCTGCACACCCAAAATAGAAAGATCTATCTAAAATGCTGAGAGAAACCATGCAAACAGGATGAAAACAAGACAATAAACACCAAATCAATGTCTATATATTGATTTCAGCTGCCTATTACAACAATTTCTGCAACATCTCTATGCTATTGCTTAAAATCTAACCTATTCTAACTCTAAAATCTAACTCTCACCAGAGTCTAACTATTTAACAAAAATCTCTAACTATCTAACCCTCTCACCAAAGAAAGGCCTCTGCCTTTTATATATATTACAATTTTGAATCGAAGGCTAGGATGGACTGCATCCAAGGGCTGCAACTTGCCATCCAAAAGCTGGCAGCCTTAACCACAATTTTACGATAAAACATCCATTAAATTCTCACTCATCCATTCAACCACAATTTCAACTACCTGCCACTATTTGGCTTCAATTTGAGTCTATCCGGTAGTTGGACATAACTGTCCACAACTAAATTGAGTGGGACCTACAAGCAGTTTTACGATAAAACAATTTCAGATTTTTAGAAATTGAATTCTTGGAATTAAATCCAGCTGTGTGCTTTTTCTTGAGAAGGCATGAACTTGCAGCATTTAGAGTGTTCTTTGGTCTTTGGTCCTGGTGGTGGACTTCATCTTTGTTCAGCGGCACGGTTCCCAATGTTTAGTTGCTCTCGCGCTCCTGCAGCACGTTCCCACATCTTTTTCTTTTTCAGTTTTCAGCGCCTGACCTTGATTGCGATCCTTCTTCGATTTGCGTTTCAGGTCTTTCTCCTGGTTCTTTAATGACGTCCTGCGACCTGCAAACGATCAATTTCATTTCAATAAATCAATTTGAAAAATTAATTAATTAATTTAACAAATATTAAAATTTAACACTTGGAGGGTCATTTGAAAATTTCCCAAGTTTTAATGCTTTTACACCTTTCGCGAATTTAGTTGTTCCTGGCAATTTCGGGCAAGAGGGACGTTTGAAAAGTTTTAAAAACTTTGACATTTCACCCCTTAATAGTGAATTTCGGGATTTTGGGCACTTTTGCAAACTTTGGGATTTTGGAGTGTTTTGCCAACTTTCACTTTTTCAAATTTTCACTTAAAAGGCCCAAATTTGGCCCTTTGGGCACTTTTGCAACTTTTTACTTTTCAAATTTTCACTTAAAGGCCCAAATTTCGGCCCTTTGGGCACTTTTTGCAACTTTGGACCTCTAGCCAGTTTTTGCAACTTTTAGCATTTTCGGACCTTATGGGCATTTTTGCAACTTTTTGCAATTTCCGACTCTCGCCAGTTTTTGCAACTTTTAGCATTTTCGGACCTCTAGCCAGTTTTTGCAACTTTTTTTAACTTTTCTCTTCAAGAAGTGCAAGCTTGGGCACTTGGGCGAGTTTCTCAACACGTTGGTACTTTGAATATTTTATCTCCTTTGTATCCCTTGGCGAGAATCGGCATTTCAACGTCATTGCAGGCCTTAACTCTTTCTTCACATTTTAGACGATTTTGCAAGAATTGGGGAGTTTTAAGTTCGCAATATGGCCCTTTGAGGCATTTGGTTTTAGCGGCACTCAACCCTTCATATCCCCTTCCTCTTCCGCAAGGACAGAAAGGCACAAACTGGGGGGTCCCTGTCCAAGACAGGGATGGGTGTGCGATTCGCACAACAAGTTCCAAAGAGCATTGTGTCGTCTACGAATTGCTAGTGTGACAACTGGGGTGAAGAACTCGTGATTTCCATACCTTGAATGAGGCCTCTACCAACATCTTTGGTAAAGGCTCTTCCCAAATATTTGGCCATTATGATGAACAGGAAGGGAGATAGGGTGTCCCCTTGATGAAGACCACGAGAGACTTCAAAAAATCCCTTAGGTGAATCATTAATTAAAATTGAAAACCTTGGAGTGGAGATGTACATGAAGCCAAATGCTTCCATGGTTTTAAGAAGGAACCTCCAATCCACCTTTTCATATTCTTTCTTGATATCCAATTTGATTATCATCCTTGGTTTTTTTACTATCTTGACAGAGTGTTAGAGCCTCTTGAGAAATAATTACCCTATCCATAATGAATCTACCATGCACAACACTTGTTTGTTCTTTGGAAATGATATCAAGAAGGATTTGCTTCATACTGTTTGCAATAGTATTTTTCATCATCTTAAACTCTATTGCAGAGAAAAATGGGGCGAAAGTCATCAAGTGATTCAGCTACATTCTTTTTAGGAATAAGTGACCTGATTGCCAATAAGCATTGATGGCTTCATCAAGATCCTGACCAAAGATATCCCAACATTTCTAGAAAAAACTTGTCGACAACTCATCTGATCTAGGGGTTTTCTCTGAATGAAGTTGGAATAGTGTAGCTTACACTTCTAATAGGGAGAAGTCCTCATTGAGAAGGTTGTTTTGAGGTTTTGTGACCAAGCATGGAATGTTTTGTAACAGCTCTCTTTGTGCTAACATGCTTGAACCATCTTGATTATTGAAAAAGTAGATAGCCTCTTATGCTATAATCTCTAGATCCTCAATTCTTGAGCCATCTAACAATTTGAGGATAGCAATGTGTTTTGTCATTCTTCTTTGCTTGGTGATGTTGTGGAAATATTTAGTATTTCTATCACTAATCCATGTTTACCTTGAATTTTGTTTCTAGAATATTTCTTCTTTGGCCAAGATGTCCTCATATGTAGACATGAGCTCTTTCAAGGTTTTGCAAATCTTCCTCAAGCTCACATTTAGTCTCAAAAATGTCTTTAAAGTGTACCTTATTCCATTGTTTCATTTTTTCCTTTAGCCTTTTTAGTTTTGATATGAAGATGAACATGTGTTCAAACCTTCAATCTTATCCAAAGCTCAATCGCTTCACCATTGTGAAGAGGTTTGGATCTTTCATACAGAGGTTCTCAAATTTGAATGGACTCCTATATGACCAAGAAACAATTGTCTAGGTCATTGTAAGGATCATCGTGTTGGATCCCTTAGCTAGAAGGCCGCTAGCGACATAGAAGATCGCCCATAAAAGATTAGTCGTTAAGAGAATGATAACGAGATTTAGAAAATTCAAAAACTGTTGATGGAGATTGGGCAAAAATCATTTGAAATTAAGATAAAGATAAACAATCCAGTTTCATTCGTTTAGAGACATTCATTCCTTCTCTAATTACCCCTCTCTATTGATATTTTGTTCTATAGTTGTCTCTTTTCAATATTTTGTTCTTTCTCTTTGTCTATGTTCTATTCTGTGATTGTCTCTTTTCAATGTTTTGTTCTTTCTCTTGGTTTTTTTCAAATTTTAAAGCCCTTGCTTCATTTAAATATTTCACTTTTCTTGTGTACAGCGTGCATGCTGGTTTGTTTGTCATTTTTTTTGGTGTCACATTTTTGTGACAAAGCAGAGGAAAGGCAAAGGAGAGGAAGATAGAGAAACTAAGGGCAAAATCTTCTTCCAGGTAATTATTGTTTGTTTGTTGCAAATCTAATAAATTCAAGTTGGCGTGATAAACTTTGTAAGGAACTTTCACTGTAGATTAATATTATTTAGTCTCAGTAGTTTTCTTACTCTTAATAACAACTTCCTCATCTTGTTGTTACTCACCTTTTTTCACCACTCACACCATTTTCATCCTTAATTTCATTATATGTGAAATCCCCTTTGAAGGAACAAAATTATTATGGTTTGTAAGGAAACCCAACACATATTTGTTTCTTTCATCCTTACTACATTTTCACCCTCACATTCAATCTCAATGCTATTAGGTGGAGGAAATGATGAAACAACCACCATGACCAAAGTAACATAGAGTACCTTTAATTGGTTTTTCCACATGTTCATTTTGTGCATTTAGAGATCATGGCGTGCCATGAGACCACATTTCTTTGAGCAATTATGTCAAATAGTTCACACAGTGTCTATGGTTCCACATTCCTTCTGAGGAATTTTGTCAAACAATTCACGTGCTTAGCAAAGGGTGCCACATTCCTTTGCATACAAATCTATCATAGCATTTCCAACTATACCATTTGACACAATAATATTCACTTAAAATAATTAAATAAGTTTTATACACCCTTTTATTATTACCCTCTACCCTCAAATTTGTAAGCCCCAATTAGTATTATTAACCTTGAAGCTTTTGTTGTTGCTTGCATCATGATGACAATGGTGGCATGACATGTTTGATTTTGGAGATAATTTTAATGATTTAATGTGATTAATACATTTTCACATAATACCCATTTGTTATTTTTGCCCCTTTGGAATATTGATTTGTAGATAAAACACTTCGGATTTGGACGACTATTATTCTCTTAATCTTTTTTCTACACTGTGTTTTGATTTCTTGGGAATTTTAGTTTATTTTCACTCATTTATTTTTAATCCTTTTGGCTTGAGTAAAGGACTAACGAAGTGAGTTCCAATGTGGGCATGAGATGCAAGACCCATCAAGAGTTCATATAACCGATGAAGTTAAAAAGAGATGAGAAGTTCCTTATGACCTGCTTCCTAGATCACAAGTAGCTGCTTTAGAAGGAAACCATATTTTCAAAACAGCTAACCTAGTGTTTGAAATCTCTGTGTTCTCAGGAAATGAGTCAATCTTCATTTGCACAGCTAATCCATTTGGAGATTCTATCAAGCACAGATCCTATGCAGCGGTTTTGTTCAACTTCTAGTATGGCAGCTTGGTTTTCACTATCTGGTAATCAACACAAGCTTTCCCACGTCAGCTTCATTGTTGCTTCTGTATGAATTGATTACTAATAGGAAGGATGATTTTGGCTGGGTGAGCAGATAGGAAATTGTTGAGATCTTTACTTCTCATTTTCATTTAAGTTCTACATTTGAATTATGAGAATTCAATGTGTATATTTTGATAGAGAAGATAAACATTTTATCCATTTTGTCCTTTTTATCTTCTTGTTGGTGTTTTCATGCACTATGCAACATAGAATAAAATACCAAAGGCACTCTATCCTCTCTTGAATAAAGACTTCTCAAATGCCGAAGATTAGCAAAAAGGACCACTTGAGATGACTTCAAGGTTCTCGATGTCAGGTCTTGACGTGTTCGATAGCTTCAATGGTATGATCTGATTTGTTGTACCTGCGAGGGGACTTACGTTTATCTTGATTCAATCTCAATTGTATGATGTTTTTCAAATGATGTTGATCAATATCACTCTTTCTACTTCTACTGATTGTTGATAAAAAAGTGAAAAAAGGAGTAGGGTTTAGGAATGCTATTCTAAAACTAGGAATGCAAGATAATGGACAATCTCAAGTGAGCTCAACTAAGCTTTGCTTTGACATCTTATGAACATCTCCACAATGCTAGTGCAATCTTCTAAGGATAGCTTGGTAATTTTTAAATCACTATCTCAAACATAGAGACCTTCAAAATGAAGCATATCAATGATGAATAGTAATTGAAGTTAAGCTTTGGTTGAATGATTCCAGTTGATAATGGAGATTCACTATCAATCATGCACATGAATTTACCACTCATCTGAAACACTTAAAGCAAATTCTATTCTAATTTTTTTTTTGTATTTTCAATTATAAGCTCTCACAAAAGGGGAATGAAGAAACAAGCAAATGTCCCAAATCTCAATAAGTCACCAACACTTAAATGATTTTATTAATTTCTGAAACATCAAGCAACAATTCTTCAAAGTCTTCTGATTGATCTTCTCCTTCTAATCTCCAAGCTCTCATATCTAATGAGATACAAATGAAATGAGTTGAGCTTATATAGAGCTCCCAATTACAATGGATGACCAAGATTAAATCAGAATTGAGGGCCCAAATTTTGCCACCTAAACCCTAATTAGGGTTTGTTACAACAAAATACCTAATTTATTGCAAAATGTTAAATGCCAACCAATGGGAATGTGACATCCATTTGGCACAAAATACGAAGAAAATCCTCCAATAGGAAAATTCGATGCCACATAGGATTAAAACAAACTTTCTTCTAGAATCTTGTTGCCCTTATCCTTTTCTCTTTTTACAAATTTAACGAATCTGAACATCATTGATTCTATTTCAGTTATTGGAACTGCAAGCAGGTTCTTCAATTGCTCTTCCAGGTAGTTGATTTCATCAAATCTTGAGACGAAGGTAGTCTCCCAATCTGGTCCAAAGTCTCTCATCTTGTTGGCAAGTATGTTAAATGAATAGATAGCATCTAGCTCTCTCTCAAAAGGTGCTCCATTTGTCCCAAAGAAGATAATTTTCACTTTGTCCATCAATTCTTCAGCAACAATGTCTTTCCTTTCTCAAGAATAATCTCAACCACTTCTAATATTTTATCATGTATTGAATTGATTGCTTGATCTACTTGAGCGCATCCACTACTGATGTCTTCAAATATGAGCCTCCTCATGCAAACCAAGTTACACCACTGTTGAAAATCAGGTGATTGCCCATCTTTTAATATTCCTTCATCTATTAGTGTTTGCCTTGCATAGTCTTCATAACTTGCAAGATAGGTATGGTGAAGTCTCTAGTGTAGACCAAAGTGTCATATGCCACCTTGAGTGCTTGAGTCCTTTCAAGGATAGCCATAACTGTCAAATATCTTCACTAACTCCCTTATGAATGCCTTTGCCCTTCTATATGTCTTAGTGATCCAAGCATCCATTAGTTGTGTTGATGCCTTTATCTTTTCAAAATCATCAATTGCATCAGGAGGAAGTAATGGTGGAAGTGAGGTTGATGGATCATGTTGCCTTAGTGGAAATTTGGGTTGCTAGAGGTAACCTCTTAATATACCATTCTCCTTCTCTAACCTATTAATATACCATTCTCATTCTCTAAGCATGTCATGAACTGTCTTCACCATGTCATTCATATCTTCCAATGCCTAATCAATGGTGGTAGGACCTAGATTGTTGGTCTCCAAATCATATTCTTCAGCTGTAATTTCATCTTCAGATTTGTCTACCTTGGGAATGGCAATTTGTATTATCTTGGATCCTTCTTCATCTCTTGTCTTCTTTGACATCCTAGATGTCTTCTTTTCATGTTCTTGATTTCTATCCAAGTAGCTACCTAGATCAAAATGATTCTATCCTTCTTCTATAACCACCTTCTTTGATAATCTCTCTCTTAGCCATGCAAGTATAGTTGGTCTCTCTTCCCCAGCCTCTATCTCATTCACTTGTTCTTCTCGTAGAGGAGATGTAACTTATTTTTCCTTATCTTCAATGTTCACATATGTGTCATTGCCTGCTTTGTCATCGGCTGGCCTAGGTGATGCTATCTTGTCTTGGACCACCTGTTGTTTTCCTTTATCTATAAATTTAATGGACTCATTCATTTTGTGATCAATACTTGTTCCAACTGTCTAACTCTTTTCTACTCGGTGTACAAATGAGGTACTGGTAGAAGGACGATGTGCTAGGCTTAACTTATGTTTCTTCTTTGGATGCTCTTCTACATTGTCTTCCTTTTGCTTGGATCCTTTAGAGCGAGCTGAATGGTGGCACTTTCACTCTGACTTTTTCTTTCCATCTCTTCATCTGAATACTCTACTTCTCCCATCATTTGAAATGTCACTTGAATGCCTTGATCTTTCAAAATATAGGTTTGTGCTTCTATCCATCGCTTTGTGTTGGATAGGACCGGTTTCATGAAGTCCTTCAAGTCTGTACTTTCCATCTCAATCCAATTGACCTTCACTTGTTCTTTTCCTTTTCGAATATTGGCAAAAGATGCTTTTCACTGACATTTGTTTGATCAGGGATGTTGAAAATCTTGGTTACTCTAATGAACTCAATGGGTAGCCTTGAACACATTTTTCTCCTTATCTCCAAATCATCTAGTGCATTCATAAAATGATCTTCTAATTGCAACTTATGCCTATATTTCCTTCCACTAAATTTTTGGATGTAGGGATCAAAGTTGTCTCGAGAGTATGGCGTTAGGAGGAAAGACTTCAATTCTTCATCTATCTTCTTTGTTGCTTGCAAGGGCGGGCATACCTCCAAGGATCATCCTAATGAAATAGGAAATGAAATCTTTGTCTTCAACTTGTTTTTT
Source organism: Cryptomeria japonica (assembly GCF_030272615.1). Lineage (NCBI taxonomy): Eukaryota > Viridiplantae > Streptophyta > Pinopsida > Cupressales > Cupressaceae > Cryptomeria > Cryptomeria japonica. Next base: position 676,740,525 of record NC_081411.1, read on the forward strand.
TGTACTTTATTGTATGCCATTAATTGCCTCACCAACTCGAGCAATATCAATTTGTCAGTAGGATACCTTGGTAACATAAGTGGTGGACAAGAACATCCTTGAACTCTTATGCAGGTGAACTTAGGAAAATGAATGAACCATGCACCAAACTTCTCTACTAACTCTTATGCTTCTATGGACAACCTGTTCAGCAAAATGAACTGGTAAAAACTTATTTACTATTAACTGAGAAAAGGTTACAATATATAGAGATTACAAAATGTTGTAGATATTATTGAAGATGTCTAACAACCAGTTACATTATTGACCATTAACAGTAATAATATTAAATATTATTCTAAACGCCCTCCCTTAATGGTCAATCTATCAAAAACACCAAGTTGCCCCCTAAATTTTACAAACTTATCCATCCTATTCGGGATACTCAGAAAATCAGATGCGAAAAAATCACGTTTTTACAGACACAAAAATTGCGAAAAAACCATATGAGAAATCACGATTTGTTGGAAAAAAATACAGGTTTCGTACCCTAGCCGAAAACATGATTTTCTGAAAAAAAAAACAGGTTCCGTGCCCTAGCTCTGATACCATGTTCAGCAAAATGAACTAGTAAAAACTTTGTTACCATTAACTGAGAAAAGGTTACAATACATAGAGATTACAAAATGCTTTAGATATTAATGAAGACACCTACTTCTAACTACCTGTTACTATAGACATTTAAGATGTCTAATAGCCAGTTACATTATTGACCATTAATAGTAATAATATTAAATATTATTCTAACACAACCTTTGATGAATACCTCCTTGAAGTGCCCTTGTGATGTGCATAGTGAATGCATCATTCACTCTTCTAAAATGAGTCTTGTTATGGTAATGCAGCTACACATACGATTCACATGCTCTCATCCATAAATTTAAACATCCAAAACTCAAACTAGAAGGCTTGTGGAATCTCGAAGACTTGGCTAAGGAGTGTGATCAAATCTCCAAACTCTTCCTTGAAGTCAATCCTGTGGAGCTTGCCAGGAAGCTTGGATAGACGGGGTCTACTCTTTAACAACCAGTACTTGTGACGATCTCTTGGCATTTGTTGGGATCATCATCATAAACTACCTTTGTGGCATCTTTGGTTTTGTAAATCATGTTGTTGAATTCTGGTATGTGAAAGGCCTTGCTGATTGCATCTTCAGAAAGGTAGGGGAGCTCTCTACCATTAGGTGCCATGATCATTCACTTGCTTGGGTCATAGTACTTGGCACATTCAACAATGAGTTCATTGCATTGCACTGCCAAAGGGAAGCCTGCCGCCTTCACAATGCCACTGTCCATCATCATCTTGGAATATCCTGACGGTTTGGTAATGTAGAGTGACCCTTGAAACTTCTTCATGTCGATTTGTCCTAGGTTGAGATCTCCCATGTTGCCCCAAAATGATGTGATTTTGGTCTTCACGATGTCACTCTTCAAATCCTCCTTGATGAGGGCCTGCCATGCTCCAGCCATCCTTCACCTGTGAGAGATGTTCAAGTTAGTTTTATGATATGATATTCTATTTGCAAACACTCTAACTAAAACATGATCATCTGAAGTAATAAATATTTGTGAATGCACAAAAGATGATCCAAATTCATTAAAAGAGCCTCCAATGATTGAAATTGTCAAGCAATATGATATACCAGCACTAAAGTAAGGTCTGATATGACAAAACTAATTTGTCTCAGACCTGCAAACTATTCACAAATTTGCTGGTAATCAATTTTGGACAAAATTTTCTTCTTTCAAGACTTTTGCTGATGTCTAGGGCTTTGGAATTCGTCCAATTGCTGACGTAGAAACAGTGATCTTGCTTCCAAATTCGCTGTTGATGAAACAGCGATGTTTGACAAAATCGCTGGTAAATGAGTTCACTGTGGTTGATGCCTAACAAAATCGTTTTCAATTTGAAAGTCGCTATCCCAAAATGAGATCAATTCACCAATCCAAGAAGCTGATTTGTTGCAATTGATGATCAGATTTGACGCCTAGGATGTGTTTGTTGCAACCTAAGTCAAAATCGTGCTCTTAGATGAGTGCACTGTTACTGTGTATGTTTGGTGCAGCCTGGATCAAGATCGCAACCCCAAGGTGGATGCGCTGGACCTATATGTAATCCGAACTTGAACTTTTATCACTGCTGGTGTGACTCGCTCAATCACAAAGTCGCCATCTCCATTGACAAATTCGCTTGTTCTGATCAAAATCGCTGTTGAATGTGGTTCAGTGCTTTCCTTAATAGCAATTTCAATTGAAGGGGAATCGTTGTCATAAAGAGATCAATTGTAACGTTGATCTTGCATTGATCAAGTGAAATGATCAATACGAACTTATGATGGCCTAGAAGATCCAATACCTCATCACAAGTCACCTGGCATCTTTCATTAAATGTGCTGTAATTAAAACAATTGGGTGGCCTGGTTGCACACATTTAATGCTGCATAGCGATCATCTCAAATTTTAAATGGGAGCCTCCTTTTCAAAATTGTGGTACCTTTGAAATGAATTCGTTCTAAATCTCCACTCACATTAAGTGCGCTTCATGAAATGCAATCTCCATGCATTAAATATATTGCAATCGTTACTAATAAAGAACTTCAAGTTTTGCAATTCAGATCTTAAATGCAATCACCTGGCTCCATCACATTTAATACATTGTATTGACCAGATCAACTTGCTGTTATCATCTTGAATGCTTTATCTTCGTAGCAACTTCAATTAAATGCACTTCAATTGATGTTTGAAATCAGCCTTGAGCTTTAAAACACATATTAAATTCAGTTTGAGGTGGTTCCAACCATACATATATCACAAAAACTTATCAAATTGAATGTTTCACCTTGCACAAATTAAAGACGTCATCTTTCTTGTCTATTGCACTCATTGAATAGATCACTCCATATTTTAACTTCGAGGTCACATTATCTCTCAAATTTGGAATTCATTAAATGACACATCCTAAGTGAAAATTTGTCCAAGGTGCACTTGCCTTTGCCAGGAAAAGTCAATCAAATCATAGAGCTACTTGGTCAAAGGACGAAACATCCTTGGTCAAAGGACGAGACATTCCTAGCCTAGGACATGTAGCTCTGGTCAAAGGACCAGATGGTTTACTCAAGTGAAGGCATCTCTAGTCAAAGGACGAAACGTTCCTAGCCTAGGAAGGCTTGATCATGCAAGTGTGTAAACGCTCTAAGTCAAAGGATGAAATGTCCTTAGTCAAAGGATGGGATGTCCCTTGATTTCCATGCCTTAGCCAAATTTTGAAATTGAAGGTGAATCGCTCAAGTTTAACCATTGCAAATATAAACTCTCTTCTTGCTGACCTATCTAAAGGAAGACACTCAGCACTTTATTCTAAATCTAAGATGGAAGCAAAGAGGGATCCCCATTTATGATGGGGCAATGTGTGATTTCGTCACAACACTTCCTATTTTGAGATCGAATATTTCTTATAACTGATGTTTTTTTAAAGATGAATAAAATGATTATAGATTCCCTCATGTTCCATACTTTGTTCTCCATCAAAGTATTTTGTAGGTTAAAAACATGAATCAGAAAATACTGTTACAAAAGTCATTACTTAAATTATTCTGTGATTAAAGAACATTCATTTGATATTATAGATTTAGAAAGCCTCAATGTATATTATAATATATAGTTTAACTAAATGTCAATTATGGAGTTCTATTGATGAAATACTATGGCATGGATATGCGGTTCGGCAGTTCATTGACCTCATAGGACATACAGCTGCAATGCCCTATTTGGGTTTTGGTATGTCTGTAGATGCCCTACTCTGCATTTTTTTAGTGTAGCATTGTATTGTTTATTGACTTCCAAATATTTTACAGAACCTGCAAATCATCTACACTAGTAAAGTCAAAGTATCAGCTCATTGAGATTTATTGGTTATGCAATTTACCGAGTAGTGAAGTTTGTTTACCATTGGAATTCAGTAATTTTGGTTCAGGGTTTAAGTCTTTTTCAGATTCCTTGTTTTGGGAATGCTGGTAGGTTTGTTGGATTTATTCATTTTCTCTAATATTTCAAATGGAATATAGGGATATGATTTTCCTTGGCTTTGGGGTAGTAGGTTTCATAGAATAGAGATTGAAATTGCAATTTTTAGTACTGAGATGTTTGGAATGTATTGAAAATTTATTAGGTAGGTGTGGAAAAATTGCCAGGATTATTGAAGGTGAAGTTGGAAGTGCTTGATGAGGTTGACATGAACGATTAAAAATGGGATCCGGTATGTATATGTGCCTAATGTTTTAGATTGTGTTTACCACCATTTTTGTGTTACTTACTGCCTTTGTTTTTTATGTTTCGTGTATACCATTCCATTACACTTGACTAGAATCTGCTATAGTGTCAAATTGAACCAAAAGATACAGTCAGATAGTAGTTAGAATAATATGAAACAACATTTTAGTTTATATCTTAAGTTGTTTCTAGTTCAAGGGTTATACCCAATAGGCATATGACTAGCATTATGAACTTGTTCTCATCATGAGATTACTAACCTTCCTACAATGCCATGGATGCTGTCATGACATGAACCCCACGTATTGCAATACTTCTGCTTTTCACATGTTGTATAATAACAACCCCACATGTTTAAACACAAAGTTGTTTGAAGCATTATGGAACCATCTTATTTAATTGCAAATGGTTAGAGTCTAGTACCTTGTATTTATGAACAAGAAGAGCTAAATCATGTGCAAAATACAGAGATAAACTCATGTCCTGATACACATACAAATTTTGCATGATATACGATAGTTGACTCCTAAATACAAGAAAAAATTTATGTACTCCTACAGCTCTATCATCCTGATGATGAATCATGGAGTGTGATTCAAAACGTTGATGCAAAAAAAGTTCTACACAACTGAATCCAGAAGCAGAATACATGAATTTATGTACTGTTCTTTGCTAGTTGCCTTGGTTTTTTCCATGTTAGGAAATTTAGCCGATATCAATTGGCAGTGCACCTATATTGGCAGCATTCATACAATCTCATGTATGCTGCACTTTGCAAAATGAATCCACCTGTTCAAATTTTAGCATGAAAATGCCAAACGCTAAGCTCTTAAAGGCTTCTAACTATTTTATCTCCGATTCCATTAACTCCAGTCATCTTTAGATGCAAAAAGAAAGAGCTTTCACTGATACACTTTATCAAATTTATTTATGTTGTCCATAAACAATTGCATATGAATTGCATTGATACACTTTACAATTTTTTTTTTAACTCAAAACTGATCAAAGATTATCATTCATAAAGATAGATAAATAGTTAGTCTTTTATTTGGTTAATGTACTTAAAATATTAACATAAACTAACTCACAGTTCATCTATAGTATACTCTCCACAATCATATTAGAGATAGCATCTTATGTGAATCAAATTTTTTGTTTCTTTAATTCTACAAATGATGGCATGAATCCAAAATGCTCTATTCTGTGAAGCCAATAATTTCACATAGTTTCAGACATGGCAGAAGAATAGATGGTAATTGATTTAGATATACCCAAGGTGGACTTGTGGAAAGAAAAAGAATAAAAGGAAATCCGCCTCTAATTAAGTACAATAAGCACCATTACAATATCTGAATGAGGTAAATAGAATCTATGAACGTGTTGGCAATAACAATGAAGGAAAACTGAGAGGGGGGAGGTGAATCAATTTTCACCGGATCAACAAACTTAACCACAAACACAGATCTGATAAACTGCAGGAATAACAAAGATAAGCAAATTGATAGCACAACACACAACACCAAGATTTTGACGTGGAAAACCCGATTAAGGGAAAAACCACTGTGGGAACCTACCCACAATCAGATGATACTCTACAGTACTATGTGTAAATATTACAATGGGGAATGCACATGTATTCAGGCACACTGCCTAGAGCTCACTACTCAAAAGATGATAACCCGGAAGGCTACAACCCTCAGGGAAGTCTTACTGACTTACAACAAGATTCAAACTACAATCCGGAAGGAATGAACTACAATAATAGCATCTCCAAATGCCTGATGACAATTTTAGTTAAGCACAATTGTCTTCTCTACAACACCAATCTATGCTCAATCACAACGTCAAAGGATGAACCACTTGATTGCATGTACACCACTCTTTGATAATGCAGACACAACCTCGATACCTAAATTACATGACAATGTCACCTATTCATACAATTCATCAACCTTGATAACAAGGTCGGCTAAACCCTTAACTCACAATTACAAAATTACATCACACGATAGAAAGATCAACCACCAGACCAATATAATGAAATACATGACATAACATGCACCTAAATCAAATCTCCAAACACGCAACACCACCAAAAATTACGCCAAAATCAACCGCAACACGCTACACCACCAAGAAAACCGCATAACACGAAGAACATCACTAGTTTAGCAAAACCGCCAAAAACTCGCACAATGATTAATGCGAATCATCAAAACGAATAGAACACAATTAGGAAACACCAACAAGCATGTTAGAATCATCAACAACAGCTGCATCAACACCACTTATCAAATCTTCATCGATCAACATCTGAACTTCAAGAACACTCAAACAACAGCAACTATCACAAAGAAAGATAACTTGCAGAACACCAAATCATGAACCATCTGAAATGAAGATACACAAGATCACCCCAAACAATCTCCCAAAAACTCAACTCAAGATCTGATCACACCAGTATATACCAAAGGAAATACTGAACTCTACAAAGCACTGATCTGAAAAACAAACTGCAAAACTGGATCATCAATCACAGGAGCAGGAATATGTTGACATCAATGACAACAACACATCCTAGCAGCAACAATGTCCAACAATCTCTCACTTTGGCATTGATGGCAACATATGAATGTGAAAAACAATCAATGCAAGGAAAAAAAATAATTCCAACAAACTCCCCCTAAGATCAAAACAGTTTTTCACATGCTTATCTTCCCCGTTGACAAAAATGTCAAAGATAGAAAACCAAATACACTCTCTCCCTTAGAATATAAAACATGAATCTCCCCCCCTAAAACACATAACCAGATTACTCCACCAAAGGAGCAACACCAACTCATCAATCAGAATAAAGAAATAAGACTGTGAAGTCCACCGGATTGATACAACTCAATGCATCTAGTTCTCATCAGGAGGGGTGGATACCCCTAACTTGTCTCTCAAATAGATAAATGTCTCTATAGGCAAAAGCTTAGTGAAAATATCAACAATTTGTTCCTTTGTAGACACATATTCTAGCTTCGCTTCTTCATTGACTTTTTCTAACTTGTCTCTCAAATAGATAAATGTCTCTATAGGCAAAGGCTTAGTGAAAATATCAACAATTTGTTCCTTTGTAGACACATATTCTAGCTTCGCTTCTTCATTGACTTTTTCTTTCAAGTAATGATATTTGATCGACACATGTTTGGTCTTTGAATGTTGCACTAGATTCTTTGACATGTTAATAGCATTGGAATTATCACAGCATATGATAGTAGGCTCATCATAGATAACTCTGATATCCTTCAACATTTGCTTCATCCAAACCACCTGAGTGCAACTACTAGCAGCAGCAATATACTCAACTTTAGCAATAGATAATGACACTAAATCTTGTTTCTTGCTAGCCCATGAAACCAATTTCTTACCTAAAAAGAAAGCACCACCGAAGGTACTCTTTCGGTCATCAACATCACCAGCCCAATCAACATCAGTGTAAGCACATAACATGAAATCATCATTCCTCGAATACCATAAGCCATAATCCACAGTTCCCTTCAAATATCTGAATATTCTCTTTACATCATTGACATGACTTTCTTTCGGATCAGCTTGATATCTAGCAGCCATGCAGACAGCATTAATAATGTCCGGCCTAGTCTGAGTAACATATAGCAGTCCACTAACCATAGATCTATACAAACTTTGATTAGCTTTCGGAGATTCATCATTCTTAGACATTTTGCAGCCAGTCACCATAGGAGTTCCAACCGGTTTGGAGTCATCTAACCCAAACTTCTTCAGCAATTCCTTCACATATTTAGTTTGAGATATAAAAATACCTTTTCCAGTCTATGAAATCTGCAAACCTAAAAAAAAAATCATCTCAAATTCTTTCTATATATCACTGACAAACTTCATGCTCAAGTCATCATCTCCTCCAAAGATTATATCATCAACAAAGACTTTAACAATCAAGATGTTATCATTCTCAATCTGAAAGTACATATAACTATCAGCAGTCCCTTTATTGAATCCTACTTTCAGCAAATATTTATCCAATCTAGCATACTAGGCTCTAGGGGCTTGTTTCAATCCTTAAAGAGCTTTCTTCAGTTTACATACCATGTCACCATCATCTGATAATGAAAATCCATCAAGTTGCTCAATGTAGACTTCTTCCTCAAGACCACCATTCAGAAAAGTTGACTTGACATCCATCTGATACACTTTGAAATCTTTATAGGCATCATATGCAAGCAGCAATCTAACAGCTTCAAGTCTAGCTACCGGAGCAAAAGTCTCCTCATAATCAATTCCTTCTTGCTGTGAATATCCTTTCTATACCAGTCTTGATTTATTCCTCACAACTTCACCGGCTTCATTCAATTTATTCTTGTATACCCATTTAGTACCTATAACATTCTTATCCATAGGTCTAGGCACAAGCTCCCATGTGTTATTCTTTTCAATCGGATCTAATTCTTTTTTTCATAGCTCTCATCTAATTTTCATCTTTTCAAGCCTCAACATCACCTTTAGGTTCAATTTTAGAAATCAAACATACCTTTTCAGCAGCTAGCCTTCTTCTAGTCATCACACCTTTATTTTTATCTCCAATAATTTGATTTTCTGAATGATTCAATCTTACATACCTCGAAGTCTTCTGATTGTTCTAATTTTCAAGTTCTTGCACCTCTCCACCGGCAGTAGCAACATCCGGATTAACTATCTCTACCAGATCATTCTACTTCAATTCTTCAGTTTGAATAGGATTCAGAACAATGTGCTAACCATCATCATATCCGCAAGATCTGATTTTTTTCCATGATTCTCATCCACTTTCACATTTGCACTTTCCACTATCTTTCTCAGTATTTGCTCTTTGTTGAATATCCCAAGAAAATTCCTTCATCACTTCTTGCATCAAACTTTCCTATGTCATCATATCTCTTGATATAACATTTGCTACCAAATACTCTGAAATATCTCACAGTAGGAACATGACCAAACCATAGCTCATAAGGAGTCTTACCGGTATCACACCAACAACATTGTTAATAGCTTCTCTCCAATAGATCTTCGGAACATTCCTTTCAATCAGCATCCAAAACAGTTTCGTTCTTCCTTTCAACAACTCTATTTTGTTGAGGGGTTCTAGGAGAAGATAATTGTCTTCTAATCCCATGCTTCTCATAGAATGAATCAAACTCACCGGAACTAAATTCTCCTCCCCTTTTAGATCTCAACCTTCAATCTTGACTCAGTCTCAACCTTTGCTTTGAATATCTTGAATTTGTTTAATGCTTCAGATTGCTCCTTAAAAAAGACAACCCACATTATCTTGGAATAATCATCAATTAGCAACATAAAATATCTATCACCCTGCACACTTCTAACATTTGTAGGTCCACATAGGTCAATATGCACAAGATCTAGCAACCCATCAGATGTATACTGTTTGCTCTTGAAATAAATTCTTGTTTGCTTACCCAATTGACTTTCCTTACATATCGAATTAGCAAGCTTAACAATTTTAGGCAGATCTCTAACAACTCGAGTAGAACTGATCTTAATCATTAAATCAAAATTAACATGACACATTCTCCTATGCCACGACCAACTTTCATCAATCTGAGCAATCAAACAACTTTTCTCACCAGCATTCAAGTGAAAAATATTACCTTCAGTCTTAGTTCCAGATGCAATCTCTATACCGGAGGCATTTAGGATCTTACATTTGCCATTCTTGAATTGCAAATAATAACTTATGTCAACCATCTGTCCAACACTTAAAAGGTTATGCTTCAAACCTTCAACATACAGAACATCATCAATATTATGTTTACCATCAAAGGAAATAGAACCTCTACCACAGATCACACAGGCTTTGTCATCTCCAAATCTCACTATTCCACCATCATACCTTTCCATACTCACAAATTTGTTTTTATCACCGGTCATATGATGTGAACAACCACTATCAATCACCCATTCATCTTTTTCCTCAACTTTAGTAGCTAAAGCTTTCTCCTCAATAGTGCAGCTTGTGGAATCAATAGGTACCCATCCATCTTCTTTAATGGGAAGGAACGCAACTTCATCTCCTTCTGATTCTTCATCTATAACACCTTCATCAGCAACATAATAGCAGTTCTTTTGATGCTTATACTTCTAGTTAGACTTGTAAGGCTTATCGTATCTATCATTTTTGTCATGTTTATCAAATTTATCATGCCTATCATACTTAGCCATTCTCTTCGGGCACCTAGAAGCAAAATGTCCTACCATATTGCAAAAGAAACATTTCAAGGGCAATTTTCCATCATACTTACCAACTCCCTTAGGCAATCTTCAAGCAATCAATGCTTCAAGCTCATCCAATTTTCCATCATACTTACCAACATATCTCTTGTTACTGTAGTCACACTCCGAATCTCATCAATAGCAGCTACCTTATGTTTATAAGCAGGAAGCAAAGATCTCAGCACCTTAGCAACAATTTCATCTTCTTCAAGGGTTCCACCGGCACATCTGATACCTAGGACAAAGTCATTCACCTTAGCTATAAAGGTATTTATGTTCTCATCTTCTCCCATCTTCAGCATCTCATATTTCCCTTTCAAACTCTGCAACTTAGTAACTTTCACTTGTTTATCTCCTTCATACAAGGTCTCAAGCTTCTCCCATATCTCATGTGCGGTTTGAAGTTCCATCACATTTGTCATCTTTGAATCAATCAGAGCATTCAACAATGCTTCCTTTGCTCTAATGTTATGTTCAGCTTCCTTGATCTCATCAGCAGTAACTGGTTCATTCGGAGGAGCAAAATAGGTATTCTTTGTAATTTTCCAGTAATCTTCTCCAAGACATCTCAAGTGCACTTCCATCTGGTTATTCCATATAGCATAGTTACTTTTATCAAATCTCAGACTCTCCTTCTTAAAGATAACACCTCCAGTTTCAGTTGCCATCTCGGATCTCCTCAAGCAATGAAGCTTCTTTTGGAGGATCTAGCTCTGATACCAATTGTTGGCAATAACAATGAAGGAAAACTGAAAGGGGGGGTGAATCAAAACAAACTTAACCACAAATATAGATCTGATAAACTGCAGCAATAAAAAAGATAAGCAAATTGATAGAACAACATACAACACCAAGATTTTGACGTGGAAAATACAGTTAAGGGAAAAATCACGGTGGGAACCTACCCACAATAAGATGATACTCAGCAGTAGTATGTGTAAATATTACAATGGGGAATGCACATGCATTCAGACACACTGCCTAGAGCTCACTGCTCAAAAGATTTTAACCCGGAAGGCTACAACCCTCAGGGAAGTCTCAATGACTTACAACAAGATTCAGACTACAATCCGGAAGGAATGAACTGCAATAATAGCATCTTCAAATGCCTAATGACAAATCTAGTTAAGCACAATTGTCTTCTCTACAACACCAATCTCTACTCAATCACAATGCCGAAAGATGATTCACTTGATCGCACATAGACCACTCTCTAATAATGCAGACACAACCTTGATACCTAAATTATATGACAATATCACCTATTTATACAATTCATCAACCTTGATAACAAGGTTGGCTAAACCCTCAACTCACAATTACAAAATTACATCACGTGATACAAAGATCAACCATCGGACCAATATAATGACATACATGACATAACATGGACCTAAATCAAATCTCCAAATATGCAACACCATCGGAAATTACGCCAAGATCAACCGCAACACGCTACACCACCAGGAAAACCGCATAACATGAAGAACATCACCGGTTCAACAAAATCACCAAAAACTCACACAACAATCAATGTGAATCGTCAAAACAAATAGAACACAATTAGGAAACACTAGCAAGCACGTTAGAATCATCAGCAACAACTGCACCAACACCACTTATCAAATCTTCATCGATCAACATCTGAACTTCAAGAACACTCAAACAGCAACAACTGTCACGAAGAAAGATAACTTGTAGAGAACCAAATCATGAACCATCTGAAATGAAGATACACATGATCACCCCAAACAATCTCCTAGAAACTTAGCTCAAGATCTGATCACACCGAAATATACCTAAGGAAATATTGAACTCTGCAAAGCTGCAGAACCGGATCATCAATCATCGGAGCAGGAATATGTTGACATCAATGACAACAACATATCCTAGCAGCAGCAATGTCCAACAGAACGTAGGCATAGAGAATTATATATACATCAATGGAACAAAGAATGTAGAAGAATTTATTAATAACATAGAATTGTCTGCTCACAATGGCAACCAAGGTTGTAACCTGCTTGAGACATTCAAATCTTCTACCATGCCAAATTCAATTTTCTTTCTGCACTTACTGTCTACTTCATCTTCTATAGACAACAGAGCATGATTATTATATAAGAAATGTCCTTGTTTTGGGTAGTTGCCCATCCACCAAGTCTGGGAAAATACTCAAAAAAAAGGTAGGCTTATTTTGTTGTGAGTTTCAGCAGTGGAAGGCTCATGAGAATTTTAATATTCACACCTAAAACATTGAGTTGTCTAACTTGAGAGTTATCATCCAGTGAATCAAAGTAATTTCACATCACTGCACTGGGGAGTGCAAAATTGATTGATCTGTCTAATTTCAGTGGTGTCTACGTTGATTGATATCATTTAGATCATATCTTAGTTAATATAAATATAGATCATAGCATAGGTTTGGAGTAAAGAAAATTGGTGAGTAGGATATATGCATTATCCACCATCATGCACTGGATCCATATTATAAGATTTTATGTCAAATAGTTTGTTTGTCTTAGCTATGAACCAAAAGTCAAATCATAGGGAAATTGAGTTTGATATCAAGTTGAATTCTTTGTAGCACTGCCCTTTGTGTGTGAAACCATTTTTGGAAGCCCATTTGGAGTTGTCTTTACCTAATCATCTTGAAGACTGTAGTGTCCTACCCTGTTCTGCACTAAATTTTTTGCACTTTCAAACTTCTTAGCTGATGCTCATTTCATCAAACAATTTGCATGATATCTTGAGTGTATTGTTTTAGTTTGCATGTGCAAGGAAATGTTCTGAGATATACTCAGACAGAGTGCTTTTACCAAGAATGTAAATAATGATTGAACAACAAATAATATTGCGACTTGAGCAACTTGAAAGGGACAAGGTTCTTTATTAATCAAAGTGATACGCAATAACAGAAATATGATTTGCTGACATCCCAAGCAGATTCCAAATGCTCAGAATTACTTTTTATAATCAGGTAATGAAGTTGCAGCAGTTCATATATACACAGCAGTAATTCTTGATGCACAAACAAAGTCAGAATTATACAATTCTGGTTCACTGCCCTGTCCAAGAGTGTTTAGAAATTAGAATGAGCTGCTTCTCAACATACACAATATGCACCATTATCCTTGACAAGATCAGCAAGGCAACAATAGATCATGTGCAGGTCTGTCAGAGGCTATCAATCTCAGATTGCAAGGCTGCAATTGCTTAGGAAGCCTTACTCCCTCCAGTTGGGACTTCCCAACAAAACAAACTAGATATAATATTGCAGCATTCAGAATATAGCAACAGTGGAGAAACAACAACAAGGTACAAGCTAATCAGATCTACAATTACTCAATCTTGCTCACAAAATTCATAACATCTTCCGGAAAACTCAGACTATTTTGTCCATGTCCAAGCTACAGCTGAGTCGATTCCCAAGGAATGGAATTAGCAAGGAACATTCCGAGCATAAGTGGCTAAGCAACAAACTCCCTTCTGTTATCGGGTCTACCTCAAGTTCTTAATTTCCATGCTCAGCAAGAAAACATTGAATCGACCCCTTGTGATTTGGCGTCCAAGCTGAAAAGATATCCAAAACCACTACTCCCCTGTAATAGAGATTTCCTCCTCTTGTCACCTAGTGAAACGCAGCTCCACAACTTGCATATACAAATTAATATACAAATCGTGCAGCATGACGATGTTCGGCTGATGGATAGTATGTAAGCCCTGGTTGTTTACCCTTTGTATTATTCCCTTAGTTACCCTCTGTCTAAAGTCTTGAGACCACATTCTATTGAGACATTGTATCAAATAGTTTTATACACCCTCGGTAGTATTACCCTTTACCCTTGAAGCTTTTGTTATTGCTTGCATGACGATGACAGTGGTGGGCATGACATTTGATTCTGGACATAATTCAACGCTTCAATGTGTGATTAACATTTTCACCTAATACCCATCAGTTATTTTTGCCCCTTTGTAATATAGATCTATGGATAAAACACTTCAAATTTGGACGCCTTTTTTCTCTTAATATTTCAGTTTTTGCACGGTGTTTTGATTTTATTGAGAATGAATATTTTGGTTTGTCTTCACTGATGTTTATTCTAATGTTCTTGCATCAAAATGCTGGAAGGTAAATAAGGCTTGTTTTCTTGTTCTTTTAAATCCTTTCAACTTGAGTAAAGCACTTTGATGAAGTGAGATTCTAATGCAGACATAAGACGCAAGACCTGGCCAGAGTTCTCACCACCAGATTACTAACCTTCCTACAATGCCATGGATTCTGTCATGACATGAACCCCACGTATTGCAATTCTTCTGCTTTTCACATGTTGTAAAATAGCAACCCCACATGTTTAAACACAAAGTTGTTTCAAGCATTATGGGACTATCTTATTCAATTGCAAATTATTAGAGTCCAGTACCTAGTACTTATGAACAAGAAGAGAAAAGTCTTGTGCAAAATAGAGAGAAACTCCTGTCCTGATACACATCCAAATTTGCATGATATACAATAGTTGAAACTGCTAAATACAAGAAAATTCTTATGGACTATTTTTTGCTTGTTGCCTTGGTTTTTTCATGTTTTTAAAAGGGGTAAGTTACCCAAATATCAATTGGCAGTGCACCTATATTGGCAGCATTCATACAATCTCATGTATGCTGCACTTTGCAAAATGAATCCGTCTGTTCAAATTTTAGCACGAAAATGTCAAACCCTAAACTCTTAAAGACTTCTAAAGACCTAACTGATGCAGAGGAGAAGAGAAACTCCTGTCCTGATACACATCCAAATTTGCATGACATACAATAGTTGAAACTGCTAAATACAAGAAAATTCTTATGGACTATTTTTTGCTTTTTGCCTTGGTTTTTTCATGTTTTTAGAAGGGGTAAGTTACCCAAATATCAATTGGCAGTGCACCTATATTGGCAGCATTCATACAATCTCATGTATGCTGCACTTTGCAAAATGAATCCGCCTGTTCAGATTTTAGCACGAAAATGTCAAACCCTAAACTCTTAAAGACTTCTAAAGACCTAACTGATGCAGAGGAGAAGAGATGGGAAGTTCATTATGACCTGCTTTCAAGATGACAAGTAGCTGCTCTAGAAGTAAGCCATATTTCCAAAACTGCTAACTCAGTATTTGAATTCTCCGTGTTTTCAGGGAATGGGTTGATCTTCTCCATGTTTGAATTCTATATGAGTTCGATTAATAATAGGAAGGGTGATTTTGTTTAGGTGAGCAGATATTATATTGTTGAGGAAATGACTGTGCTAACTACACCTTTTATACATTCTGTCTTTTTTGTCTTTATTTATTATAGAATTCCCTGTGTTCCATACTTTGTTGCCCATCAAAATATTTTGTAGGCTAAAAAAATATAAATCACAAAATACTGTTTAAAAATTTGTTACTTGAAATTATTGTGTGATTAAAAAATGTTAATTTGATATTATGGATTTAGAAAGCCTAAATTTTTATTATCATATATATTCTAACTAAATGTTTATTATAGAGTTCTATTGGTGAACTACAATGGGATGGATGTTTTTTTATACTACCAGTAAGCTGACCTACAAGGTTATTGGGAGTTTGCTGGACTTCTTCTTTGCAGGTTCGTCTCCATTAAGATGTTGTTCAGCAGTTCACTGACCTCAGGATGAGCACATGGTTATATTGAGAGGGGGTGAATCAATATAACAAACTTTTTTACCAATTTAACTTTATTAATCACAATAGCATTATTCACTAACTTTCAACACTCATGCACATAAGAACACAATAACACAATGTTTTACGTGGAAACCTAAATGAAACAAAACCACGACAAATCAATACTTTTATATAATTCTTCTTTTAAAATGTTTGTAGGCACCAACCTACTAGAAGCACCAACCCACTAGAAGCACAAACTCCCACAATTGAACACTAACTCAGCAAGAGACTCCAATCTGTTATTTGATATGCACCAACCTATGAATTCTTTAATGGATGATACCATTCTCCCTTCCTTACTCACAAATCTGATTACAACTTCCGATCTTGAATGATATATATCTTTCCTTTACAAATCTGATCCAAACTTATGTGCTTTTTTTTCTTCAAAAATCTGATCATAACTCAAATAATAATCTTCCTTCAACTCTTCTCACAAATCTGCCTGCAACCCTTATTACAAATTTGCCATCAACTTTCTCACAAAACTTTTCTTCAATATACTTCATGATGTTGCTCCAAAGTCTTATTTATCTGCATGAAACCCTCTTCCAAAAAGTCTCCACGATTGGATTTATGGATTCTTCACAATATCCTCATATGATCTGCCATAAAACTCTTCGTAATCTCCTTCAAATAATTTTCTTATAATTCTCTTCATCTGCTGGTGTATATATATTATATTTAATTTTTCTTTTGTTCACAACACAACTCTTCCATCATTCAACCTCTATATATATAAAGAGGTAGGTCTTTTCACAAACGAGGAATCCTTTGAAAGTTTATTAAGAATGTAACTTAAATCTACGTCCTTTTGTGTATTAATCATATCGCTGTTTTTAATGTTTATTGGTCGCTGCCCATCTCAAATGTAAATTTATTCATCACTGCTGCATCTATATGAATAGCTGTCTTTAACATGATTGTCGCTGTATGCACTCCCTTACCAGAATCCATGACAAAATAAAATCTTTTGTCTTTAATCAAAATCATATTTATTCGGTCGATGATCAAGTGACTTAGCTTGCGCATTTCTCTCTGCCAGATCGTGATAACTTATGTCATGTTTCTTTTTACGTATTGATTGCTATTACTTAGCCATATTGTATGAAGTCGCTTTTTAAAATTTCCTAGCATATGAACTGATCAATGTCCTTGATTTGCTGTTATTATTACTGGCCATATGTAAAGCTATTCACGTCTTCGTGACATCCATCTGATGAAGTATCGCATCTCAGTCTGTTGCTTTGTCCTGTCTATAGTGTCATTTTGTAGTATTGAGCTGCATATCAATGTAGTTGTGTAGCTTTACAATATATGACTTATTATCACTTATAGTAATCACTGTCATTTTTGTTCATTTAATCATTGTATCTTTGCTTTATTGTCTTTTAGTTGGCTATGTCTAACCAATGTTTAAATCTTTATTTTAAACATTATCTTCCCTATCAATCTTTGTTCAACAATTGATGCAATTTGTCTTAGACATTCCTTTTGTAGCTGTACTTGGCTGCTCTCGGAACAAGTGGGTTGAAGGTCACTCTTCCAAGAATGGTTGTGCAACAGTTTGATAAAAGGAGATCTCAAAGAGAGCTGGACAGCTTTTTGAACTAGTTATTTTTCATAGTTATGGTGGGAGATAGCCTAAGCGAGACATTTATGGTGTATTCAGAAAAACAAATTGACCATTTCTTTAATAATATTTTGGTCAAGTGCATTGACCTAATACCATTGTAACATTTACAAATATGATGTTCAATAATGATAAAAAAATATTAAAACGGGCTAAAGGCTTGCCCCTTCTAAAGATCAAAGGGAATAACTAGTGGTCATGGTGTGTTTGTCTGACAGCTTAAAGAATGGTCAAGAGGCCTAGGCCATTCTTTAAGCTATGCATCTCGTAAACTAACAAACAAACAAACAGGCGAAAAGAAAAAACCTGTCATGCCCACAACCCAAAACCTACTCAAGGAGGGATAGAGGCACCCAAGCTTTGACAAGGAGGAGTTTGGGGGAGAGGGGAAGACTTCCCCTTTCGCCTACAACAAACCACAGTCCAGGCGATATTGTCATTAGGATCATCAAGAGAGACATCATTTGGGAGGGATCTCGTAGGGTTACAATCAGTAGTGTTAGCCACGTGTTGCTGCAGAACAACGATAGGTTGCTACAAAACAACAGTAGTCTGTTGCAGAGGAACATTATCTGGAGCATAATTAACAGGAGTAGGGTGGAGCTGCACAATAGTGGCAATAGGAGTTGAATCCTCAAGGATAGAAGGAGTCACAATAGACTCCTCATCATCCTAAGAGGAGCTAACCAAATCAAAGTCATAAGCATAGATAGTGAAGTGATCAGTAGTAGAATCTTTCCATCAAGTAGTAGCACCTTTATGACTCATCAATGGGCCATTCCACCTTTGCTCGCATCTTAGTCGATATCGACATCTCTTCGCCTCTTTTGGGGGATGTGGTTCTCATAGTGGGGGATAGGCCTTGGACACAACCATTGAATTTTGAGGGCCTCCCCTTTTGTTGTCGGAAATGCTTCTCTACGAGTCATAAAGGTGCTACTACTTGGTGGAAAGATTCGAAAGGCGAACCCAAACTAGTTGCACATTATAAGAGGGTTAAAAGAAGTTGTCTAGGGCTTAACAGTGAGAGAATGAACTCCCCAAGCCCACAACTTGTCCAAAACCAAATCCTAATCATCCGAAGATGTGAAAGAAGCAATGAAAAAGCCTTTAGCATAAGGAAAGAGCTCAATATTATGAGCAATCAAAGGCTTCCAGGAATCACTTACCCAGTTGATGGAGATCTGGTAGCAAAAGCTAGAGTCCAGAGAATCTGCACACCAAGGCAAGGTGGTAGAACCCAATGTTATCCACAACATGCTTTCCACAAACCACCATAGGGGAGGACTTGGCACAGGGAAGCTGACGAACCCTCTGGAGGGTTGGGCAATAGATCTGGCAACACGAGCAAAGATGCGTTTACTAGCAAGAGGACTCATTGAGACTTTAGCACCCATAGTAGGGTCACCATCGGTAGCAGCATTACTAGATTGAGAGGCAGCCCCGTGTGCTAAAGATTCAACAGCAATAATACCCACTTGAGGGGCATCTACATGAGGGGGAGGGCACAAACTATCCGTCGACAAGATAGGAGCACTACTGATGAGCACAGAGGGACCCAAGTCACCCAACGTCAAGGGCAAAGTCCCAGCGGCAAGAACATCTGGGAGAACAGTAGGGCATGGGCATGCAGAGCCATCGCTAGCCACTTTGCAGGTGGGAGTCTTTGCATTAGAACCAAAACGAGCATGCAAAGTCATTGCATTTGACACAACAGTGCCAATGGAAGCCACGTGAGGACCTACATCAACAGTATTAGCACCGAAAGGAGCATCCACAACCCCTTACCTGCCAACAGCCTATGCAGTAGATGCAGGGACAGTGGACGCAGAGGCAACAATGGAGAAGTTTGAACGAGGAAGAGTGGGAGGATTGTTGGAAGCCATATTGCCCATGTGATAAGGATAGGTGCAATTGTTCTTAGAGGTATTGTTAAATGATAAGCTCATTAAGTTTTCTTAATGATGTAGTTTAAATTTTTGGAACCTCTAAGGTAGTCTCTTTATTTTGCCTTACTTTTGAGAATAAAAACATTTTCAACAATAGATAATTATGAAAGCATATATACAACACTCAATAACCAAAAGAAGTGTTTGCTTAGTAGTTCTATAAAATAGTTGTAGGATTGAAAAGTTGTTAGCAGTAACTTAAGCTAAAAATATTTTTTGATCCGTATTTCCTTTAAAGCTTGACTCTTCAATCCTACAAACTCCCGTTGATTACACATCTCACTAGAGATTCCAATCTCTCTCTCTCTCTCCTTTAAAGCTTGACTCTTCAATCCTACAAACTCCCTTTGATTACACATCTCACTAGAGATTCCAAACTCTCTCTCTCTCTCTCTCTCTCTCTCGTTTATATTAAGAGACAGTAAAATTAAAACAAGGTAGGTAGTTTATCTCCCTCTCTCTAGTTTATATTTCCATTAGTGATCCCTCAACCGTCAATGCTAATATTGAGAGACATCATAAAATGTAATGTAGGGTAGGTATCGAAAAGATTGGATAGATTTCTTGTAGGGCCCTACTGGATGGATTTTGCTTTCAACTTGGACTCCTGTATCCTCCCATTATCGTTATTAGATCATTTCTCGGTCCAATTAAGATCCCAAGAAGCCAATAAGAATTACAAAGAGAGTTTTAGGTTCCAAAGTATGTGGTGGAGAGATAAGGATTTCCTGCCAAATGTGGAAGCATGGGGGATAGAAAGTGATATTTTTTCAGGCACCCTGAGCTTCTGCTTCGTTAAAAGGCTCGAGATGGTTAAGCAGAAAATTAGAGAGTGGAACAAGGTTTTGTTCAATAATATTTTTGCAGAGAAGATTAGAGTGGAATCAAAGTTAGACAATCTAAACAAAATTATCATCTCAGTAGGAATGTCCAATGATGAGTTTGTCAAAGCAAAACAACTAAAAAGTGAATTGTCGGAACTTTTGCTCAGAGAGGAAATTTTCTGGCAGGATAAATCAAGGGAGCACTGGATCAATGAAGGAGATTTGAAAACAAAAAAATTTCATGCTTCTGTCAAGACCAATAGAGCTTACAACCGGATTGCTCGTATTCAGGATGGGGTCTGAGTTTGGCAGGATGAGGCGGAGGTCATAGAAGACATAGCAGTTAATCATTTCAAAGCTCTCCTAGGGGATTGCCATGCAGACCAACTTCCTTATCCCATGTTAGATGACATCCCCATATTAGTTTCAGAAGAAGATAATGCACAGTTAATGCGACCCTTCTCATTTCAGGATCCTAATCCCCCATTCAAAGCTCCTGGGCCCGATGGTGTTACTATGGAATTCTTCCAAAAATGTTGGGGATTCATGGGAGAAGATATTTTCAAGGTGGCGGAAGAATTCAGGAGAAAGGGTAAGTTTGTCAAAGAATTGAACAACACGGTCATAGTCTTGATCCCCAAAAAGAAAGATTGTTCGACCATGATGGATTTCCACCCGATATCTTTGTGCAATTCTTTGTACAAGATAGTGTCAAAGGCTTTGGTTAACAGATTGAAACCCCTGCTTAATAAGATCATCTCTACTGAACAACATGGGTTCATTCCAAGTAGGGAAATTATTGATAGCATTTTGATGGCGAGGGAGACCATCCATTCTATGCAATCAGCCAAGAGCCCAAGTATGATTATTAGATTAGATGTCAACAAGGCATATGACAGGGTTAGGTGGTCCTTTCTACTGGATGTTCTTCTCCGGTTCGGCTTTGATAAAAATTGGGTGCAATGCATTAAGCACTGCGTGTTTACAGTCAATTTCTCTATTCTTGTGAATGGTTTGGTGTGTAGATTTTTCCAGGCTACTAATGGGTTGAGACAAGGTGATCCCATGTCCCCCTTTTTATTTTTTCTTATGGCAAAAGTATTGGGGAGAAACATTAAAAAGCAGGTTAGTCTGGGCCTCTGGAGAGGGATCTCCATTAATGAAAATTTGGAGCATGTCTCTCATTCCAAATTTGGTGATGATACAATCCTCTTCGGGGAGGCTTCAGAAAGGGAGGCAAAATCTATCAGAAGGGTGCTCGATTCCTATGAGCTATGCTCCGGCCAATGCTTGAATAAGAACAAGTCTTTGGTTTTCCTCCTAAATACCAATAGAAGGTGCATGTCTAAAATTGCAGAAATTTTGGAGTTTGAGCTAGGAGAATTTCCGATTACCTATCTTGGTGTCTCACTCTATGCTGGAAGAGTCGACAACAAATTGTGGGAGGAGGTGATCAGCAAATGTCAACACAAAGCGGCGTCCTGGAAAAACAGGTGGTTGTTGCAGGCCGAGAGAATTCAAATGATCAAGGCAGTCTTATCTGCCATCCCCACTTATTACATGTCTTGCTATAGGTTAAGTAATAGAGCTTCCCTGGCTTTGGACAGTTTTCTTAAGAAATTCATGTGGGATGGATTGAAGGAAACCAGAAGGATCCCATTGATTAATTGGGACAGTGCCTGTATGATCAAGGATGAAGAAGGGGCAGGCCTTAGAAAGATGAATTTACAAAATCTGGCTTTAGGAGTTAAGCTGGCTTGGAAGATGTTCAAATATCCTCAAAAACTGTGGTGCAGAATTCTGGTAGCGAAATACCTTGACTCCAATTATCCCGACAGAATCCTGACAGTGGCCAATTCAGTAAGAGGTTCTCCATTCTGGAAATTCATTTGGGAAAGTTGTAAGCTGCTCACGGAACACCTTACCTGGAAGATTGGCAATGGTAAAAGAGCGAGATTTTGGCGTGATTCTTGGAATGGGGATGAGCCAATAGCAGACAATTTTGAGGATAAGATTGGGTCAACCAAGTTGAAGCATTTGTTGGGTCGTGGGTGGCTGATTATTTCCAAAGTCTTCCCAACCTATCCTTTGTAAAATGAAAGAGTGTGGGGGAATGGCATCAAGCAAACCACAAGCGGCTCTCAGATGTTCTCCTATCTAAAAAGGTGTTCCCCTCAGAGGAGGAAGATAGCCTGCTATGGAGTGCATCCAAATCGGGGGACTACAGAGTGAATCTTGGTTATGAGCTTCAGAGGAAGAGAGAGAGGAATGGTAATTGGCCTTCAACCTTGTGTTAGAGCAAGTGGCCTCTACCAAAAGCGAGGGCCTTCTTATGGATTGCTATCCACAGTAGAATTCTCACTGGCAGTAGATTGAAATCGATTGGGATCTCGGGGCCAAATTGGTGCATCTTGTGTAAACAGGAGGAGGAAACGACAAATCGTCTCCTTTACTGGTGCCCATTTGCCAGTCAATATTGGGATTCGCTCCTAGACTTGTTGCACTTCCCCACCGCTAAAAAATTAACCTTGAAGGACTAAATTAGGGAATGAAGATTTAGTCTCTTTCGGCAAGCAATTAGGCTTTAGACAGATGACAAGGGCCCCAGCCAATGGGGCCTCTGGAGGATTTGCCATAATCTGAGATCCACGCAGTATCCTTTTTTCATTTTTGGAATCTCACAATAATTGGATGAGCGGGAGGGTAACTAGCCTCAAAAATAATCTAGATTTTGTCATTATTAATGTGCATGGGCCTATCCTTAATGAGGATTAAAAAAGAGTATGGGAGGAAATTGAGAATTTCACAAATACCCTTAATTAGATATGTATCTTAGGTGGGGACTTCAATGCAATTTTGCATCAGCATGAGAAGCGAGGAGGCTTATGTATAAATGCTTGTTCTTCTCTTGACTTTGCAGATTGGATCCATCGTAGTGGCATGAGTGAGATTATTATTGTTAAGGAAGCCTTTACCTGGAACAATCGTAGGCTAGAGTTTAGTAACATTGCAGAGAAACTAGATAGATTCTTTGTTTTGGGCAGTCTCATCAACTTTCCGTATACCTTGGATGCCTCTATTCTACATTTCTCAAGATCGGATCACTTTCCTATTCAACCTGACATTCAAGGCGAAGATGGTCCAAAACAATGCCCTTTTAAATTTGACAATATGTGGTTGAAAGATGATAACATCCTCGAGCTTCTAAAGGAGTGGTTGAATGTGGCCAAGGTCTTTGGGTCTGGGATCTTTAAGATTGTTAACAAACTTAAGATTATTGAGCAAAAGCTCATTCATTGGAATAAAGAACACCTTCGCAATATTTTTGACAATAAAGCCCAAGTGGAATTTGAGTTGGTAGAAGTTAATGAGAAAGTGTTGAGACATGAGATGGATGAGACCCTGTTTCTCAAAGAAAAGAAACTCCTTGCCAATCATGAATCAATTTTGCCAAAGTCTTCTGGAAACAAAAATCTAGAGAGACGTGGCTAGAAGAGGGTGATAAGAACACCAAATTCTTTCATAATAGTGTGAGGATGAGAAGAGTTATAAATCATATCTCCAAGATTAAGTTAAGTGGTGGCTTTGAGGTGGTTAATCCTAAATCCATTGCGACAGACGTTGTAGACTTCTTTTCTCTTATCCTCAATTCTGATTGGAGCCCTCATGGCTCTATTTAGGACAAGTTTATCACGTGTATCCCAAAGCTTTTGAGTAAGGACCAAACTGATTCTCTTACTGCTAAATTTTCTTTAGCAGAAGCAGCTCTTATGCAGATGAGCCCAGATAAATCCCCTAGGCCAGATGGCTTTTCGACTAGTTTCTTTCAAAAATGTTGGCCCTTCTTAGGTGAGGAAGTAACGACAGCTCTGGAAGGAATGAGGAACATGGGTAATATCCTCAAATAAATTAACAATACTTTTTTGGCCCTTATCCCTAAAAAGGGTAAACCTAAGCGTTTTGATGAGTTTTGACCCATTGTCTTGTGCAATACTATCTATAATTTTTTTTCTAAAACTCTAGCTAATAGGCTTCAAAAATTCCTTCCCCTATTGATTAGTGAGGAACAAACGGGTTTTGTTCCTGGAAGATCTATTTCTAATGGGGTTATTATAGCTCAGGAGGCAATACACTATGTCTAGAAGAATGGCAATCCCAATATGCTCTTAAAGATTGACATTAGGAAAGCATATGATAAGGTGAATTGGAGATTTCTATGCAGATGCTTAGAAGCTTTTGGATTCCCCCCTCTGTGGATTAATTTGATTTTTTAATGTATCTCTACGCCTAAATTCTCAGTACTGGTTAATGGCACTCCTGGAGGATTTTTTAGTTCCTCTAGGGGTTTGAGGCAGGGACATCCTCTATCCCCTTTTCTCTTCATTATTATGGTTGAAGCCTTGGGGAGATTGATTTCTAGGGCCAGGGAGGTGTCAAGTATTAGAATCACTAGCAACCTTGACCCTATAACGCATTAGCAATTTGTGGATGACACTATGCTATATGGGCTTAGCAATCTAGGTGAGGTTCGGGGTTTTAAGAAAATCTTGGACTCTTACTCTGGGGCTTCAAGTCAAGAAATCAATCCAGCTAAATCAGAAGTCTTCTTTTTTAACATTAAGTTAAGTATACAAAAAGGCATCTGTGGTATTCTGAATTTCAATCTAGGAAGCCTTCCCGGTAAGTATGTAGGCTTGCCTTTGGATAAGGGCTATGGGTCATCTAATCTGCTGGATGGAGTAGTAGAAAAGATTAAAAGTAGGGTAGCAACCTGGAAGGGTAAGGGGCCATCCTCTGCAGGCAAAGCTACTCTGTTCAAATCGGTTTTGGCTGCTATGCCTATCTACTAGCTTTCATGTTTCAACTTGCCCCAGTCCAAAAAGGAAATACTAAACAGACATCTAAGATCTTTCTTTTGGCAAGGGGCGGAAGAGAAGAAACGAATCTCCCTAATGGCTTGGGACAAGATTTGTAGGCCTAAGTCAGCAGGGGGTATTGGGATTAAGGACATTAAGGTCCGAGCAGGGCGTTAGGGGCCAAATTAGTATGGAGAATGTTCAGATCTCCTCATCTTAAGTGGGCCCAAATCCTCTACCATAAATATCTCTGTGGTAGGGATCATATGAGTCTCTTCAGGGACTCCTTCCCTCCGAGAGGCTCACGTATATGGAACTTTATGCTGGACTGTAGGAAAATCATCTTAGACAAATTATCATGGAATTTGGGAAAGAGGGGTAAAGCCCTCTTCTAGTTGAACTCTTGGGGAGGTTTTCCAGTCCTTCAACAAAAAGTTAACCTGGAATCATCTAGAGAAGTGCTTGAATCTGTGTGGGGTAGGAATGTCAAGGACTACATCACGCCTTCTGCGGGGGACTTAGCTAAGGATTGGTCTTGGAGATCCATTGATTAGGTAAACATCCCTTCCAGGGAGAAATTGTTGCTTCAAGACATCCTTAAGAATAGGATGCTTACCTTCAACTTAGGGTCAGATTCTTTTGTTTGGGATGAGTCGAAATCAGGAGAATATACCTCAAAAGATGGTTACAATCTCCTCTTGAGTCAGCAACTTTCCTCTTCCACCTCTGTCCCTGCAACCTTGTGTTGGGACAAGATGTGTCTACCAAAGGCAAGATTGTTCTCATAGTTAGCCCTCCAGAATAAGATTTTAACAGTAGATAGATTCAGAAAGATGGGCTATGCAGGGCCTAGCAGATGTCCCTTGTGTGAAGAGGTTGAAGAAGACAAAGACCACATCCTTCTAAATTGTAATTATGCCTCTAAGTGTTGGATATGGTTGTGCAACAAATTAGGGCGGTCCTCTGCCTTTCCCAATACCATCCTTGGGATGTTTCAGGCATGACCAATTCTTTTAAAGAATTCCCTTTATGGGGGACTTTGGAACCTTGCCCCCTATTTGGTTATCTGGGAACTCTGGAAGGAATGCAATAGGAGGCTCTTTAAGGAGCAAAAGATGGAATGGACTGTTTTGGTGAATAAAATAGAAGCCTCAATAGTGGAGACTTTAAATAGTAGAACCTCTAAATTTCCTAGTAATCTCTCAGAGATGAACTACTAGGATGAGAAGACGAGGGGGAGGTGGTTTGGTTTGAGGATCCCACCCTTTATTGGAATTGGAAACTCTAACAATCAGGAGTTGAGAAAGGCCTGCAAGTGGCGAGCCCCTAAAAAGAGCTTGTTTAAACTAAACTTCAATGGTGCTTCCCGTGAGAATCTAGGTCTTGTAGGCATTGGATGTTGTCTGCATGATGAGGGTGGGAGGGAATTGGCCAGGGTAGCAAAACCCATAGGGTTTGAATCCAACAACAAGGCTGAAATCTTAGCCCTAATTGAAGGTCTCCTTCTTTGTCAAAATAGAGGTATCCGCAAACTGGCCATTGAAGGAGACTCGGCCATTATTATCAATGGCCTTAGTAAAGGTTCTCTGACTGATTGGAAGCTGAATGAGCTCTTATCTAGATCTCTTTGTCTCCTTAAAAATTTCAAGAAAACGACCTTCAACCATATATACAGAGAAGGAAACTCCAGAGCGGATGAATTAGCTAATGTTGGAGCTGATGGGCAGATCATTAGTTAGGAGGGGCTAACCCCAGATCGAAGAATTTATTAAGAATTTATTTTTGGCTCTCTGGTCTTAGACAGAAAGCTTAATTTCTTCTTAAGATCATCTGTTAGAGCCTCTTGAGATTTTATTTCTATCAGTATGCATATGTATATATGGATATGCATATATATATATAGACACACACACACACACACAAAATATGTGTGTGTGTGTGTGTGTGTGTGTGTGTGTGTATTAATATTCATATAGATATAGTGTATACTAATAGGAATAAGAGATTACGGTGCTTCAAGAGTCAGCTTTATTTCTATAAACTCCAGAGTGGATTTAGCTAATGATGGAACTGATGGGTAGTTCATTAGTTAGGAGGGGCTATCACGGGATCGAAGATATATATATAAAATACAATATCAAGCAAGCAAGGCTAATCTCTTCTTGGACACACACACACACACACACACACACACACACACACAGAGACATATATATACATACATACATACATATATATATATACATATAAATGTGTATATGAAATGAAAAAGATATAATATTATATATATAAATTTAAAATTTTATATAAAAGCATATTGCATTATTAAAAGGAATTTAAAGTAAATTTTAGATCTTATTTTTAAAATTTAATAGTTTACCATTTATGATTTTAAATGAGAAAACCATTATACATATATAATAATTTGAGTGATTTTATAAAGTTTAAAAGATTATCTTTATATATATATATATATATATATATATATATATATATATATATATATATATATATATATATATATATATATATATATATATATATATATATATATATATATATATATATATATATAATTTATGAATACAAGATGAAGTATTGATTTTATTTTCATTGAAAGCTTTGAAGGTGGAAAACAAATTATATTGGATTAATTATGCTACATATAACAACTTGAAAGATAGATTGATCAAATTAATTTATATATTTAAAATAATGTTAAAAAGTAAATATTGGGGATAGATGTTATACTCCAAGTAAATAATTTTAGACATATTATTTTATAAATAGTCCATCAAATAAAGGATATAATGGAATTTATGATGTTAACTTCTTAGAAACTTATTATAATTAATTTATCACTATGATGATTAGATAAAAGCTTAATTCTTCCATAAGAAAATTAGTTTATTTTATTTGTTAAGTATACTTATTCTTAAAATGATTTTAAAAATTAGACTAAATCCAAGCATAATTGAGCTTAGCTTTGAAAATTAGTTCTATTTAGTCCAAAGTAATTTAATTATTTTCATTTTCATTTCAAACACTTATCATCAATTTCATACACCTGATCTTTTGATTCAATAGTAGTTAATTTTCCCCTTTAAGCAGTTAGTATTAATAATT
This sequence comes from Cryptomeria japonica, assembly GCF_030272615.1. Lineage (NCBI taxonomy): Eukaryota > Viridiplantae > Streptophyta > Pinopsida > Cupressales > Cupressaceae > Cryptomeria > Cryptomeria japonica. Next base: position 676,769,230 of record NC_081411.1, read on the forward strand.
TCATTTTAACACTAGATCCATTTCTAAAACAATTATTATTGTCCTTTCAAAAGTGTATTTGAGTATTATCCAAGATAATTAGATAAACTATCCATATATTTCAAACTATTAGGCAATTACTTTGGGAATGAGTTTTATTCTTCAAACAAATAATATTGAGCTATTCATGCTATTTGAAAGTGTTTTAAGGATGTGTGACATAAAATGAAGTAGATCATCTATTTTCATAAGCTTTTTATGGTTAAATTATTTTAGTCTTATAGTGTTCGCAATAGTAGTTAAATTTATATAAGACTGGTTTAATTTACTTAAAAGGATTGGACAATTCTGTTAGAATAAATAATATGGATCTCTCTAAGAAATAAGTTATTATTGGAATTAACTAAATCTCTTGAGTAATTCAAGCTTAGCAGAACTAATCCCAAGTGGTTGATTCATTTAAAGAAAATAGTATCGATTAAATTTAAATAAACCTTCAAGTATTTAGCAATAATCTTCAAAGGTAGTAGATTATTAATAGTTGGGTTCCTTCAGCACAATTCTTTGTTAGGCTTGTTTTAAAGTCTTATCTCAACTAAGTAGTGTTATTTATAGTAATTAGATTAATTTCAAATTTTAGTATTAAATAGATTTTATTTCAAGGAACTACTACTCTACAACTATAGTTTTTCTTTCAAAATATTTAGTATCTTACAAGTATTATATTTACTACTAAAGATTCATTCTTGGTGCAATTAGTACCTTTCAAGCATTTAGACTCATTTCCTTTTTGAAGCAAATGGTACTATGGATTTTAATTTCAAGTTCCATTATTTTATTGCTTTCATTGCAAGTAACAATTAGTTTATTTCTTTATAATTTTGCAAAGGATTTAGCATTAGTCTAAGAGCAACTAGAAATAGATTGATTAAAAATTATTTATTAGGATCCTTATTATTATTTACATTGGTTAACTAGCAAGTGTTTAGACTCTTTTCTAATCTTATTTTCAAACATTGTGGTTATTTTGAAGCTTACTGTTACAATAGTTTTTCCCCTTCAAATAAGGGTCATTTGGAAGTAAATTCCAAGGGGCGGATAATCCCCCTTGGATCGATAATCTAAAAAGATAAATTTTGAAATGAATTTGCATCCACTAAGTTAAACCTTAGAAAACCCCATTAGGGTTTGGTTGTGTGTGATATTTTGAAATTTATTTATCTTGATGAAAATTCAACGAATGATAATAGGTCAAGGTAGACATATATAATAGGAAATGGGACTTTGTTGTTTTAGGCCACAAGCAGAAGGCTACCTTGAGCCTTAATGCTAAAGAGCTACCATCGTGGGTAGCAACTGCAGAGAAACTGTTTGGGACTTTTACCCTAGAAAGGGTTGTGTACCCACCAAATAGTTTACATTAAACCATAGCTAGAAACCAAAACTACATATTCTACATCTTGATCCTGTACCGAAACGGGTATGGGGATTAAGATTTGGTTAAGAGTGATTAGTTGGTTTTTGGATCTATTTAGTCCCTCATTCAAAGGGTGTAGATAATATAAATGAAAGATTAAAATTAAATCAATGCATACTTAGAAGGAATCCTGTATGGATTCGCTTGACTTCTTGAGGCTTTAGGCCAAATTCCGAGGCGAAACTCAAGCTTGTTTATATAATTATTTTAATATACTCCTAAGGACGACAACCTCAATGCACTCCTAGTAGGGGAGTGTAGTCTTTAGAGAGTGACTCGGGACTCAGATGGTCCTGATGAGTCTAAAGTCTCTAGCCAGAGCATTTCCTATTCTTATGAATAGATGCCTACTCTGTTTGGGTAGATGCCTATCCTGAATTGGATAGATGAAACCCCTTGTCCTGTATGGTTAGATGCCTATCCTGATTTGATGGATGTTTATCTCGTTTGGATAGATGTACCTGAGTATGCAATTGAATCAAACATAATTAAATAAATAGATTAAAAAAAAATCCGTCAAAAAATTTGGGTTAAGTTAAGTGGGTCATTACATTACTTGGTGACAACAATGAGCAATACAAAATATATGTATGGCCAAGTGCCAAATTAATAAACTATTGGTCAATATTAGTATATTGCAATAAAAAATTGTCTTTAGATGTTAATATTTTTTGATCTACTACACAATTAGAAATGATTATGTGTGTATGCAATTGGGATAATAGGGGTTTGGGGAATAATTTCAAAACCCATTTGAGTATTTTATGGATTTAATCCTCTTTTCATCAAATTGGATGCTCCTTGAGGCAAGGGATGTGGATCTCATGAATGTAATCCAAAAGCATGGGGCCTATACATGGACTGATAAGCATGGAAGGTTTATTTACTAAAACTCTTGATTGGTTCTTATTTGCCATCAATTGGTCACAATCCCCTCAATTTTTTAGATACCCAATTTCAAGCTCTAATCATTTTCTTTTGTTGAAAAAATGCTTTACATAAAAATAAAGCTCAATTTTGGAATAAAAAATCTTTCAAATATGTTTTTAAGGAGAAGACTATAATACAAAAGGAACTAAAATAATTAAACCAAAATTTTATTTCCTCTTGTATCTTTAATTGGATTGCATATAAGAAAAATATTCAATGTCTCAACAAGCATAAATTTTATCTAGAGAAGAGATTTTCTAGAAATCCAAATTTAGAGAAACCCAGTTGGCTGCGGTAGATTTAAACACAAAAGGATTCCACAATACTTCAAAAGTTAGGAGAAGCCAAATAGAATCAACAACATTTCATAAACAGACAATCATCATGTAACAAAATGTGAATGTATCCATCTTGAATTCACTTCCTTTTTTCAAAACATGGCGGTGAGTTGTCATCTGGTGAATCAAAGTCATTTTGCATCACAACATTGGGGAATACGAGACTGGTCGATTTGTCTAATTTCTTTGACATTTTCTATGTTGATTGATGTCATTTAGATCATGCCTTAGTTAATATAAATATAGATCACATAACATAGGTTTCGAGTAAAGAAAAATGGTGACAGGTATATAGGCATTATCCACCATTGTGGATTGAATCTATATTAAAAGAATTTATTTCAAATAGTTTGCTTATCTTATCTATTCACTAAAGTCAATTCTTAGGGAAATTGAGTGGGGTATCGAGTTGAATTCTTTGTAATATTGTCCTTTGTGTGAGAAACCTTTTGTGGAAAATCTTTGGAGTTGTCTTTACCTAATCTGTAGTACCCCTGCCCTAATCAAATTTTTAAACCCGATTTGATCTTGGTTGACTTTTTAAGTGGCTTTCTTGGATGGTTGATTTACCATGTTGTAATGTTATAGTCAGGTATTATGCTTAATGGTAAATGTTGATTTCGCATCGATTCTTAATATATATGTATGCATGTGTGGTTTATTGTTGCAGGAGATTGCAGGTACAGTACCTTTTAGGTACGAGGTTTCATTGCCACCTGGCTTCGCAGGTCTGAATGTACCTTTTTAGTCCAGAGGAAGTGGTTTAGGTTGTCGTAAGGCCCCACGTTTTACCCTAGTCGTGCTCAAGTGAGCGTCGTCAGTCGTCCGTCAATTTTCCCTTTCGTTGGGTATGCGGGTCATGTATCTGTTTGGTTTTCTTGAGTTACGTGTTGTGTGTTTGGTAAAAAAAAATGATTATTAAATCCCAAGTATTTAATTAGATTAAATGTGTTTTTACGCATTCGTAAATTAAAGGGAGTAAATTAAATAGGACCCCTCTGTGTGATTAATCAATTATTAGATTGCTAAATTCATATTTGTAGCAAGTTGGTTAAATGCTTATTTTTAAATGATGAATTAATTAAGTATGTGCATTTTAAAAAGAAAGGTTAAATAGTATTGGAAAATTAATATCTTACCCTCATTGTCATTTTGGAAAACAGAAATGTTAGTTTTAATTTGTTTGAGAAAATCAATTTTGACAAGAAAAGCAATTTTTGCATATTAAATTTATTGGGAAATGATTTTCATTTGGGTGGAAAATAATTTCAACCTAAAAAATAGACTTTTGGTCAAAAATTTCCTTTTAACCTAGGTTTTCAGAAAATTTTTAGGGAGTTGTTTTTGGAATGGAAAATGGTTGGGCATTTTTGGTTGGAAGATATTCTTGAGCTTGCGGGTTGGGGCTCTTCATCAAACCACTTCCAGGATTGCATATGGAGGTAGGATTATTGTTAATCTCTTTTGTTGTAAAAAAATTACTGATTTGTTTTTGAAGAAATATGTGTCTGTTTGTTGAAAAATCTTTCAGATTTGTGGAATAAGGAAGAGTAGTAGTTAAATCTCGAATTTGAATCCTCCTTGCTTTCATTTCCAACCTCCAGATCAATTCTTGTTTGTTCAAATTGATTTTTATACTGAAAATGGGTGTGGTTGTTCTCAGTAGGTTTTGTTAAGAAATTTCATTTTGAATCTCTTATTTTAGTTCATAAATTGTGAAATTAGTTTGTGTCTGGCAAAATTGGTTGGATGAACGTGTGTAATTGGTTCCATTTGCCCAAATATGGAATTTTCTTGGTGAAATTTTTCCAGTTTAAGGTTTCTGGGACTGGTTATTTTATAAAAAAAAAATAGTATATGGAAATCATTAGTAATCTGGAAAATTAATTCTCATAATTTTTGTCTCAGTCTAAGATTGTGCAGTAAATTGCAGGTTTTCTAATTTAATATATATATATATATTTCTGTGTGTGTGTGTGTGTGTTAACCCCCCTCACGTGGCAGGGTATACCCCACCACGTGGAATGGTAGCTTCTGCTACCATAGGGTAGCAACGCTACCGCTCGGTAGCGGCTGAGTGCTACCAAAGGTAGCAACCATTGCCATAACCCTTCCTTTTTCGGTGTATAATTTGGACCACCGTATAAATTGGTTTGTTGTTCTATAACAGCATGGTTATTAATTTATGCTTTCGTTTCATTTTTTAATATAGCTCGTTAAAAGTAAAATAATATATATGTTTTTGGTAAATTCTAGAAAGTGAAATAATATATATATGTATATATTTGAAAAATCTTAAGAAATGAAATAATATATCTTATCTGAGAATTTTAGAAAGGAAATAATATAGTATTTGAATATTGGTGAAAGAAATATTATATTATTTGTTAATTCTTAGAAATTAAACAATCTATTAGTTGGAAATTTTTGAAATTAAATAATATGTTAATTGGGGAATTGGAAGATGGATAGATATAGTTAGAAATTTGATAATAGTTTCTCTTAATGAAATATGGATATTAGATGAGAAAATACATTTATTAATGTTTTGTTTTTATGTATTGGAATATAGGCACAATCATATAATTGCAATTTTGGTATTGAAATTATTATGTAATGGTTATTTTGTTCAAATATTGTATTTGGAAATTTAGATCAATTAGAAAACTTGATCGATTTGTATGTTTAGCGATATGGAAAAACGATTGTCATTACATATCTATGTCAATGAGTGTTTAAATTTTTATATTCGCATCTGATTAAAGAATGGCAAGTCCTTGATTATGAGTGTTGGATATTGTCATATGGTTATTTTGTATCTGGTTATGTCCTTGATCTCGAGTATTGACTGTTTTCATGTGATGTTTTGTATCTGGTCATGTCCTTAAATGCAAGTGTTGGATGTTTTTATGTGGTTGACTGTCGCTGGTCATGTCTCTAGTCAAAGAATCGTCAATCAGTACACCTCATGTAAGGATTGGTTTGGCCAAGTGGGTATTCCTACCATATTAAACTTTGTAAACTAGTCCTTGTGTATACCTTGGTTTTAGGAGTTTAAATTGATTGCGGTTTAGTGTCATATGGGAGAGTGGCTTTCGAGTGGGGGTTGTGCCCAAAGTGGTAGCAGGCTAACCCATCGAAAGTGTCTAAATAAGTGATAACTTAATAGTTTATTTGGAAGTTTAGTAGATAAAAACACTAAGTAAGATAATTGTGTCTCATGCATGGGATGAGTGCTAGTATAGACTTGAAATGCAGTGAGAAGGCCTGGAATGACAAACCAACAATCTTGTCTTCACGAAAGGATGTGTTGGGTCCACATGAGACTTGGATGGGCCGGAGGTTCGGGAAAGGTTGCCAAGGTAACCCAGTGGATGGGGTTGGGACCTATGGAGACCTGCCAGGATAACCATACCAAGCTATGTGATGACACTCGTCCCTTATGTTCACTAGTGTGCAATTTGTGTTGTCTTGTTAGGAGCACTATTGTGGAGTCATATCTGGTTGTTTATGCCTTTGAGAGTACCCAATATTCATGTTAGACCATGGGTTGCTTATGATGGATTGCAAGGACTTAGTGTCGCGGGTGCTCCAGTTGTACTTTTGTATTTGTTTTTTATCATGTTTCCTTCTTTTGGGATCATTCATGTATCTTTTGACCGGTATGGTCATATGTATCATTTGTATGTACGCCTTATTGGCAGCTTGTAATGGATGTGAACCTTATGTATTCTTCACCCTATTATTTATTAGAGGGGTCTTGTAGTTGAGCAGACCCAGAGATGTAGCCCATTATGGGTGAACTTCGATATCAATTTGGTGTTATGTGGTGTATGTGTTCATCTGGCTCTTTTTTATTTTGCTTGTATGGATGGCATTATGGTTAAAATGTATAATGTGGATTAGATGATATTAATCTTAAATATATGCATGAAGTTATTAAATGCAGTAATATGGATCATGAAGAATGTAGGTTAGCATAATGGAAAGTATTCATTAGCTTTTAATGCTATTAAAGTATGTACGGAAATTAGATGCATGGGATATGTTTTAATTTAAGGTTGGATGTAATGTATGGTTAAATTGTAATGGATGAACTTAATCATGTTACCCATATTCTAACCTATTGAATGAATTTAACCATTGTTTAAGTATATTTATGTCATTAAGTTAATCAATTTAATTGGATTAATTAGCGTGATTTGAGTTAGTGTTGAACCAAGTAATCACGTTGGGAAACCCTTTAGGTGTTAGTTAAGTCTTCCATTGTGTAATTTGAACTTAATGTTATCTCAATATATCATTATTTTGTTTTAACTTTAAAAAAAAAAAAATTGCACTCTATTCTTGTGTTAGTGTTATCCCTTCAGGGTTTCCTGGCAAGGCATTACATAATCATCTTGAACTCTTTGGAGAAAGTAACAACGGACACACATATATTACGTAACAAAAAAAATACAGAGATATCAACTAAGTATAACGATCATAGATTCCTAGAAATACTAAAAGACCATGTAGGTTATGCTAAACTAGTTATATAGTGTAAGAGATCTTTACAAAAGGGGGGCACAATTACATAAATTTGCATTTTTTTTAAAAAGAGTTTTCAGATTTATACTATTTGTTGTATATATTATTAACCAATATAAAGTAATAATCATGTTTTTAATAACATCAATAATTTCTTCTACCACAAATTGAGTTTGTCTCATTAAGAGTTTAACATTGGAAATTTGATTAGACTCACTTACTAGTTTACTATACTCCCAAACAACGATGATTCTCTCTTTAAAATTCTTACTCTTTAACAATTTTAAGAAGAAACTAGATATTTTATTTGTTTTTTTTTAACCATTCCATCTATGATCAAACCCTAAGGCCTTCAACTCTATATATATAGAATTTTCTTGATTGAAGGGATCAATTTGAAGCTTAGATTGAACAGAGAAAAGTTCTTGTAGTTTACCCTTTTTTCTCCTATTATCAATAGATTTATTTTTCCCCATAATTTTAAATAGACATATCCATCTATTTACATTAACATTCAGCCTATCAATAGCAACTTCCCTTTTCAATAGAGTTGTGTTGATCTTTTTTAGTGTGAACATGGCAAAATTGTTGTAATCTTTGTTTGAAATTAAGCTTGACTTTATTATTCCTCTTGATATCATCAGGCTACTTCTTATAGTGGAGAAATATATTACACTCAATAGGCTAGTGGTCAAAAAGAGTGCATGGGTGGACTTGGACATAATTTCCTTGATCAACTGATCAAGACTAAAGAATTCACTATTTGCATAAAACATTGTCCAGCCTATAGTTAATTATTTTAGGATATATTATTTACAATCACACCATTAGAAGTAGATACTTACGTTTTCTCTTTTATGACCTTTAAGGGGGTCCAAAAGCTTGAGACTTTTTTCATCCCGATCCAAAAAAAAAACTTCTCATTACGTTTCCAACCCATCTCCATTCCACCAATTTTGTCTTCAATACTTTCAATCATATTGAAATCTCCTCCTTGAATATAGGAGATATTAAGGAGGCTACAGAACCAATTCCATAGATTTATTGTGGTGCGGTCACGACAAGAGTGTCCTTAAAGAGAATAGTCTGGACTATTCAACAAAAGTTACACAATAGAAACAACTCAAAGTGATGGAGGCAATGCAAAAACAAACTATATTAAATCATGAAAATCAGTTACAAATTATCGGCAACATGTGAGCTCCAAGATTCGGCCCACATGCCTGAATACAAAACATGTGTGCTATGCAACATTTAGCTCAAGCAAGAATGCAAGCCAACTTTGGACCTCCTAACCTACAGAACTATCTCCTATCCTCAAAAACTTGATTCTAAATGCTTCGTTACATTGATGTATATGATCAAGGATGATCTGCTTCGGCCCAAGGTGAAACAATCCCTGATGAACAAGATGAAACGTGTAAAACAACATGGCCGGCCTCTGCCAAGGAGATCCATCCGAAAAATCCATAAGATGAAGTGCAAACCTAAGGGAAGGTCGTCCACACGCCAAGGAACATTGGAAACAATGAATTGAAGCTCTGCAAGCTATGGAAATGATCCGCAAGATTCACCAATAGCAAAATAGGTCCAAGAGGTTCTGGTGTTCTCAGCCAGAAAATAGTCTCGAATTTCGGAAGCAATAAATTGTCGAGAAAAGATCCAAACATTCCACAAACTTAGGATAAGTCAAATGAACATTTCCACAATCAAAATATAGCTCCACAAGATCTTGGGAGAAAATGAAAAGAAACACAATGAAATGTTGAACTACAAAACATGAACAAACTAAAAGAATTTTTTTTTGGTTGATGCAAGGTTGCCAAGAACCAGGGATGCTCCTGCATCAGACATCTGGGCTTGTTGAAAAAGTGAGTCCCTCACTTTTCTAGGGTTAGAGGAAAACCAAGGCAGTCTACCTCTGCTTGAGAAATCCATGATGAATCTTCAACTAGTTTGTCCTTCTACTTCTATATTGGTTGCTCTGGGTGCTACGCCCAATACTATTATCTGAAATATCTTCAATCTGATCTGGTATTTGTTGAGGCATCTTCTTCTTCAAGTCTTCTATATTGTACTCACTAAATTTTGTCTCATGATACTGATGTAGATCTATACTATTGAATATAGGTGAAATGCCCAAACTATCTGGTAACTCCAGTTCATATGCATTTCCAGAACTGAATTTCCTCAAGATCTTACAAGGCCCAAAATTTCTCATCTTCGTCTTGTTATAAGTTCCAACTGGAAATCTCTATTTTCTCAGATACACCATCACTTCATCCACTACTTCAAATTCCTTATGTCTTCTCTTCTCATCCACTCTCTCCTTATACTTACTGTTCATGTCCTCCAGATGTTATTTAACATGTATATGTATTGTCTTCATATGCTTTGCAAATTCTTCTGCTTCTACACTCCTCTTGTCTTCATTACTAATGTCTCTCAATTTTGATATGCCTCTAGGGTGTACTCCGATAACAATCTCAAAAGGTGTTCTTTGGGTACTCTTGTTCACTGAATTATTGTAGGCAATTTATTCTTGTGCAATAATCAAATCCCAACTTCCAATTTTCTCTCCCACTAAGAACCTCAGCAAATTTCCCAAGCTCCTATTCACTACCTCTATTTTGTGAAAAGTAGAACTAAACTTTAAATCTGTCTTCATCTTCTTCCAAAGTGTTCTCCAGAAATATCCAACAAACTTAGTGTCTCTGTCTGAAACTATGCTCTTAGGTAATCCATGCAATCTCACCACTTCTTTGAAGAATTGGTCTGTAACATGTACTGCATCTGTTGTCTTTTTACAAGGTATTAAATGCACCATCTTTGAGAATCCATCCACCACCACAAATATAGAATCATTTCCTCTCTGTGTTTTAAGCAATCCAAGTATAAAATCTATGCTTATGTCCTCCCAAGGTCTCCTTGAAATTGTCAAAGGCTTATACAATCCCACATTCTAACTACTACCTTTTCCAAGTTGACAAATCCTACATCTCTACACAAATTTCCTAACATCATTATGAATCTAAGGCCAAAATTTGTTCTCATTCACCAATGATATTGTCTTATGAACTTCAAAGTGTCTGGATAATCCTCCACTATGCTTCAACTTTATTAGATTTTCTCTCATAGAACTTCTAGGTATGCACAACTAAACTCCTCTAAACAACATCTCATCTTTAATGAAATACTGCCATTGACTCTTTTGAGAGGTATGTCAATCCTCTCATCCTTTGACACTTTTGAGAGGTTTTCACCATTGGATACACCCTTTCTTTTTACTTTTTCATGATCTAATATTGTCATTGCATGGTTTCCACCATTAGATCTATTATTTGTTTTATTCATTTTACGAATAAGAGAATTGGCACTCCCTTAATTGTGAGCTTTGTATTTGAAATCACTAGTGGAACTTGTTTTGAGATTTACCAAACAGAGGTAGTGAACAATATCATCATCATTTGGAAATATGGGTATATTAGGAGGTTATTTTTGTTCCCAATCAATGAGTTCTGGGTGTTCCAAGGGTAGGGAATTGTTTGGTTGGTCAAGGTCGAAAGCTATAATGGTCATGATAGAAACATTGTCACGGGGCTTACCAGAAAAGTCGAGATCTATGATGTTACTCTCCTCGAGATTGTCTGTCTCACTCGGTATCTAATCATCCTCACTAGAGTCATCGTCAATATGTTGTGATCCAAATTCAAATGGTCGATACCCTGAGCTTTGTCCCTCATAGAGTATAGGTGTATATGTTTGTACCACATCAATATCTTTATCTTTACAAGACCATTCAGAAGGTGAATCCCATTCCCTTTCATTTGAGTCTATTTCAGAACTAGCTTGCAATCTGTGGATTTGTTCATAAAGATTTTGAGTGGCTTTTTCTTTTATATCTTCTAGGTATCCCAGTCTTGTCTTATCCCTTGTATTAGAGGAAGTAGGTTGTATTAGTTCTCCAATGTCTTATTTTCATTTTCCAATAGGACCTTTTCCATCATATCCCATCCTTGGCATCATCTTGAATTTGTTATCATATTGATCTATTGGTAATCTGATATTTAAGGCCTCCTCCTTAGATTCATCTTCATCTTTGTAAAGCCATTGTAGGACGTCTTTGTCATCATTTTAATCAACTAGAGTACCTTCTTTTACAAATGAACCATCAAAAATCTTGATTGGTTGTGAAGATTGTTGTTTGGATGTTGATGGTTGTCCATATGATCCTAGAGAAATTGGTAGGTTTGAGAGACATAATGAATGCTCAAAGGACTACTCTCCAATCCCTTTATCTTTCAATTGAATCTTTTTCTCAAAACTCTTTGATAACTAGGCGGATATACTCTAATTACATGAGGAACTAGAAGCAAGAGCCTCCCTGTTATGTGGTAAAATAACATCTTGGACTAGTTTGAGTTTCATGCAATATTGAAAGGGATTGGAGTCTGCTAAAATTGTAGTTTCCTATCCATTGTAGGGAAACTTCAAACATTGATGATATGTTGATGGTACTGCTTGCATTTCATGAGTCCAAGGTCTACCCATGAGTATGATGTAGGATAAATCTATAGCTACGACTTGACAGATTGTATCCTTTTGGATTGGTCCCACTCTAATTAGTAACACCACTAGTCCTTTAGAAGATATTTCTTCATCATCATAAGCCTATATGGTGATTTTTATTTTTGGATTTATTGCATTTTCTGAAAATCCTAATGCACGAATGAGAGTTAAGGTACATATATTTAAACTGGATCTTCCATCTATTAGAACACATTTGACTCGGTGCTTATAGATTAGGACCTCAATATGAAGCAGAGCATTATGTGGATGACTCGAGGATACACCATCTTTCTCAAAAATGATAGATAGAGAGGTGTGGTTAAATGTCCCACCATGGCTTGGAATTGAGTGGTATATAAATTGGTAGGTACTATGGTATCCAATAGAGCCTTCTCTAGAATTTATTTGTGTGTAGGTGAGATTTTCAGAAGCTCTAATATGGATATATGTGTTGGAGTCTTTTGTAATTGATCCATTGTGCTATAATGATTTGGAGAAGGAGACATTTTGGATGTAGTACCTTACAAAATGACTTTAGCTTGGCCTCTTGTAGTCACATTTACAGGGGGGTTTCTATTTTTTCTATGATTTTGATAACATTTACTTGTGAATCAGATGTTGAAAGGTGGTTAATCACATTGTCATAGACATAGTTTACCTTGGCCCCTTTGTTGTTTGATGAAGAACATTCTCCTTTTTCATAATTTGAAAGAGGATCTTTAAAAGCTCCATGTGTATCATTTGTATTATGTCCCTCAATAGTTATATCACCTTTATCTATCAAATCATGTACCAAATGTTTTAATCTTTGACAATCATTTGTTCTATGCCCCTTACTTCTATGATAATCACAATAGTGTGCGTCATTGCACCATGATGGTTTGACTCTTGGTTCAAAATCTCCTGTATCAGGCAGTGTTATGAGATTATTTGCAAGGAGTTATTTAAAAGATGATTCAAGTGATTTTTCAAAAGGTGTGAATTTCCTTCACGATGGATTCGGGGGTGGTTTTGGTCGATTGTTCTCTTGATTGTTCATGGGTGTGGTACTCGATTGATTTAGGATGGGTTGTTTTGGTTTCACGTTGTGTGCATCAACCACACTGTCATTAACAATGTTTTTGTTCCTTGTCCAGAATTTTTATTTATCATTGTTGTTAGGAAGATTAGAAGAGTTTTCCCCTTCTTTGTAAATGTTTATTTCCCCTTTCTTCACCAAATCTTCATCAATTTTGATTTCATTTTTAATGAGTTTGTTAAAATTAGGTGGACGTTGCAATTGAATTGCATATTTCATCTCATCCTTTAGGCTATGCATAAAAATATCCATCTTCTTTTGTTCTGGTATGGGTCGTGGGTATTTGGTAGATAATTGTCTCCATCTCTACAAGAAATTGAGGAGGCTCTCCACTTTTCTATTTAGTATTGCATAAATAAAGTATGGTCACTTCATTTTCAATGTTGTATGAGTAGTGAGTAACAAATTTATCCACTAATTATGTAAATGATTTGATACCAAGAGTAAGTTTTGAGAACCATTCCATGGCTTGTCCTCCTAGACATGTGATACCTCCATGCTTGCTGCAAAAAAAAAATTAACATGATCTTGTGGATTTGTTTTGTCTCTATACTTGTCATACTTGGGGATTTCAAAGTTAGGAGGAAATGGAATCATTAGTAAGCTCCTAACAAAAGGGTATGGGCATGTGTCCTCCAATGAGTATGTATTTGTTGTTCCTCTTTGCATGTCAAGCATTTTTTGTTGAAGGGCTTGAATTTATTGAGTTAGTGCATCTAACAACTTGTTTTCTTTATTCCTTGAGTCGTCATCCTTTTTCTTTGGACCCTCTTTCAATTTGGTTACATTGAAATCAATAGGTAGTTTAAAACCTTGATGTGCCAACATGAGGAAGTACTTTTCTCTGTTAGATTGTAGAACCTTCTCCATGAATTTATGAATTTTAGGATCTTGTTGAGCTTCTTGGATCAATTCATTAATTATCTCCTGTACCTCCACGTCTTGATATTTGTGAAGAGGATTCTCTTCTCTACCTTCCATGGTTGGTTGTGTTTCTCTTTCCTTCTCTTTGATGTTTTGCTTCTGAGATATGGTCAATACAGGCATACAAGTGATTTAATTATGAATCTCTAAAAAAAAATTATTGCAAATACTTGTTTGTATCAAGTTTAAAAAGTCGAAATAGGAAATTGTGATGTTTCCCTATTGATATGACTATGTCTGTCAAGATATGAATGAAGTTTCCTGATTTAGGATGATAGATCTTTATTTTGAAACTTGGTTGATTTGACTAAGTTGAGTGGATAAACAAAGTATTTGGTTTATATGTTTTGAAATGAGTAATTGTGTCACTTGTTAAAATTTGGTCTGTTTTGCTCAAAGAATAATTTTGTAATGATATGAACCAAAAGAGGACTGAAAAGGGTATCTGAAACAAGTTTTGAATTTTGTGTACAGAATGTCAGGAAATGTCTTCTATCTCAAATGCACCAGAGTATATGCGCTAATAGAATTTGTAAATGTGCCACAAGATTTGTCAAATGCACTAAAGAAGGGATCACATGCATTAGAACAGAGGTCAAATGCGCTACAATAGAGATCATATGTGCTACAATATTGGTCAAATGAATTATAAGACGGGTCAAATGTGTTAGAATAAAGTTTTAATGCGCTATCGAAATGATTAAATTCACTAATCTGCTATTTTCTGAGAGTTTTCTAGATTTTTTCAAATTTTTCGTAGAGTTTTCTAATTTTTTGGTCTTTTAGCAAGATGATTTTATGATTTATGATGAAACACAACAAGTATACATGAACATCAGTGTGTCTTTTACTATTCTAAGCATTAAGTGTATGTTCTAGGATCTTTTCAAATCCCATTGATTTCTATAGGTTTTGCACAATTGAAGACGCGTCAATCAAATTGTCTTATTCTCAAGGGTCATCATAATATCACAGCTCACAACCTAGAATCTCTGTCGGCTCAAACAACCTTGTCACATCCTAGGGTGCACCTATTTTTTTTCCTTTTTCCAGAAGTTGATCCAAAGATAATTTCTCTTCAATTGGATCGTTTTCTTGGGAGCCTTATGGTGAGTATCTTGGGGGCAGATTCTTCCCCACCCTTGCACTATGATATTACAATGTTTGGATATTGATTATTACAATGTTTGGCTACTAATTTGGATGGATTATATGCTTATGGTTTGTAGTAAGCATTTCCATTCAGTGCGTCAATGATAAACTCCCTCAAGAGGCTTCCCAACCTTTAGAACAAAGGCTTTACACATCACAAGGATACTTGGGGGGGGGGGGGGGGGGGGTATTAATTAACACTACCATTGGAGGTGATTTTCATCACCACCACATTTGATTGTAGTGGGTTGGAATAACTTGGCTTTAGCCATTCCCACTTAGGTCGTTCCCCTCTCACCTAGCCTTGGCCTACTCGAGAGGACAGATCTTCTAAAAGGTGATATTCTAATGCAATAAATTGAAAGACTGAGTCTATCTTTTTGGTCACCCAATTAAGAGGAGAGCATATGCCTATCACTTAACCCTCTACTTAAACTATGTGTCTGTTTTAAGCATGTAGATAAAAGAAGTAAGCATTTATTCAAAATATCTCAATGCTAGGTCCTGCAACATACTGTCAATAGTTTGATTTATTCTCTATCTGGTCTTCAATTGTCAGAACTTCACCTACAAAACAAACAAAGACACTGTTCAAAAAATATTCTGGTTTTTGTTTCAAATGTGCTAAAATAGAAATTGAATATGGTAAAATAATTGTTAAATGCGCTACAAGATGAATCAAAAACACTACACTAACTATCAAATGTGCAAAAATAACAGTTAAATGCACTAAAATAATAGTTAAATGCACTAAAAGAACTATCAAATGTGCTATAATAGAGGTCAAATGCACCATAAGTTATGTTCAATGCGCTAACCTATGTGTTAAATGTGTCGAAACGAAACTTCAAATCTGTATATGGCAAAAACCTACAATAAAATGTTAAAAGCGGGGCAAGGCCCCACAGTGTGCACCAGGAATATGTGTACTAGAATTATGTGTCAATCTAATTAAATCCTAAAACACATCAATGAGACTAAATGTTGAAAGAAAATTAAGAAAATGAAACTCAAAGTTAGCCTTCTTATGAGTGTCCCATTGACCTCTATCTCTAAGGATTTATTCAGCCATGCTTGCTCTCAAATTTATGCACTTGTGGCTTTCTAAATGACAACTTAGAGAATGAAATTTAATTTAAATGCAAGAAACTTTCCTACAATGCTAGATGAGATTAACCTAGATGAGATGCATGCTTGATTCTATATGACATTGAAATGTTCAATTGATCTAATGCTAAATGCTAATGTTGTGCTAAATGTTATGCTAAATGATTCAAAGATTGCTAAAATACTTAAATGAGAAATACTTGTGCAATATGAAATTCTAGATATCAAACCTTGATTTGTGCAAATGAGAGGTTATTTATAGATTTTCCAAGGTTCATGTCCTAGGTGGCAAAGATGAATGGATGGGATTCAATCTGAGCATATGAATGGCTAGAGATGGATCAGTTGGAGATAAAAGTGTATCATGTTTCCTTAAAGGGCAAAAAAAGGCTATGTGGATGATGGAGATGCAAAATGAATGCCAAGTGTCTTCAGTTAATTACAAATGCCAAGTGTCTCTCCAAATTTGTTGAAGATATTTTATCAATCAAATATTTGAGAATATTTGATTCATGAGACTTATATTGATATGTCAATTCTGTTGAGAATGAATGTCTTAGTTGTTGGTTGAAATCTCAATCGGATTGCATTTAGACTCTGTAATGATCATTTCGATGAGACTCTGATCTTGTCTGGACAACATTTATGATTAGTTCGGCGAGACTCTGAAGCAGTCTGGGCGACATTAGATAAAGAATTGCTCTCTGTGAAGTCAAATTTGTGTCTCACCGAACTCACATGTCACAATGATAAAGGTTTTGGGTTTCGGTGAGACATCGAAGTAGTTTTGGCAAAAATAATGGATTTCGATGTGATATTTATGCTTGGTAAGACTCCTCGAGCCGGTAACCGATCATGTTGTCATAGCGATGAGATAGGTTTTGATGAGATTTTGCATTGGTCTTGGCAAAAAAGACCATTTCGATGTGATGATTGATTGATCTTGTTGATAAGCTAAAAAGATTTCGATGAGACTTGGGGTTTCGATAAGATGTCTGAATGAGTTCACATAAGCCTCATTTTGTGGCGATACGACTATTTCAATGAGACTTTCACGTGGTCCTATTGACAAAAGTCTCTTGTCGCTGTGATATTAGAGTTCACTGAGATAGGTTGAGCAGATGGTCGAAGTTGAGGATCTCTCTGATATCGGTAAGACAATTGTGAAGTCTTGGCTACTTGATAGGATTTCAGTAAGACAGCGGATGAGTCTTGGCGACATGATCTGATTTCGGCATGACATTATTGTTTGATGTGACACTCAAAGGGGCTAGCCAAAGTGATGTTCTTAGGCTAATAAGACAATTTCGATGAGAGATTGGGTCGGTCTTGGCCACATAGTTGCTTTTTGGTGTGAGATTGCAGTTTGGTGAGACATTCCAATGAGCCAGTTGAAGACATGTTCTTAAGCCGATAAGACCATATTAGTGAGACTATTGTTTGGTCTTGGCAACAAGAAGATTTCGCTGAGACTTTTTAGTTCGATGAGACATCTTAAGGAGATTGCAGAAGTCTTAATTATTGTCGATAAGCCATGAGATGAAGAGGTGGGGACCCATTTGACCCATGTTGACCTTGCTAAGATGTCTAATGATGATTAATCAAATTGTATGATTGGTCCAAACTGGAGCTTCATTGTGAAATTCTCTCAAGTTGATTTTAGGTGTATACACCTCCAATCATAGATCTATACTTCTTCTAATTAACTTTTAGAGATACATCATCTTTACATAATTTACAACCAACAATTAAAAGGGTAGCAACCAATTTACAATTTTACATTTTGAACTTCTTTAGTATCTCTTTGACATATTTAGCTTGATAAATAAAGATCCCATTCTCTAACTGAGTAACTTGTAGACCAAGAAAGAATGACAACTCACCAATCATTGACATTTCAAATTCCTTTTGCATCTCTTCTGCAAACTCTTTACATAGACTATTACTTCCTCCAAATATAATATCATCAACATAGACAACAACAATCAATAACTTGTTACCTTCAAACTTAAAATAAAGATTGTTGTCAACAATACCTTTCCTAAAATTTTGTTGTAATAGATATCTTATCCAATCTAGCATACCAAGCTCTAGGTGCTTGTTTAAGTCCATACAATACCTTTTTTAATTTGCAAACTATGCTCGGATCTTTTGACAATCTAAATCTATCCAAATGTTCAATATATATTTCTTCCTTAAGTTCTTGATTTAGAAAAGCTAACTTAACATCCATTTGATACACCTTGAAATTCTTATAAGAAGAGAAAGCAAGAAACATTCTTATAGCTTCCATCCTAGCTACTGGAGCAAAAGTTTCCTTAAGAGTATGCACATGGATTTTAAAATCTTTTGAAATTTTTAATTGCTATTTTCATCCATTTGTCATCAAAATTATCAAGAAAAGAAATAGTGAGCATAAGCACAGTTGAATCCAAAATAATTTTGCATTTCTAAAATTGTATTATGTGCTATTTGAATTAATAGGAATATTTGCCTAAGTTTCCTTCCATTGTGTACTTGTGGATATTGTTTGTTGATTTTATTTTATTTGGACGGGATACTATTGAAAATAGTTCCAATAGTAGATGTTTTGATTGATAACTCTAAATGAATAAGTCTTTGCCCACTTGTGTAGTTGTAGCATATCACTAGACCTAAATGATGGGGTATACCCACTCACCACCAATGATAATTCCATCAAGCCATAGAGAATCAATCTTACCATCATGTATTACTTTTAAGATTTAGTATTTCCCAACCTTTATGGGTTTATAACTCGTGTCCTCCTTAATACACATTTTAAATGAATATTTAAATATTTTTTTTCTATGACTCATAGATGTATAATGATTTCTAATCATTCATATAAACATTTATGTAAAATATATTTTTTTATGACAAATGTATTGTATATATATAAAAATAAAAGTACTAATTAAATTATTTAAGATTGAGAGTTATGAAAATGCCCTCCTCTGCTCTGCTTTGTCCAACTTTGGATTTTGCAAAAAAATATTGGTGAGTTTGTTTCATGTGTTTTTGGTGTCGTTCTATCTGCAGCTAGGGTTCATTGTGTTTTCATGATCTCTTCTGACTAATAATGCAAGCAGATATCATTTGACCTAGCACCCAAGGACAACTAGGTTTATGTTCACAATGCTTTGGTTTCCTAGTCATTTATAGTTTTGGCTTATGGAAGGCTAGCTTTGAAGACTCTAGATAATGATAATTCGGCCTCGGGTGCTTTGCACTATGGAAGTAAGTTTGATTGGATTTCTCTCAATGGTTGTGCTCATTGCTCGGATGGCAAATATTGAGGATTTCTGCATTTATCAATCACAAGATCACAAAAATGAACTTTATGATTGCTTTATGCCTAGGGAATCTGAGTAGGCTTGTCTACCCTCCAAAATGTTTTTCCCAACCTAGAACTACTTCTCCCCACTACCCTAAAATCTAAATCCCCCTTTCTCAATTTTGCATTCTAATTTTGTGCCCGAGATTAATGTGGGCAACATCATTAGCAAAAAAGAGGAAATTCTTCAAAGTAATGCCCTTATCTACCTTTATGCGAGGACTTGGCCAAACCTAAGAGATCTCCATAAGTAGATCTATGAAAAGTGGAAGGAATTTCTATTGGATGAGATTAGCATATATCCCTGTGCCAAGGGGATTTTCATCTTGGAATTCCAATCCGAGGAGGAAAAAGATTTGGTCCTCAATGTTGGGCCTTATTTTTTGGTGGGAGTTTCCTTGCCATGAAATTGTGGTTCCCTTCCTTTGACCCTCAAATGAAGATTTTCTCTTATGATTTTCTCTAGGTTCAACTTCCATATCTCCCCTTAAAAATATCTTCGGAAAGTGTCAATGTATATCAAAAGAGACGATCAATAATGAATGATCCACTTATGCGCAACTTTGCATGGAAATGAACCTATTGAAAGAGTCGCCAACTGAGATTTCATTGAGGGTTGGTAATATTATTAGATGTTGTAGAAAACCAATTGACTATGAGAAATTTTTATGTAGATGTCACCTATGCTTTTAAATAGAACATCTTTCATCTTATTACAGTAAGAAGCACTCTCATTCTCAAGCTCAACCTACTTGATGAAAGGGGATGAATTCCAATTACTATGTTGGTCCTCCAAACGATTTAGTTGTATTTGTAGCCCAGCCCCAAGTCCTCTACATGTCAAAAGTTCTTTGTCTGGAATTCCCCCTTCATATGGTCTGAATGATTCAATTCCTAAGAACGAAATGGTATTTGATTATGGTAAAAATGATAAAACTTATATTTCAAAGGTGAAATATAAATATTAGTCAATAGAGTGATTTGAAAATTAGGGTTTCACCAATGAAGACAATAAAATGACTAATCTCATCAAATCAACCATTAAAAGGGAGAGGAAATTTAATAGATCTAACCATAATTCAATTAGGAAAAAGGGTTGAGATGTCAATTAAATTCACCTATAGGTTGTCTCCCATTTTGAGTTGAAATCGGATGTGAATTGTAAGGTTTAGGGTAAAGTAATAGATAATTGAAGTGAATCAAGTGTATACAACTAAAAATGGTTTGAAGATAGTTAATTAAATACGCAGTTATTTAATTAATCCCCCTTCCCAATTAATTGAATTCACAAGCAATTTGATTAATTTCTCTATTCATCTACTAGTAAATAAATCTACATGATTGATTTATATAGTTCATTTCATATCCCCTTTTGATTAATTAATATAAATTAATTAATCCTCCTCCCATTTAAAATCAATTCTTCTAATCCCTAATTAAAATTAACAAACCCAAGTTTGTTGAGATTAATTACCATTTTTCAATTATTTGAATTTCTAAATTCAAATAAGCACATGGCTCCTAATTTTTAACCACCTAACCTAACCACCCCCTAACCTAACCCATTCAACCTAATCCTGGGTTTAACTAACCCTATCCAATCTTGCACATCCCAACCTCCTTATCCTAACCTCTTATGGGTTGGATATTCTCCCCTTGAGACACATGGCACTTTTGCCACATGTCTCCTTCATTGGACACTTGCCCTCTCATGAGAAAGGCTCTTAAAAACTTGTCACCACAGAGATGACAAGTGTCCCTTCTTCCAACCTCTTCTCCAACTTCCTCAATCTTGACCCTTGATATCTTCAGATCAAATCTGGACCATCAATTCCTGCCACCTCAGCTTTGGCCTTGGAATTTCTATAAAGACCCCTCATTTTGGAGAAATAAGGATCCCTTGCATTCATAGTTTTAGCATCATTACTATAGACATTTTCAT
The DNA here is from genome assembly GCF_030272615.1 of Cryptomeria japonica. Lineage (NCBI taxonomy): Eukaryota > Viridiplantae > Streptophyta > Pinopsida > Cupressales > Cupressaceae > Cryptomeria > Cryptomeria japonica. The sequence continues at coordinate 676,790,611 of NC_081411.1, forward strand.
TATCTAGTAATTAGCATTTTGGATTAATCATAGCATATTAATCTAGTTTCTTAGATCATGCATTTCATATCATTTGCACAACCAATCATGAATTAGCTACTCAACTCTTGAGTTGCCACTTGGGAGGTCATTGCTCCGCTGAGGGTCAAACAATCCAGCACCTTCAAGGTCCTCATGAATAGAGGAAAATGGGACATCTCAAAGGAGCTTTTGGTTTGCTTGTGTTTAGCTTTCAATTTGCTTCGTAATTCCATTTATGTTGTCTCATTATATGTGTATGCCTATTCAATTTACCACATATTTAGCATCACATTAATTGGCGCCCACTGTGGGGCATGGCCCCTTTGATCTTTAACAAGTTTTCTTGCAAGAAATCCCATTGACAGGTTCATTAGCTCTTTCGGTGTGTAGATTAGCTCTCTCGGGCTCCCACATCATGTTCTTGGTCTCTATTGTAGCGTCCCAACACCTCAAATGGCATTTATGAGAGATTTATCAACTTTGTTTTTTATGTTTTTCCATACTTTAGCGTTTTCAATCTATACCTTAGTGTTTTTGGTATGTCTTGTAGTGTTTGTGGTATATTTGATAGCGTTCTCAGTCTGTTTAACGTTTCTGGTCAATTATGCAACGCTTTTGGTCAATTATGCAGCACTTTTGGTCAGTTCAGCAGCGTTTTTGGTGTTCAGATTTGCGTTTTGGGTTACTTTGATAGTGTTCTTGGCACATTTGATGGTGTTCTTAGTCAATTTGATAGCGTTTTCAGTTTTTCATTGATTTTTCTAATGTTGTATTCTGCATTTCTTATTCTGCTTCTGGACTGTCATTTTCCCGAAGCTAAGTTGCAATTTGTTGGTTTTGCAGGTACTTATTTCACTATGAAAGACTGGAGTCATAAACCATTTCACCGTCAAAGATTGTAATATAAACTACTAACTTAATTTGTTTGCAGTCGTGAGATTCTGCACTTTTTTTTGATAAATTAGGCACATAGACTAATTACAATGGAAATGAATAAACATGTCTTATGTGTTTTGATGATAGGCGAGTATTCTCTCACCTTTCTTAGGTTATTAGAAAGCTAGACTCATCTTTTCTTTTCAATAGTGCATATCTTTAGCGGGCCTGCCCTACCGAGGAGCCTATAAGGCCAAAGCCATTAAGGCTGGTGAGAGGGAAATGACCCAAGTGGGAACGGCTAATGCCAAGTAATCCAACCCACTATAAAATAAATATGATTTGATGAAAATCAAGTCAACAGCAATGCTCGAGAATACCTCTCTTTCGTACCTTCGGGTATATCAAACCTTGATTTTCAAGGCTGGGAGACCTCTTAATTGAGTTTATACCCTGACACGCTAAACAGATCCCTTACTAGTTCCAATTAAAATTAGAAGCTACGCAGTTTACCTCCGAACATTATAAAATTCTTAGTGCATGGAGAGGGAATAATCTCTCCTTAAGACACTCACCATATGTCCCTCTTGAGTGTATGTGTGAACTCCCCTTTTGAGACCTTATTGCTAGGCTCATATTGGGACTCCACTAGCTCTCACAAAGGCAAAAACACGGGCGCCCTTTAGGGGGTGACAAGGTTGTGTGAGCTAACAAGGTACCAAGTGTGGGCTAAGAACTAATAATGAAGCCAATCTCCTTAGGATAGACTGAATGATGTGTTTTTAATTGTTCAAAACCCGTGAAAACTTGGGCTTTCTTTAAATCTTCTTGAACATACAGTTTATGTGTCCTTTGGGACAAAAATACAATCTGAATTCTATGTTTGTAAGTCAAGTCAAGATATTATCCATTGAAATACAACAAAAATTGCAAACTCAAACTTCAAGTTGTCAAATTTACAAGTTTCACAACAGATTAGCTCTTTCGGTCCAAACAATCGCTCTTTCAGTCCAAACAGTAGCTCTCGCAGTCCAAACAGTATCTCTTTCGGTCCAAATAGTCACTCTCACAGTCCAAACAGTATCTCTTTTAGTCCAAATAGTAGCTCTTTCGGTTCAAACAGTCGCTCTTTCAGTCCAAACAGTAGCTCTCACTGTCCAAACAGTCACGTTTTTTGTTCAAACGGTAGCTATCATGGTCCAAATGTCATCTCTCTTGGTATGAATGTTATCTTTCTCATATTTCAGCATTAACTCTCCAAGGTTGAGCTTGCTAGGTAAAAACTTCAATTTTCTCAGTCTACACATCAACTCTTGGAGTCAAAACAACCATTTTTTAAGTTCAAACATCTTAATTTTAAACAGTAGAGTTTCTGGTTTAAACAACAGAGTTTCTAGTCCAAACAACTCGTTTGGTCTCAACAATAGAGTTTTTGGTCTAAACAACAGATTTTTTAGTCCAAACAGCAACTCTCTCGGTCTCAACAGTAGAGTTCCTGGTCTAAACAGTAGAGTTTCTAGTCTAAACAACAAAGTTTCTAGTCCAAACAACAACTCTTGGTCTAAACAATAGAGTTTTTGGTATAAACAATAGAGTTCTTAGTCTAAACGGTTGCTCTCTTGGTCTAAGCAATAACTCTTTTGGGTTGAATATCAAATTGCTCATGTTTCAACACTAGATCTCATAGTTTGCACTTGCTAGGTTTAAATATCAGTTATCTGAGTCTGAAAATCAAAAAGTTGGGTCAAAATAACAATCTCCTAAGTTCAAACACCCAATTTGCTGAGTCTAAACATCATTGTTTTGAACTTTAGAATCATTGCATTGCAGCATAGTATTTCTGGTCAGTATAGCACCATTTCTGGTCTGTTCCTCAGTATTTTTGGTCAGTATAGCAGCGTTTCTAGTATGTTCCTCAGCATTTCTGGTCCGTTTGTCAATGTTTCTGGTCAGTATAGCAGCGTTTCTGGTCATTTTGTTAGCGTTTCTGGTAAACTGCACAAAAATCAGAAAACAAAAACAACCCATTTCTCAAACAGTCAAACATAGAGACTAAGTCATCTTCTTGGGTTACTCAATCAAGTTATCTTCTATTAAAATAGATTCAAGACTAGACATGCTAAAGGTTCTCAAGTATTCATCTCCAACAAGTTCAAGATCTAACATCTTAAAGTGCAACATCATATTTTCTTTGATAAATTGATCATTCAAACATAGTTTTTCATCAGGAACTATCATCCTTTATCACAAAACTACAACGCTTGATCAAATTAACCTCATTCTCTATCATAAGATATATCATTCCTATTGAACCTGGTCATATCAAAAATCACAAATTTTGCACTCCAAAACTAAGATCGAAAAACTTGCAAATAAGCAAATACTTGAAAAGATCATTTCGTGTCTTATCAATCTATCATATTTACCTCAATAATTGATCACTTATTACGATACATTATAGACAATTTACACCTTGCAAAAGCATTTAGAACATGTGTATGCCCGTTTTAACTAGGGCTCAGAGACGAAAGATCGAAGAAACAAAATAGAAACATTTGAAATGACTGAAGATTATAGGGACATGGCATACCAAAACAAAATACAAGAAGAGGAAGAGATAACTGATCAACACATCATATAAATCAAGAAAGATCCTAAATTTGATAAATTTATGGAGCAAATATTGGAGGGAGTAAAACAAAAATGCTTTCTAATGTTAGCAAAATTTGGTGCTACACTCCCCCAAGATTTTGATGTGAGCAATTTAGGACAAAGGAGAAGTAACCTTTTTCCATGATAACGAACAACAAGTGGAGATTTTTGGTCACAAAAAGGATGACACATCAATTCCTGATAACACAAGAACTAATGAGAAAACTTCAATTCCCAAAAAGGATGACATAGAAATTCTCAACAATGCCAAATCTAATGAGGACACAAGAAAGAGTCGGGATGATATGAGAAGAGACCAAGATCATACTAGAGTGCGAACTCATGGTTATGCAAGAATATATCATGTGGATAATCCTCTAACAACTCTTACACAACAAATACAAACGCTACAAACACAGATTCAAGATATGCAGAGAGGAACTGTTAGAAGATATTTGCTTCAGTAAATATGTCATTACCCATTCGACGAAAATCTAAACATGATACCATTTCCTACATGTTGTGAAACTCTGAGATATGATAAATATAATGGAAGCACTGCTCCCCAAGATCATATTGGACACAATGGATCACTGAGAGGGGGCGAATCAGTGATTTAAACACTCTTTCTCAAACAGGGATATACCGGTATAATATAAAACAAACAGAGTGTTGACCGGTAGACAAAACAATGCAAACTAAGTGTGTGAAAGGATTTGCTATAAAATCAATTTAACTCATACACAAGAATGCATCACATAACACCAGATATACGAGGAAAAACCAATGTGGGAAAAACCTCGATGAGAATAGTTGTTGGAGATCTTTTGCTCCAATCCAGCCTCACAATGTAAATTATTTGATTACAATTTTAGGGTACCAACCCTTGATTTATGAGCACCGACTCAAAGGAGCACCAACCCCTGAATAATTTATAGGCTACAACCTAAAGGAGCTACAACCCCTGCACTAAGAACCTACTCAATGAAAACAATATGATGATTCAAATACAAAAATAACTTCCCTTTTGCAAATGAAGTTTTGCAACCCTTAAATACACAGCTCTATCGGTTTCAATCTTACCGGTTTGTGAAACCTCCACACTCACTGCAACATTGCCTTTTGTTGATTCTTCCTCTGTAAAAACTTCCCTTCCTTTGTTTGTTGGATTCACCTCACACCTACTCACACTCTGACAGGTTCTGTCTTTGTTGGTTTTTCTCTATCGGTTCACACCTTATGGGTTTCTCCTTCAATACACAGTCACTTGAGATTTTTCTTGTTTTTCACTTAAGCAATCTTTTCTATCTCTCTTTCATTCACCGGCATAATCACATATAATTCCTCAGTAGCAACCTTATTGATTTTAGACTTGTATATTTAAAAATAAGTTTTCCCGCCAAAAATAAATTTAAATATTAGACAGTTAGGGTTTCTTTCCTTCAACAAAATCTGCATCAAATCTTGTTTGATCCACCTTGGATCATTCACCTACTTTTGGGGAGAAGCATCTATACACGTTTTTATTCATCTGATGCATGTTTTCTAAAAATAGTAAACCTTACCCTTCTTTTTGGCCTTGATCTTGGTCGACCTCATTTCATCCAGTTGTTTCTAACTGGAGGTAAATCTGCAATCAGTTTTCGTTCCCCGATCACCATGCCAAGAACTACATGATCATTCTTTGTCGTTCATTCTTACTCGAGCCACAATTGTTAGATGAACATTTTATCATTACGTGATCTCATGATTTTTGGATTTATCATTTAATGACCACCAACTGCACGGATAGCCATGTCAATGAACATTTTATCAACCTCTGCATGTTTGCCACCCCAGCTCCCCATGGCACACATCAACATTTAATCAACTCATCGACTAGGAATCGGTTCAACCTTGAACATCTCTGTTGGTACAAACCCTTCTACCGGTATGCCAAATACACAAGACAACCACTTTTATCGACAGTACACAATATAGTCAGTTCATCTAATCTTCTGGTATGTCTTCATGCCATTCATTCAGTTTAGCTCACCGGGTGTTGTTGTGATTAATCTAACATTCCGCCTCTTCATCACAAACAAACAACCGACCTTCATACTGGTTTACCAGTTAATACTCAGGCATGCCAACTCACTCCTGCATCTCACCTTATACCGGTGATATCATTTGTCAACACATAATCATACTTCTCTTCTATATGCCAAATCAAACTTCTTGATACCGGGTTGACACACGCTACCGGTAGCTTGCAATACCGGTTGACATCAATGACAACTCAATGCCAACAAATCATATATGAGAATTTTGCATGATGAGTATGGATTTTTCACATGAGGATACATATCCGATGAGATTATTTCCAAAGATCTTAAGTGGACTAGCTATGGAATGGTTCTCCAAACTTCCACCTAGAATTGGATCATTCGCAGAATTGGTGGATAAGTTTGTTTCACAAATACTCTTACAACATACAACATGAGGTCACAATGCTAGACCTATGTAATACTAAAACCTTTCATGACATTTCTATAGAGATGGAGATGGTTAGCTTCACGATATCCTCGTACAATGCCAGAATACGAGAAAATGGATATATTCATCGACAACCTAAATGATCAAATGAATTATAATCTGAAAAATGCAATGTCATAAAAATTTTGAAGAAATGATTGATAATAGAATCAGAATGGAAGAAGCTATGGTAAAGAAGGATGAGTTGAAGCTATACAAAGGAGTTCATCCTCCTAATAACAATAACAACAACAACAATGATAAGCCAAAATTTTAGAATAAAAATCGAAATATTGTCAATGATGGGATAGTGGATAACAACAATGTAAAATCAAAGCAACCGGTTTTTAATTTATCCAATCACTCAGCAGTGGCTCAACAAAACAACAATCATCAAAAATCAACTTTCAACAATTTCTTTCGAAGGAAATTTACAAACATTGGTGAACCACTTGGGTCAACATTAAAGACACTTCTTGCAAACAAGTTGATTACCTTGCCACAAGCAATAAACTTTGAACCCAAGGTAAAACCTGCTTGGTGGAACGACAACCATTATTGTGTTTCCATTGAAACAAAGGACACCAAATAGATGCTTGTCAATGGTTAAAACATGTCATCCAAGATTTGATTGATAATGGAGTGAAAACTGTGAATGGACATACGACAAATGAATCTCACGCAGCTTTCAAAACTCCGCTTCCTAACTATGAGAAGGGTGAATCATCAACAGTGCATAAAGGTAAAGGTAAAGAAAAGGTGAACTATGCTCATGCATATGACAATGTGGTAAATGTAATTGTGGCTAAAGAGAAACATCATCAAGAGCCTTCTCATGCTATCACAAGAAGCAAAGCCAAAGTTGTTTTGTCAGGTCCTACAACTAACACGTCATCCACTTCAAAACAATACATTCTAGTGGATCAACTACAGAAAAATCCCATGCAAATATCCATCTTAGAACTTTTAAAGCTTTCACATGCACACAAAGAAATTCTAGAAAGAGCATTAGTAGATAGAACAATGTCCAAAGATCATGATATAGATCAATTCCAAACTATGGGGGGACACCTCACAACCCCTCACTGCATATCATTTACCGAAGAAGATGACATGTCCTTGCAACATCCCCATAACACTCCCTTGCATATTGAAGTTCTCATTCACAAGACTTGTGTTAAACGTGTCCTAATAGATGGTGGAGTTGGCTTAAACATTTTCTCATTGAGTCTTGTTCATGCTCTAGGTTATTGAGAAGATGCAGTTGATCCCAAGAAAAAGATCACCATCAAAGCATATGATGAAGAAGAGTGTTCCTCTAAAGGAATTGTGAAATTACCCATCAAATTGGGACCTTTGCAGAAAGACACAGCATGCCAAGTTCTAGACTTGGACTTATCATACAACATACTCTTGGGAAGACCCTGGATACGTGACATACAAGTTGTTCCATCAACATATCATCAGTGCCTAAAATTTCCCTACAATGGGTAGGAAATCACGATCTCAGCAGATTCAAATCCATTTCAATACTATAGTAATCTAAAACCAGCTCAAGAGGTCATTGATCCTCATAATAGGGAGGCACCATCTTCGAACACACAATCCAAAGAAAAATCATTTGCCTCAATTTTGTCAAGTATGGAAAAACAAATGTAGCTAAGAGATCGAGGGAATGGAGAATATTTGCTATCACAATTACCACTTTCTCCTAAATCCTATAGAAAACCATCAAACTCTAAACAACAACCAATTGTGAAACATCTTCCAATATTTGATGGAGCATTTGTTAGTGTTGGGACCTTATCAGAGGAAACTAAAGATAAAGATGTGCTACAGTGGCTATACAAGGATGAAGATGTCCAACAAAAGATCAACAATGTCATAATACCTACAAAAAAGTATGGAAAGGGATTTAAAATCCTTCAAAAAATGGGATACACTAGAACAGGTCCTGTAGGAAAAAGAAAAGAAGGTATCTTAGAACCTATCCAACCTCATACTCAGCAGGCTATAGACAAATCAAACTTAGGGTATGGACAAGTTACTCTACCAGAGAGCACATCTCCTAGCCAACAACAAGATGAATATGAAAATAGACAAGAACAACTTGCAATTGAAAGGGAAGAAACAACTGTCAAACAACGAGAACAAACAAACATGAAATGGCAAAAGAAGAAAGCTTCTGATCAACAATAAAAATAAACTTCCCAAGCAGCATTAACTCTCACTCAAAACAAGAAAGAAGCTAGTACAAATCAAGGAGAGTTGATAGCAAGGTTGACAAAACTCAATCTCAGTCTAGAAGAAGCTGAATATGAGAGAAGAAATGATATAGCAAGAAAAAAAAAAAGAAACAAATCAAACGCTATATGAACAAATCTGTAGATTGCAAGCAGCAAGTGAGACAGATTCTAATGAATGGGAATGGCATTCCTATCAACCTAGGAAACCTAGGAAACCTGTGTGCAATAAAATATACAACGTACTCATCTGTCATTCCATTATCTATCATACTTGATAGATAATCCCAATTCAGTGCCCCAATGATCGGTACTCTACACACACCTACTCATATGAAATAGAGGGCCCGCAAGTAGCCACATCCAGTCTCCTACGAGCATAATGAGTTGTACCATGTGGTATCCCCTGTATCTTGCCATACCATCTCAGTACCCTCATGCAAAGGAATCACTCGATAACATAAGGTGTCGATCCGATCAAGTATCTAGTCGAGAATATATACGGCATCTCCACTAAATCCTCAAGCCAGATCTTACAATCTCTGTACGGTCTCCATATCACGGTATCCAGATCATCTAGTGTTCATCGCTAATACTCCAATTTGCCCAGATTTCGTTGGACAATGGTGTCTGGATACTTGTCAGCATAGGACCTACCTACAGGTCTATCTCTGTCAGCCAATGGTCATGTGATAGGTAGGTGCTCCCAGGCCCATATCTGGAGAACTGTCACCCCTATTGATAATCCGATCAATCTCTAGTACACTACTCGATGCAAGTCATAATACAAATGAGCCAACATGCATGACCCCCATGGAAATCGGGTCCCCTGTGTCACCAACTTCTCAAGAAGGCGACCCCATCCAACAGATAATCCCTTTGACCTGTGATCAGGACAAAGGAAACCCCCAATGAATCCAGCAAGAATAGTGGATAATGTGGCATAACCTAGCTCTAACATCTCCTGCCACACAATGTCATATCCACCAATCTCATCATCATAAAAAACTCGGCAAAGTGCATCTGTCCCACCCTACTCACTAAGATCGTAATACACTATCTCGCCCATCACAGGGATGCGCAGTATACGGTAAACATCCTCGGGTGTCACTGTCATCTCACTCGTTGGTAAGGGAAAAGTATCGTGCTCACTATGCCAACGCTCTGCTAAGGCTGTCAATAATCCCCAGTTAATCAAAGGTCAGGGCATGTCAAGAAGAGAAGATAAACCACACCTATCAATGTGGTCTCACTCCGCCTGGTTAAGGCGGGGTATTAGCATCCATTTCTTCGGGAAGCACTCTTGAGACTAGAGGACACTAAAGTGCTCTTGCAATCAAATCATCTCATCATATCAGTATCTCGATTTATCTATCTATCAGTCTATCTTGCTCACTTGAGATTTCTATCAAATCTCATTGAGCCCCTATCAATGACGCTCATCTATAATGAGGTCATTATCAATCCTATCTCATCTCGCACGTAAATCGAGATAATCAGAACTTATCATCAAATTTTATTAATCAGGAGTGTCTAATTTTATCAATTACATACCTAATCAAATCTATCTTACCCTATTGAAATAAAAAAATAAATCAAATTGACAGCATTTTAGCATCTTAATCGACAATCATGACGTTTGGGTGTCAAAGGAGCAACAATTTTTTTTATCAAAGTCATCAAAAGCAATCATCCAAAATTTACATCAAATCATCCAAATTCATCAAAAATTCAATCGCAATCAAAAACTCAAATGATCAAGCACCAAAAGTTGGCTTCAAAAAGCAAATCAATTCATCAAAAATCAAAAAATCAACTCAATAATCCGAAATCGAAATATCACCTCAATAATCCGAAATCAAAAAATCAAGCCAAAATGGTCAAAATTTGAGAAAATCGTGTCAAAAATTATTTGCAAAAATCAAAAAAACTAAAAACCCATTTTGTAATGCGCAAAACCCATCTCAAAGATGCAAAAAAATTTGAAACCCACATGACGAAAATTGAGAAAAATATTTTTTTCTAAAACTAGCTAATTTTTTTTCAAAAACTCAACTAAAAATTGACAAAGTTGATTTTTTCTCGAAGTACGTACCAATGGACTGTAGGCCAGAGGACGCTCATGTTTCCAAACTCACTCGAACGTATGTTGGTGATACGAGATCATCATTCCTTCCTCCAAAGCACATTTTTCAACCAACTCAAGTGCACAAATGAAGAGTGGTAAAAAAAATCACCTTTTTAAACTCAAAGTGGGGCATTTTGGTGGGATTTTTATTCCACTTATTTTTGATCATCTAATCAACTAATCAACTTGGTAAGGCAATGTTTTCAAATTTCTTATCATGAAATGAATCGGATCAACTCTAAAAATATCTAAAAGTCAGAAAATCATTAAAAATTGTAAAAAATTCAAAACTCTCAAAAAAAAAAATTTAAAAAATCACGAAAAATTCAAAAACATTGAAAAATTATATGATTCATCTCCTGAGGGGGCATCCTCACATCGAAATCTATCAATCAATGTCTGGGGAATCATATTGAGATTTATCATCTGAAAAATCTATCAACCGCATCAAACCCACATCATATCGAGATTTATCATCTCAAATCAAATCAGTGTCATATTGAAGCCGAATCCGCATTGAAATCAAGATCAAATCTACGTCCTATCAAAATCAATAACAGCAACATCATCAATCGAGTTTTCTTTGAACCAACACGTCGTCACACATCGCTTCAAAGAGGGGCAAAATGTATACACCTAAAAATGGTCTGAAGATAGTTAATTAAATACGTAGTTATTTAATTAATCCCCCTTCCCAATTAATTGAATTCACAAGCAATTTGATTAATTTTTCTATACATCTACTAGTAAATTGATTTATATAGTTCATTTCATATCCCCTTTTGATTAATTAATCTCCTCCCCCCATTTAAAATCAATTCTTCTAATCCTTAATTAAAATTAACAAACTCAAGTTTGTTGAGATTAATTACCATTTTTTAATTATTTGAATTTCTAAATTCAAATAAGCACATGGCTCCTAGCTTTTAACCACCTAACCTAACCACCCCCCAACCTAACCCATTCCACCTAATACTGGGTTAAACTAACCCTATCCAATCTTGCACATCCTAAACTCTTATGGGTTGGATATTCTCCCCTTGAGACACATGGCACTTTTGCCACATGTCTCCTCCCTTGGACACTTACCCTCTCATGAGCAAGGCTCCTTGACACTTCTCACCATAGAGATGACAAGTGTCCCTTCTTCCAAACTCTTCTCCAACTTCCTCAATCTTGACCCTTGATATCTTCAAATCAAATCTGGACCGTCAATTCCTGCCACCTCAGCTTTGGCCTTGGAATTTCTAGAAATACCCCTCATTTTGGAGCAATAAGGATCCTTTGCATTCATATTTTTAGCATCATTACTATAGGCATTTTCATTATCTAATAATTAGTATTTTGGATTAATCATAGCATATTAATGCAGTTTCTTAGATCATGCATTTCATATCATTTGCACAATCGATCATGAAGTAGCTACTCAACTCTTGAGTTGCCACTCCGCTAAGAGCTAAACAATCCAACACCTTCAAGGTCCTCAAGAATAGAGGAAAATGGGACATCTCAATGGAGTTTTTGGTTTGCTTTTGTTTAGCTTTCAATTTGCTTCATAATTCTATTTATGTTGTCTCGTTATATGTGTATGCCTATTCAATTTACCACATTTTTAGCATCACAAAAAGTAATAGAGAACTACAAATATCAGAGAGATCCATAGACAAGCATCTGAGTAGAATGATGAGATAAGAACCTATTGCTAAAAGTTTAAGCAGAATTGTTGGGAATGTGGTGGTAGGTCACCCTAGTCTTGTAACTCTTGGACAAGCAAGTGGGATATTTTTTAGATTAGAGAGATGCACTAGATCTACCATTGAAAGCTCAAGAAAAATTCTTGAGATTGTGGCAGTAGGTCATCCTGGTCCTCCACTTTTTGCTCCTAAATATGAACTTGTTCATTGACATCAATTCTATCAGAATCTTGGGCCACGGCTCTTGAATCAATTTCCTCATATCTGCAATGGTTGATAAGAAGATTGATGATGTAATTCTCGTTAGAAGAAATCACAAATGTCGAATGCAATAACATGACAAACACATGAACATGAATGACCTAGTCAAACAAACATGCTTGTATGAAGATTGATGTGACTTTTCTCCATGATGCTTGAATGATGAAGTGCTACTTTGAATTCTTAAGAATAGTGGATGACAAATTTTTGATAGATACATGAATGATGGGGTATGTATGTTATCAATTGCATCTCTAGGTTTAAAATGAATTGATAGGCTATCCTTATATAGGCTTCCCTAGGTAAATTACCAATTAGGCCAACCTCTGACAGTCACATTGAGGCACGAGGACCAAAACCCATTGAGGAGGGGGAGAGCTTTCCCATATCTAAAATGGGTCTTGGTTAAGGAGGATCAGGGTGCTATTGTTCAAATAGCGATGTCAAATCACCCTTGTCCTCCAAAAGCAAGGCAAGGAGCCACCAAATAAAGGGGGAATAGCTCTGGGATGGGGTCATCTCAACCATGTATACAAGTGACATCAAGTTTAGAGTAAAATGGGGCCAAAATGGGCCTAGGGGGAATGGAGATAGGAGACACAAAAGTAGGAGTACAAATTTATGAGGTGTGAGTTGTATCACTTACAATTTACAATGCTACATTTAGCCCCCACTTTAATGGGAGTATGAGCCTATTAAAATACTCGTATTAAAGTATAAAGATGAGAAAGAGAGAGGAACAACTAGGAACAAGATCACAAAGAGATAAGACATCACTAATATCGAGGAACCAGGCCTCCAATCTTAGGATCTTAACTCATGAAATCACATGCAAGGACAAAAAAAAAGACAAAGACACAAAAAAAACCAAACAAAGACAAACAAAAAAGGGGTTAGAACTAATAACAAAAATCTCCAAGTCAACTAGTTGAGGAGATCTCAATAGTCAAAATGTCTCAACCACTAATCTTATTCTCGGAATGATATTACAAGAACACAACTAGTCACATGAAAACAAAAAGAGCTTGCATCAAATGGTGAACCATGATCCAACAAGTAGCAAAGCTATGAGCTCATGTGAAGGAGAAAGAAGAGAACATGGATGCCACATGCTAGCAAGTTGCATTATGCTAGATGATCCATGAGAAGAAAAAATAGAGAGATTGTGGAACCTACAAGCTAGCAATTTGTGTTATGCTAAGTGATCCATGAGAACATGAGTTCCCATGGGACAATAAGCTTTGTTATGTGGTGTGATTCATGTAGAGAAGGAGAGCCAGAATAGTCTAGAAAGTTGTGTTATGGTTGACTAGTCTAGCAAGTTGTGTTACACCAGTCAACCTACCTAAAAGAAGTTGAAAAAGGAAGAACTGAAAGGTCTAGAAAGTTGTGTTATTCTAGTCAACTCACCTTGTTGCATATGTCGTTGTTTTGTTTTAGGAGTTAATCATATCGTATAATGTGACAACTTGCATAATACATTTAAAAAACAATATGACTAGTTTAGAGAACATCTCATTTAAGAGAGGTTTGGTTTCGAGCATGTACACCCTATATATGACATATAAAAGGACTGCATCTGGTTTTGGGAATGAACATCTCATCTAAGAGTTATGTCTAGTTTCGAGCATGCAACAACCCATATAAGACATGAAAAATAAAAAAATATGGTACAAGGAGGGCGTAATGTATGCCCCCCCAACCCCCCCTTAAGATGTCAACATAATGGTATGTTGATGTCTTAAGGAAGATAGGACCAAGGATACACACGTTCATCGCCAAGGAGATATCCTTTAGGAAACGATGTACATAAATATAAGCTAAAGAGGCATGACTCTTATAAGCAAGAAAAATACAGTTGTAAAAGAGATACCTTGCAACAAGTGTAAATGGAGTCCTTTGAAGGAGGAGAAAGAGATTTTTGCTCGAAGACATCTACCTCCGAGAGGGGATTTTAAACAAAAATGACATCATTGACCAAAAGAAATAAAAGAGAACAAGAATTCATACCTTCCTCCTATTTCTAGGTAAATTAATTCTTGATGAACGATAACAAACTTTGACCCTAAGTGAGGGGTTTGTTTATAATAGACATACATCGTCAAGTGAAGAAGAGGTTGTACTCAAGGATACACACCTCTTGCATAAGAGAGAATCCTTGAACAAACAAACAACTTCACACAAGTAATGACATCATATCATAAGAAAACACCACTCATCATAGGAAAAGCGGATCCTTAGAAAGGATAGGAGGTAGAAGATAGAATCAATGCCCCCCAAGCATAGGGATAATGAGAAGGATTATACACCTTCTAAAGATATTATACATAAAATATGTACCTTCAATAAAATAATAGGTACTGACCAAGGAACATACATGTACTCACATTAAGAACAATGCAATGAAATAAAAGACATCAAGTTATCGAAAATACAACTTAAAAGAATAGGAAATCTTAAAAAAGGAGAGAGAGAGTTGAGTATATTATCCTTTCCCCTCAAGCAAGGAGACATGAGAGAATTATTTTGTTGTCCAAGTATGATTGGAATTGAAGATGCATCACCACACATGACAAAGAGCCCATAATAAAGTTAAACTACCAATTTCATAAACATAATAAGATGAATGGAGTGCTAAGGCACTACCTCTTCACCAAGAAAATTGTGAGATTAGTTTTAAGAGCTATGTGAGCTCAATCGTATTGGTCTTGAATAAATTATTTAAAATATATTAAATTTCCAAGAGAATGAGAATAACAATGATGAAAAAGACAATCTCAACACCTTCTTTTTTCTTATTATTATTTTTTATGAAAGGAAATATCACATGCTTATCATACTTCAATCTCGAAAAGATTCTTGTAGCTAATTTTTGTTAATTGTGAATATGGCTAGGTCTTGTCTCTTAAGATGTGGGACAAGGTGTGTTAGTGGAAGGAGAAGGATTGTTTTCTTGAGGCAAAAGAGTTGGTAAAGAAGGAGGAGGATTATTTGATATAGAAGCATGTTTGGATGGGCAAATATAGTTTCTAAGCATTTGAACCTTATGATCATGTTCCATAGATGTTTGTGAATTGGTATATCCTAGGCCTTCTTTAGTAAATTGTGCAGGAGGGTCTACAAAGATCTTAATTCCTTGCTCATGTTTTCCAAGTCCTTGTCCTCTATAACCTTGTTTTGAAATAATTTTATATCCAACTTCATAAGATGTTCTCAATTGTGAAGGAGAAAGGCTTTCATTATGAATTTCTTCAAAATTTATAGTGTAATGACACATAGAAGAATCAAAGGGATAATTATATGAACAAGGGATATCCCTTGTAGGGATATTCTCCTTTCTATCATCATTATTAATGTCCTCCTTGGTTGGTTGGAAATAAGGGTCCTTATCATCTAAGGCTTCATTTTTTCTTAATGTTATGTGAGGAGATAGATCACGAATAAAATGCATAACATCATATTTCCTACAAATATGTTAATTATTAAGATAAACCCTTGAAGAATAAGGAGGATCTAGAGAGATTTATACACAAACATTTTGATCTTTCCCCCTTGCACTAGAGAATGCATATGAGAATAAGATGGTTTCATGTTTCCCTTCAATGCTTTCTCTCTATTAGAGAGATCATTGATAGGAGTATTTATCTTTCCTCATTCTCATGAGATATCTTACAAGAGGTACAAGTGCTAGCCTTTTCAATGTCTTATGTAAGATTATAATTATCTACGAAAGCTTTTATGTGATCTACATACGTAATGCATTTTCTCAACAATCGCATCATAAAACAACATACAACATGGATAAAAGCTTTAGATATGATTTTCAAGTAGGAAATATCTTCAAAATTTTAATGATGTCATATGTAAAAGTACTATGAATGATTTAAGAAGTAAAGTAAAGTGAAAGAAACCATTATCCAACAAATGATTTTGATAAATATAACTAAGAAACAATATAATCATATGTGAAATAGTATACCAATTAGATTTATTATATTCCATTATGAAACACCACAAATAGGGTCTATAAAAACAATTGAAAAATTATGCAACCCACAAGTCAATTTTAAAAGAATAAATTAGGGATTTCATGAATTTAATCTCTAAATTTGTGTAATTCAATTGCATATATTAATGCAAATATTAATGCTTACGTGCATACCAATCAGATCTAAGACAATGAATCATAAATAATCATGAAAGAAGTTGGGTTCACCAAAATGTAATAGAGTGATTTGAAAATTAGGGTTTCACCAATTAAGATAATAAAACCACTATCTCATCAAATCAACCATATATTAAGGGTGGGGGAATTTAATAGATATAGCCACAATTCCATTAGGAAAAGAGTTGAGTTCTTAATTAAATTTACCTATTGGCTATCTCCCATTTTAGAGTTGAAACTAGCTGTGATTTTTAAGGTTTAGGGTAAATTAATAGATAATTCAAGTGAATTAGAAGTAACAGAGAACTATAGATATCAGACAAAGCCACTGGTAGGGATTTGAGCAGAAGGATGGGTTCAAAACCTATTATTGAAAGTCCAGGTTGAATTGTCAAGACCGTGGTGGTAGGTTGTCTTAGTCTTGTAATTCTTTGACAGGCAAGTGGGATCTTTTCCAGATCAGAGAGATGCATTGGATCCATTATCGGAAGATTGGGTAAAATTCTCAAGATTGTGGCACTACGTCACCTTGTTCCTCCACTTTTCATTCCTTCAAAATCTGAATCTATTCGTCATCGTCAATTCTGTTAGAATGTTTGGCCATGATTTCTAAATTAATTTCCTCATATCTACAATGGTTAGTAAGAATATTTATTATGCAATGCTCTTTAGATGTGACCAGGAATGTTAAATGCAATAACATGACAAACACATGAACATGAATGACCTAATCATAAATACATGCTTGCATGAATATTGATGTGACTTTGCTTCATGATGCTTGAGGGATGAAAATTTACCTTGAATTCTTGAGAATGTTGGATGAAGAATGCTTGAAAAATGTACAAATGATGGGGTATGTGTGTTATTAATTGCTTCTCTAGGTCTAAAGTAAATTGATAGGATGTCCTTATATAGGATTCCCTGGGTAAACTATTGATTAGGACAACCTTTGACAATCACATTGATGCATAGGGAACAAAATATATTAGGGAGGGGGAGAGCCCGCTCATATTTAAAATAGGTCTTGGTTAAAGAGGATTAAGGCGCCATGGCACCATGGTCTAAACAGGGGTGCGACAATTCCCTTGTCCTCCAAAAGTAGGACAATGAGCCACCAAATAAAGGAGGTGTATCCCTATGATGGGGTCCACTCATCCATGTATACAAGTGAAATCAAGTTCAGAGTAAAAGGCGGGGGGGAATGGACCTAGGGGGAATGGAGATATGACATGCTAAAGTAGGAGCACAAATATGAGGTGTGAATTGTTGGTTACAATTTATGATGCTACACATACTATTCATCAATCAAACATCATTTTATTGCATAGGTTGTTGGCAGTTGTGTTATTTATTTCTTGGTTTTTTTATTGAGGTACCTTGTCCACTAATGACAAAAAGATTATGAAGGAAAAACTTTTTTATCTTACTCTTGAATCACAACTAACATTAAAATATTGTCTTTCAAAATATATCTAGCATACGTGAAGTAGTGTAAGATATATGAAATCCTTGAGAATTGTAGATAATACCATTTAATAGCAATTCAACGGTAAGAAGTATAATAAGCCATCTTGTTAGACAAAGAGGAAAAGTTGTGAATAGATTATCCACCATGTTCTTTCTATTAAAGCTCTTCCCATAGTATTGTATAGTGCCATTTGGTATATCAATCCACTTAGATTGATAGCTTCAATTTTACAAATAACAAACTAGTGTATGCAACTAGTTTTCCTATTGAAAAGAGGATCTAAACAAATGAGATGTACTTTATTAAAACATCCAAACCTAGTATGTGTTTTATTGAACACACCTAATGTCAAAGTACATAGGAAGCTTTTTTATGAATAGAATTCACAATGATTAGGTAAAGAAAACTCCAAAGAGGTCTCCAAAAAAGGTTTCTCACACAAAGGACAATATTTCAAATAATTCAACTTGATATCAAACAATTTCCCCAAGATTTGACTTTTGATGAATAGATAAGACAAGAAAACTATTTGAAATAAATATTTTAATATAGATTTGATGCATGATGGTGGATAAAGCTTACATCCTAGACACAATTTTTCTTTATTTCAAACCTATGCTATGATTTGTATTTATATTAACTAAAATATGATCTAAATGATATGAATCAACATGGAAGACACTAGAGAAATTAGACAAACCAAGCAATATTGCATTCCCTAGTGTTGTCTCTTTCTTACTCATTTTAGAAATGTTGTCCCTTTCTTACTCAATCATAAAATGCCATAAAAAATATAGAAAAATAATATTGGACCATTGGAGATTCATTATTTAGGTCCATTTCTTGCTTTTCTGATTTGATTTATGAAAAAAATTGGCCCTTTCTTACCCAAGGTGGGTATTTGTAGAAAACACTCTGCCCCCCAATTATGGGTTTTTTGCGTCAACTAGTTTCTTAGTTATGAAATGTTTGAAAGATTGAACATACAAATGTCACCATTATGCATATGGATGTGAGATCCCTAATCTCACTAACTCTCAGTATAGACATACCATAGATTATTGAAATTGAACTTGGAGATGAGTCTCTGTTGTGTGGAATTGAAATTCTTAGTTGTTTGAATGCATGCTTCCTTTGGGAAGAAGGGAACCAAAGAAATAATTGTCCATTATTAAGAAGAATATGGGTAACCTAGACCATTCTAAAGAGATGTTGATAAAGATCTATGTTGTGATAATAAAATTGGAAACTATAATGTTGGCAATGGTCCTTCTTCTGAGAAGGTCATCGATCCCCCAAATTTTAGATAAATCCTTAACTTGTAATTTGTCTCCCCCTTATTATTTTCATTCAATCTACTTCAGATCACATTCATTCTATTTCAATGATTTTTTCCTTAGAGATTACATTCATTCTATGTCAATAATTTTTACCTCCTCTAAGGTTGTTGCTCGTCTTGATGGGGATGATTTGTCAAGACTTGAGTCTAGTATCTTTCAAAGGGATTCCACTAATTCGATACAAGGGACTTGATGTAGGAACATCCCCGGTTCATAGCAATCTTGCATCAACCAAAAATATTTCCTTTTTGTTTTGCTTTTGTTTGCAGTTTCAACATTTCTTTTTGTGTGTCCCAGATTTGGCTCATTCAAACATGTGGAGTTGGAATTTGGCTTGAAGACATGATCATATTCCTTTTTCCAAAACCTTGAAGCATTTGGATTATTTTTTGGCAAGTTATCGCTATCGGTTTTCGAGACAGTTTCCTATTACTGGTTGACAATTTCGTGTTACTGGTTGCCTAGACCTATTTGCATTGGTTATCTACTGGATTCCCTTCCATAGCTTATGGAGCCCTGAGCGTTGATTGTGATGTTCCTTGGCATGTGGCCAACCTTTTCTCATAATCTACTCTTCATCCTTTGGATTTTCCGGAGGAATTTGTTTGGTGGAGGCTGACCTTGTTGGTTTTGCATGTTAGGTCTTGTTCTTCGGGTTTTGATCCCTTTTTGGGTCGATCAGGTCCTCTTGGATCATATAAATTATTGTAATAGAGAATTAGAATGTAATCAAGAAGTTAGACTAAGCATAAAAGATAGATCTTGAGATTTGAGGTCCCGGTTGTTACCTAGTTTGTACTTTGAGCATGTTTTAGCAAGCCTGTGAGCCGGTTTCTATAACCCAGTTGTTACCAGTTGATTGTAATCAGTTTTCATGTTATAATTCAATCTATTCTGCATTGCCTCCATCATGTACTTGTGTTTCCGTTGTGTTTACTCTTGCTAACCGGTCTGAAATGATCTCTTTGAGGTCCCTCCTAACCGGTGAACGCTTCAAGTGGTATTAGAGCGAGTTTTCATTGTGGAGATTGCGTTGTCCTGATAATTTTTTTGTAGGGTTGCAGACTGTGGATCTAACCTACAAATGCAGAGGACTGGCATAATGATGGCTTAAAGAGGAACTAGGAATGGTGGAGCATGTGGGAATGCAGACCCTGTTGTGATGGAAATACTGCAAGGCATCGCAGCCCGGTTGGAAGCCATGGAGACAGGCCAAAGAAGAGGCCGACACATTGAAGATGAAGGAGAAAAAGTCCCGACAGAACAAGTAAACCCACCGGTGGTTAATCCAGATGAGGAAATATTTTTTAGGGTTTTGAGTAGGGCGAATACTAAACCTCATTTTACCCCACTGGAATATGATGGAAAGTTGGATTGGGATGAATCGATGGATTGGATCTCAGAGATGGAGAAATATTTTGATTTTGAAAACACTGCAGAAGAAAGGAAGGTGAAATATGTCTATACTCGGTTCAAAGGTCATGCATCTCTTTGGTGGGAGCATTTGCAGGTTGATAGACAGAGAAGAGGTAAAGAGAAGATCAAGACATGGGATTGGATAATTGCTAAGTTGAAATCAAAATTTATGCCACCTGATTATCAAGTGAATCTGTTCTAGAAATTGCAGAATTTGAGACAAAAGGAATCGAGTGTGAAGGAATACACCGAAGCATTTTACAAGTTGAATATCAGATCCAAACATGTTGATGATGAAGTCGAACAAGTTGCAAGATTTTTGAATGGATTGTGGGTGTCTATACAAGATGAACTCAGTTTGATCAAATTATAGAGTGTTGAAGAGGCTTACCAGTATGGCCTAAAGGAAGAAGAAAAGCTAAACAAAAGACATGAGTAGAGGCAGAGAGGTGGAGGTGGAAGGTTTTCCAGAGGAAGAGGATATACCAGAGGTAGAGGAATTTGTACAGATTAGAACAAGGACAAGGAAGTAAGAAAAGAAGGTAATTCATATCAGAAAGATGATAGAAATTTCTACCGGAGGAGAAAACCGGATGGCTACCGGAATGAGAATTTTGGAAAACAAGACAAGAGAACATTTAGAGGAACTTTCTTTAAGTGTGGAGGAGAAGGACATCATGCTTTCGAGTGTAAGAAGACAGAGAATACCAGAAGAGAAATAGTGGTGGATGAGAACCCCATCAGATCAAACAATAAACCGGAAGATGGAGAACTCTTGATGATGAGAACTTTGTGTCGTACCAGGAGAGATGAAGAGCCCTTGCAGAGGAAGAATTTGTTCAAGACCAGATTTAAGGTATCCAGTAAGTGTTGTAAAGTTGTTATTAATAGTGATAGTTCAAATAATCTTGATTCAGAAGAGTTGGTGAATAAGTTGAATTTAGAAATATTGAAACACCCTAAGCCTTATTAGATAGCATGGATTCAAGATGAACATAAGTTGTTAGTAAGTGAGAAATGTTTGGTGAAATTCAAAATTGGGAATTATCATGATGAAGTCTTGTGTGATATTATGCATATGGATATTTATCATCTTTTATTGGATAGACCTTGGCAGTTTGATAGATAGGCAATACATGATGGGAGGAAGAATATTTAATGCCCTACCAGGAAACCCCAAAGGGATAAAACTATAACACACGAATGGAGTGCAAATATTTTTTTTTTAAAGAAGACACAACATAATAATACAATGAGTTATCAAAAGCTCAAATAACACAGTGGAAGACTAAACAATACCTAAGGAGTTTCCCAATGTGATTACTTAATTTAACATCTAACTCTACTCACGACATTTGATCCAATTAAGCAAGTTAACTTAATTTCATGTTATTACTTTAAACCAGGATATAATTTGTTCTGTAAATTAAAATTATAGATAATAGGACGCGTTCATCCATTATGGTTGAAGATGAGGCTAACATGAGGAAATTTACCCATTAAAGTTAAAACATAGATAACATGAGGACGTTCATCTACTAGAGTTAAAATATAGAAAACTTAACGAAGTTCATCCATTAGAGTTAAAATTTAGATAACATGATGAGTTCATCCATTAAGGTTAAAATATAGATAGCTTGATGAGTTCATCCATTATAGTAAAAATATAGCTAATATGATGAAGTTCATTTATTAAAGTTAAAATATAGATAACATAATGAAGTTCATCCATTAGAGTTAAAATTTAGATAACATGATGAGTTCATCCATTAAGGTTAATAATATAGATACCATGGTGATTTCATCCAATAATTTTTAACCATTCATTACGTTCAATTTTACATTAAACACATGCCATGCATCTAGTTCCATAACATACTTTAATTTCATCATAAACTAATGAAATCTTTCCATGCATACTTAATTTCATTAACAATAACTGAATACATTATGTTAATCAAAACTATATTCTTTCATGATCCAATTTACTGCATTTAAAAGATGACTGCATACATGCATTTACGATTAATTTCATCTAATCCACTTTATACATCCTATCATAATGTCATCCATACATGCTAAAACTAAACAGGAAACATAAGAACATAAGCATCACATAACACCAAATTGATATCGGAGTTCAACCCTAAGGGCTACATCTCCGGGTCTACTACTTTCATGTTATAAAGATTGAAAGGACCTTTTCTCGTCATCTACTCTTCATCCTTTGGATTTTCTGGAGGAATTTCTTTGGCGGAGGCTGACCTTGTTGGTTTTGCACGTTAGGTCTTGTTCTTTGGGTTTTGATCCCTTTTGGGGCTGACCGGATCCTGTTGGATCGTATAAATCATTATAATAGAGCATTAGAATGTAATCAAGAAGTTAGACTAAGAATAGAAGATAGATCTTGAGATTTGAGGTCTCAGTTGTGACCTATTATGTACTTTGATCATGTTTTAGTAGGCTTGTGAGTCGATTTTTGTAACCCACTTGTTACCGGTTGGTTGTAATCAGTTTTCATGTTATAATTCAATCTGTTTTGCATTGCCTCCATCATGTCCTTGTGTTTCCATTGTGTTTACTCTTTTTGACCGATCTGGATTGATCTCTTCAAGTCCCTCCTAACCAGTGACTTCTTCGGGACTTCTCTTTCGGATTCGTAGCCAAGTGCTTCTATTCTAACCCCCTCTCATCCCCCCTCTTTGGTCATCGGTCTTAAAAAGAATACTCAAGTCCTTATAATTGATGAGATCTAATCAAGGATTTCCAAGGCGAAGGAAGATAAGAAATTTAATATTTTAAATCTAGGGAAAGAAAAAAAAAAGAATGTAGAGAAAATATCTTAATAAACTAACAAAGTTTGTTGAATGGAGCCAAAATAAAAACCACATTCCCAATTTATACAATACCTCTGTCACATTTTTTAATGGATCTATGGGTGATGAATTAACCCCTCAATAGGAACCTAATGGAGTTATTAAATCCTAGATGCAAACTAAAATTTTCCTTGAGAAAATTTTGGTTTCCAATAGTAATTTAGTTAAAAATGATCTAGATTGTAATTATTTTAGCAATAAGGTTTTGTGCGTTAATGCTCCTCCTACTTGCACTTCTCATTTGGAGTTGCTTAGTGATAATCCTCAGCAAGTTATTATTATCCTGGACTTAGCAATGGACAAGGTCCAATGTAGGAATGTCATGAAGAAAAAGGAATAGAGAATAAGGGATAAAAATCAAGTGGTAACTAATTATCTCAATAGCTATGGCAACTAGAAATCTTATTATTCTAAGAATCTCTCATTGGATAACTCCACCCTTAATCCTTTTGTGAATGATATGTCCTTGGAGGCACATGGTGTTTGGATAAAGGTTTCATCTACCTTGTAAATAATATGACATTGTTCCAACATCCTTGGAAAGTGTCCTAAGGAACTTAGGATGTATTGGTAAAATAATTTGTACTATGTAATTCTACCATTGATTGTAAGACATTCAAAAGGGGTGATGGGCTACACTAGCAGCGGTTAAAGTGGGTTGTGAACATAAATTGAATTGGCTTAATCGTGGTTATAAGGGTTCCAAGTTCTTCTTTACGTACATCAAAAACAAGGCAACAATAGAACAAGTGGGCAATATGTGGTCAGATAATAACATAAATAATGATCCTAAGGTAATAAAAAAGTTGTTTCACAACATATAAAAATATTTTATCCACTAAAGGTGATAATCAACTAGGTCGTAAGGCTAGAGAAATTTGCAAAAAAACTTGGTGTGGCAATAACTAAAGATGAGATTGTTAATATAATTAATAAGTTGAATAATTATAAATCCCCTGTAGCTTGTTGGACTCACAATTGATTTTTATATAAAAATATTGAATGGATTGTAGATGACTTATTATAGGTTACTCATAAGCCATAAACAAAGGGTCTTTGGGTGTTAATAGTAACTGAGGTATCATTAAACTACTCCCTAAGGATGGCGATAAGTCTCTAATTAAAAATTGGAGACCCATAACCTTGCTAAATGTCTCATGTAAAATTTTAGCTCTTAGTTTGGTGAACATCCTTCCCAATTTTATCAATTCTACTCAAACAAGCTTGACTAAAGGTAGGTACATTTTAGAGAACCTCACTTCTACCTAAGAAGATATTGAATGGGCTATAAATTATTAAAAAAACTTTGGAATTCTCTTACTTAAATTTGAAAAAGCATGCAATAGAGTGGAGTGGGAATTCTTGACAATGGCCCTATATGCATTTGGCTTCTCAAAGGGATTTTATTATATGGTCAAAACAATTCTAAATGATGCTACTACTCCAGTTGATGTCAATGGATCCCTTTTTGACTCATTTCCTCTAGAAATGTCTATTACATAGGGATGCCCACTGTCTCCTACCCTCCTTGTGATACTACTACTTAGGTTGATGTCAATGGATCCTTTTCTGACCCATTTCCTCTAGAAAGGTCTATTACATAGGGATTCCCACTTGCTCTTATTCTGCTTGTGATAGCTTCTGATGGTATCTTCTATATTCTTAGAGATTCCATCCTTCTCACCCAAACCATGAGGCATATTACTTCCAAATGGTGATGAATAATAAAATGTACAGTTTGTTGATGCTACAACCATGTTTGTTGAGCTCATTTAAAACAATGTAAACTACCTTATCAATAAAATTAATCTTTTTATTGAAGCTTCTGGAGCTAGAATATTTGAATCCAAGACTAATATGCTAAGTTGGAATAGTAATCCTCCTGATTGGTTGAAGAAATTTGAATTTCAATTGGAGGCCTAACTTGATTGTTAGATGCCTTTGTATTTCATTTGCTATTAATCACTACTTATAGGAGATGTGGGAATATATTAAAAACAATATTGAAAACAAACTTTGTCAATAGAATAAGCAATTCCTCTCTTTAGCTAGTAGGCTTCAAATTTGTCAAAAAATCTTGTCTTACTATAATTTATACTAGTCATATGTTTATCTTTTTAGTAACTACTAGGTGAATGAAATTCAAAAGAAGATTAGATAGTTTATTTGGTTTGATTGGAGAAGCAATAAAAAACATGTTGTGAAATGGGATTGGTGTCATATGGAAAAGGTAGTAGGAGGCAAAGGTTTAAGGGATGTCAAAAAACATGGGACTACCCTTGCTAGCAAGTGGATTTGTAAGGCCATAACTAGACAAGAACCTTGGAAAGTGCTTATTAAGAATATTATACAAAATTTTGCTCCTAAACAAGCCGGAGGTTGGAAACAACTCCCAATGTATGATATCCTATTTGGAAAATTCCTAGTTGCACCAACAGCATATAACATCTTCAAAAGTATTTGAAATGCATGGGAGAATGAATATAAGAGAATCTGTGAAAGGTGGGGATTTCATATGTACTAATTTTAATTCTTGAGAGGTCTATATGGTGGAACCTTACAAGTAAAGAGAAACCCCTTGTACTTCTTCAGGGTTGCTTTGCAAAAGATTGGCACTTAAGAGGCATAAGATGCTTCAAAGACATTATTTCCAATAATCACCTTAAATCATGACATGAATTGAGTTACAAATCACTACTGTAATCTTAACTTCTTTAATAAGACTTGGTCCAAAACATTCAAAATACTTTGGAACAGAGTCCTAGAACCCAAGATTGCATGTTTCAAATGGCTATTTACTACTAAAAAACTTCCTATTTATATATCATCCAACATTGTTTCATTTTGTTCTATATGAAAACAACCTAAAAGTATCAAACTTATTTGTATTGAATCTGGTTGAGTGAGGTGATAAATAGGTGATTAATTTGCAAGTAACTATAATGGGACTTACTAATGGTTTAAATCCATGTTTTAATATATTCTGGATTATATTTACTACTAATATATTATTGGTTTTATGGAAAGCTAGGAACAGGTATGTATATCGAGGCACTAGGAGGTCTATAAAAAGACTTATATTTCATTCTATTATTGTAGAAGTAACTCTAACAATGAAAAATTTTAAGGAAAAGTTTCAAACCTAACACAAAGAATGGACAATAGCTATCAACAGGGATGAGATAAAGTATGGGAGACATTGGCCTTTCAACAAGGCTAAAGATGTTCAGTAATGTTTACTATCTACAATTCCAAAAGAGCTACAATGAACATCACTTCGTGGAGGTCTTGGAGAAGACTTGAATTTCAAGAGAGGACCAAGGTTTCACATCAACTAGAAGGAGATGCATTTACAGTTGAAGATGTCATATCTAATGATGATATACCATCCATTGACCTACCTCTTAATGAAGGACAATGTTCCAAAGAATTCAACTTGACACCACACTCAATTTCCCTAAGATTTGACTTTTGGTGAATAGATAAGACAATCAAAATATTTGAAATAAAATATTTTAATATAGATTATATTTTATAGATTCAATGCACAATGGTGGATAATGCCTATATTCTTGTAGTACCCCTGCCCTAATCAATTTCTAATCTCGGTTTAATCTTAGTTAGTTTATCATAATATAATGATTATAGTCAGATGTTTTGATTTAGTGCATATCTCTTAATGTGTTTTCGCACTAGTTGTATGCAAGTTGTTTAGTGTTCCTATTTCGTGGTATTAATATTGGGCTAATGCTTTCATTAAGTTTATATATGTATGTATGTATGACTCTTGGTTGCAGGAGATTTCAAGTACAACATCGCATGAGTGCGAGGTTCGTCTTCACCTGGATTTGCAGGTTTGAGTGTACCTCTTTAATCCTTAGAGTTGGATTAGGTGGTCGTAAGACCCTAGTTGACCATAGTCGTGCTCAAGTAAGCATCGTCAGTCGTCGTCGGTATTCCCTTTTTGTTTGGGTTTGCGAGTCGTCTGTCTGGTTGACCTTCTTGGTTTGTGTGTTTGGTGTGTATGGTTAAATTGATTAATTAGTCCTTGGTATGTAATATGATTAAATATGTGTTTGCGCATTAAAGATTAATGAACTAGTTTAAACAGGGTTTCGTTATGCGATTATCGTTAATATTGAATTGCTCGAGTCAGTTTAGGAGCAAGTTAAATTACATGGCTGATTTTAAATATTAAATGCATTTTGTATATGTTGTTGAAAAAGAAAGTTTTGAATTTAATTGCAATAGAATTAATTGTATTTTGTTGGTTTTTTAAATTAGAAAGGTTAATTTCAGTTAATTGAAGAAATCAATTTTAAATTGAAAAACAAGTAAATATATTGATATAGTTGGAAAATAAATATTTTTGTAATTTATTTTAAATAAAAATTTTAAATCCAAAAATGAGATTTTTGGTTAAACTTTTCCATATAACCTAGACTTTTGGGAAATATTGGGGATTGAATTTTTTTGGAGAAAAATATATTTTTGGAAAATATTTTGGATGAAAGATTTGGGGATTTTGGAAGGAGAAAGATTTCTTGAGCTGTAGGTTGGGGCTCTTCATCAGATCCTTTCCAGGAATGCTTACTGAGGTAGGAATTCTGGTTATCAATTAGTTATTGTTTAAATTTTAAAAAAAAATGGGCATTGGATGTTCTTCATGCTATTTGGATTTAATTTCTCCATTGATTGCCTCAAGGTTATGAATCATTGTGGAATTAGTTGGTATTGGTTTATTGCTTGCATCCTTGCATGGAAAATGAGCTTTCTTATGCCCAAAAGGATTATCCTTTCAATTTTGAAAACCTCTCATATTCTGGAAATTTTTGTGTTGTTTTAAAAAAAAAATAATAATTTGTTTTAAGTCTCTGGGAGACTGACTATGTTTTTTATTCATAGTAAATAAATTTTAAAAAAATAATAATTCTTTTTAGTCTTTGAGAGACTGGTTTTTTAGACTGTGTTTTACACAGTAAACAATTTTAAAAAAAAAATGAAAATAAAAAAATGTTTGAAACCCCAACCACGTGGGAGAGTTCCCCACCACGTGGAGGGGTGTTGCGTGTCCCTTTGGGCAGCAGTGCTTCCCATGGGGGCTGCGTGCTCCCTTTGGGAACAGCAGCGCTCCCATGGGAGTTGCGTGCTTCCATTGGGAAGCAGCGCTTCCCCAAGGGGAAGTGTGAGCTCCCAAGGGGGGGCCCATGTGGGGGTCCACGTGGGTACCCTCCCCCATATAAATGCTTTTTTTTAGTTTTTTAAAAATGCGTTTTTTTTAATGTATTTTTTTTTATCAAAAAAAATATATATATAATATTTTAATATTATTTAATGTTAATTTTAATTAAGTTTTTAATTATGATTAATGTGGCATAAATTATAATTCATGATTAATTTGATATTAATTAATTGTATAATGGAATATATACGTTAATTAATATTCAAATTTCATTTTATGATTAACGCACTTTTTCTAATTAAATTCTAGAATTGCTAATTTCGCAATTAAATATTAATTGGTTATATTTTATTAATCTTGGATTAATAAATATATACCTTAATTAATAGTTAATTTGGGTATTTGTCTAATTGAGGAAGTATTGTTTTTAAAAAAAAATAGAATATTATTTTATTGGAAAATTGTTGAAATATGATATATTTACTAATTGATTATTTTAAATAATATTTTATTCAAGAACATATCATTTGAGTAATTGAGAAGTAAATGAAATATTTTATCATTGGATATTTTGATCATTTAAACGATATACTATTGGAAATTAATAATGTATTGTTTGGAATGTTGGTGAGTTAATGGTATTTTCAATTTGTAAAATAAATGGTATAGTTATAATCTTCCTCTATTTTGAGACATAGGCGAATGGACCATTGAGATTGTGGTATTGTACTCACCTGGTAACGGTGATTTTTCTTTCAATGTTTTTTTGAAAACTTAGATCAATTAGAGAATTGGATCAACTTTTATGTTTAAATCAATATGGAAAAATATTGTCTTTTCCAGTTATTGCCTATGCGAGTTTAATTTTTGTATTCGCTTTTGCTTAAGTAATGGCAAGTTTTGATTTGTTCAATTGGACCCTGTCGTATGGTTGATTTGGGTACCTTTTTCTGTCCTCGGTCTCGAGTTGACTGTTATTTTGTTGTGGTGTTGTATTGGTCATATCCTTTTTGTGGTGTCGAATGATGATTCGTGGTTGACCATAGTTGGTCAGGTCTCTGGTTAGAGTACCGTCAGTAAGTGTACCTCTTTTGAGTTGTGTTTGACCAGATGGTTGTTCCCTCTTTTTGAATTCCGTTGGCTTGACCATGTGTGTCCTTGATGTCTAAGGTTGCTTGAGAATAGTCTAGTGTCGTATGGGAAATTGGCTTTCGATTGGGGGCCGCACCCAAAGTGGTTGCTTGGTAACCCGTCGAAAGTGAGTCTAATAAGTGATAACCTAACAATAGATTAGAATGTAATCTCTAAGTAAGATAATTGTGCCTCACACATGGGACGAATTCTAACACAGACTCGACATGCTATGAGAAGGCCTGAAATGGCAAACCATCATCGTTGTCTTCACGAAAGGATGTGTGGGTCCACATGAGGCTTGGATGGGCCAGAGATACAGATTAGGTTGCCAGGGTAACCCAGTGTATGGGGCTGGAACCTATGAAGACCTGCCATGGTAACCATACTAGGTTGTGTGATGACACTTGTCCCTACGTTCGCTAGTGTGTTGTCGTTTTGTCCTGTTAGGAGCACGTTTGTGGGTCGTCCTATTGTCTATGCCCTTGTGAGTACCTGGTTTCATGTTAGACCTTGGGTGGTGATGACTCAGTTTATGTATTTATTGACCGATGAGGTCGCTTGTATATTGTTTATGTTTCGCCTTGATGGCAGGATTGTAAATGGTGTAACCTCTTGTATTCTTAACTTTATTAATTATCAAAGGGGTCTTGCAGTTGAGCAGACCCGGAGATGTAGCCCTTTAGGGGTGAACTCTGAGATCATTATGGTGTTATGTGATGTTATTCTCTTATGTTTCCCTTATTCAGCTTGATCATGTATGAATAGCTTATGTTAGAATGTATAAGTGGATAAGATGGAATTAACTTTAAATGCTTATATGTAGTCCTTTCTTGAATGCAGTAAATTGGAATACGAAAGAATGTAGCTTAGGATAATGGATTATATTCAATCATTATTAAGGAAATTAAGTGTGTATGGAAGATCTCATATGTTTATGATGAAATTCTAGTGTGTTAGAATATTAGATGCATGGCTTATATTTTAATGAGAAGCTTGAATGAGGATTATGAATAGATCTTAATGGATGAATCTTGTCTTGTGATTTATATTTCCATTTTCTGAAAGAAATTATCCTTGTTTAAGAATGATCTCATTTTTTTTAGATAATCAGCTTATGGGATTAATTGTGTGAGTTAAGTGAATTGTGAAATTTAAGTAATCTTGTTGGGAAACTCTTTAGGTGTTAGTTGATGTCTTCTACTATGTAATCTGAATCTTTGATATCTTGTTGTATCTTAATGTGGTATAACTTTTTTTTTTTTTAAATTATTGCACTCCATTCTTGAGTTATAGCTTAATCCCTTCGGGGTTTCCTGGCAGGGCATTACAATTCTAGTCACCATTTTTCTCTACCATCCATTGACCTACCTCTTAATGACATAGACTCATTTTGTAGTAGAAGAAATCACTAATGTAATTAAAAAGACAATTAATATTTTATGTTGGTTAAGAATATATATAACACAAATATAACTTTGAAAACTCTTTATAAAAAATGCAATTTTGTCCCCTTTTTGTAAAGATCTTCTATATTTTTTTATTACATGATATCTCTATGTGTTGTACTAAACATATTCTCTGTCAAAGAGCACAAAAAAGCATTCTGATGAATAGACTTCAAGATGATTAGGTAAAGTCAACTCCAAATAATATCCATAAAAGGTTTCTCACATGAAGGACAACATTACAAAGAATTGTCACCACACTCAGTTTCCCTAAGACTTGACTTTTGGTGAATAGATAAGACAATTAAAATATTTGGAATAAAATCTTTTAATGTAGATTCTGTACACAATGTTGGATAATGCATATATTCTAGTCATCATTTTTCTCTACTCCAAACCTATGTTATGATCTATATTTATATTAAGTAAGATGTGATCTAAATGACATCAATCAACATAGAAGACACCAAAGAAATTAGAAAAATTGATTATTCTTGCATTCCCCAATGTTGTGATACAAAGTGACATTGATTCATTGGATGATAACTCGCCACCATGCTTTGAAAAAAAGGAAGTGAATTCAAGATGGATACATTGACATTTTGTTAGATGGTGATTGTCTATTGAACAAATGTTGTCGATTCTATTTTGCCTTCTCATAATGTTGAAGTATTATGATTTTTTTTTTCGTTTAAATCTTCTTCAACCAACCAAGTTTCTCTAGATTTGGATTCTAGTAAATCTCCTCTCTAGCTAATATTTATGCTTGTTGAGACAAAATATTTTTCTTACAAGTGATTTGATTAAAAGATACTTAAGGGAATAAAATTTTGATTTAATAATTTTAGTTCTTTTTCTATTATAATCTTCTCCTCAAAAATATTTTTGAGAGAATTTTTATTCTAGTTGTTAAGCCTTATTTTGATGTAAAACATTTTTTCAAATATGAACATATTTGTTCCATTTAGACTCACTAGCTTAAAACATCATTAAGCTGAATTAAATCAACTAATCCTCTTTTACAAGCCACATTTCAAATCTAAATTGGTACTTGAGAGGGGGCTTGTCTTCTGAGGTTGTTCGAAACACAAGAAAATCATTAGAGCTTGAAGTTGAATATCCAAAAAATTGAGGGGGTTGTGACCAATTGATGGAAAATAAGAATCAATCAAGAGTTTTAGTAAATAAACCTTGCATGCCTATCTGTCCAAGTTTAGGTCCCATGGGACTACATCCATGAAATCCATATCCATTCCAAACTTTTCAAAATCCATTTGAGATTGAGAAATGCAAGAAATTCCCCTACTTTTTTGAGCTATGGTGAGAATTGCATCAAAATATCCCTCAAGAATAAATTTATTATTTTAACTTAATTTGAGAATTTTTTCTTTAGATTTAGTCAAACCATAAACATTAAGCAAAAGGAAATGTCAAAAAGTAAATTATTATCTCAAGTAGTATCCAATTTGATGAAAGACGATTAAATCCATAAACACTCAAATGGGTTTCTAAAAGATCCCCAAAACCCCTATTATCCCAATTGCATCCACAAATAATGCTTTCTAA
This sequence comes from Cryptomeria japonica, assembly GCF_030272615.1. Taxonomy (NCBI): domain Eukaryota; kingdom Viridiplantae; phylum Streptophyta; class Pinopsida; order Cupressales; family Cupressaceae; genus Cryptomeria; species Cryptomeria japonica. The sequence continues at coordinate 676,823,595 of NC_081411.1, forward strand.
TGATGTAGTAGTTCAAAAAGATGTCAACATCTAAAGACAATTTTTTCTTGCAATATAATTATATTGACCAATAGGTTATTAATTGGTACTTGGGAGGGAATTGTTCGTTGAAATCTTAAGATGTATTTTAATTGTTGATTGCCCATTTGACAATATATTTTCTCCCCTTGTTTATTTTCTCCCACATTATTATAGATCATATTATCATTTAGTAAATTAGATCTTGATTGATTAATGCATCTACAATTTTCAATATTATCATTTTACTAGTTGCATTAACAATACGAGCATTACATATTGCCCGTTGTCATCACCAAGTAAGGTGTAAGTCTAACAAAATATAACACACGCCTTTTAATAATATTTCTACAAATCACTAAACATTTGATTTGGTGAATCTTAACATCTATCCCCTCCTTGCCACAAGCAAAAGTCGATCCAAACAAGCACAAGGTAGGTTTGTGTAATAACAAGGAAATCATGTTTTATCTCACTAGTATGTCTTATTTAGTGCTTGGAGATAAAGTCTCAACATTAGCATTGATGGTGGAAGGATAGGTAATGGAAATATAAACTAGATAGAGGGAGATAAAGTACCTACCCTTCTTTACATTTTATGATGTCTCTCCTCTCTCAATATTAGCATTGATGGTGGAGGGATGACTAATGGAAATATAAACTAGAGAGAGGGGAAAGGTGTGTATCCTACTAATGAGAGGGAGATAAAGTACCTACCCTGCTTTACATTTTATGATGTCTCTCGTCTCTCAATATTAGCATTGATGGTGGAGGGATGACTAATGGAAATATAAACTAGGGAAAGGGGAAAGGTGTGTGTGTGTGTGTGTGTGTGTGTGTGTGCCCTACTTTACATTTTATGATGTCTCTCATCTCTCAATATTAGCATTGATAGTGGAGGGATGACTAATAGAAATATAAACTAGGGAAAGGGGAAAGGTGTGTGTGTGTGTGTGTGTGTGTGTGTGTGTGAGAGAGAGAGAGAGAGAGAGAGATGAATTGGTAGGTATTGGTTGGAGGTGGAATAATGGTATGGGATGAGACATAACATTGTAGTTACATTGGATATAAGTAATAGTAACTATTAAGGCATTATAAGGAAACAATATAAGGAGAATTCAAAGGTCAAAAGGGGGGAGGTAGCATGTGGAATGGAAAATATAGTAGATGTAGTTTGGAATATCTAGCGAGTTGAGTAATTAGGGGGAGTTTGTAGGATTAGAGAGTCGGGCTTTGAAGGAAATATGAATTAAAAACTATTATGTCCTCCTATTAAGAAACAATGATGAACTTATATTTTAACAATACCTCACCCCTATTTCAAGAGGAGGTTAAACTATATCAAGACCATTTACATTATTATCAAGATTATCAAAATCAATCACACCAATAATATATAATCTTTAAACAAAATTTGAAATCATAAAAAAAATTATTTTATAAAGAATCATTAAAATGTAATAATTCACCTTTAAGGTCACAATTTTCTTTAATTTGGAGATTTCACCATGCATATAATATGAACAATCTTAAAATCATAAAACACTACTTAATTCAAACGAAGTTTTTTATATATAAGCTTCTCTTAGCTTCAAGAATATTTATTCAAACATTTTCTACTTACAAGGCCAACCACGTGAAGGTGGAAGCTTGTATGGCCCCCCCTAATAGACCTAACACGGCCACAAAACAACACACCACCACACAAAATAACAGAACACCACACAAAACAACATAACACCACACAAAACGACACAACTCATACATTTGTTTTTTATATAAATTTAATTAACATATCTTTTATTTTTTATCGGATGAAAATGAAATAAGAAAGGAAGCTTTGGATTTGTTTAGCAATCTGTTGGGAGGGGTGGACGTTCTGGATATTAGAAATCAAGACCTTCTTGCTCAAGCTATCCCTCCCATTCTAGAATGTTGGATATTCTCCCCCGTATTATTTCGGCTCAACATAATGGTTTTGTCCCTAGTAGACAGATTCTGGATTCTATTATTTATGTTCATGAAAATATTCACTCTTTAACTGCTGCTAAAAATCGGGGCTTTTTTCTTAAGTTGGACATGTCTGAAGCCTATGATAGAGTGAATTGGAAATTCCTTTTCAGGTTTATGAAAGCTTTTGGGTTTGGGGAAAAGGTGATTCAGCTTTGTTCTCAGCTGACTAGAACTTCTACCTCTGCAGTTATTATTAATGGATCCCCTTCCAGTTTCTTCAAAATTTCTAGAGGCCTAAGACAGGGGGATCCCATCTCTCCTATCTTGTTCGCTATTTTAGCTGAAAGTTTGCGTAGATTTATTATAAGAAATGTGGAAGAAGAGAAACTCAAAGGCCTTAAACCTTCATCTTCCAACATAACCTGTACTCATGAATAGTTTGTTGATGATTCGAATACTATGGGGGAAGCTACCATTAGGGAAGCGAGAAACATGAAGAGTGTTATGGATTCATATGAAACTACTTATGTTCAAAAAATAAATTGGGATAAGAGTTCTTTGTTCTTCATCAATACCCGTGGATAGATAAAAAAGGATTGAAAGAATCCTTGGATGCAAAATTGTTGAGTTCCCTTCAACCTATTTGGGTCTCCCTCTTTGCTTAAAGCCTTCGGAGAATTTCTGGATGAAGCTGGTTGATAGATTCAATTCCAAACTAGTGGGATGGAAAGGAGCCATCCTTAGCCAAGCAACTAAGGTGGCGTTGCTTAAAGCTACTCTTCAAAATTTTCCTATCTATGCCCTTAGTCTGTTCAAAATCCCAAGAAAGTTTGTGGAGGCAATTGAAAGAATTCAAAAAAAATTCTTATGGTCGGGAGTGGAAGATAAAAATAGAATCCCCCTTATTGCATGAAATAATATTTGTACTCTAAGGTTTTTGGGGGGTTGGGATTAAGGAATAGTATAACTATGAATAATGTCTTGTTAGCTAAACAAATTTGGAGAATGAAAGGGGAGGAAAGAGAATGGAATTTAATTTGGAAAAAGAAATACCTTGACATGCAACCATCTGGGGAAGAATTTTTGGAAAACTATTTTTTTGTTGAAGGCTCTACAATTTGGAATGCAGTTCAAACAACTAAAACTTAGGCAGCAATTGGAAGAACGTGGAAATTGGGGAATGGGAGAATTATTTGATTCTGGGAGGACAGATGGCTCATGGATAAACCGCTAGAGGATATTCCTATCCTTAAGGAATGGAAAGAATGGTTCAAAAATAAGTATGGAGGCTTTGTTAGAGACTACTGGAGAAGTGGGAAGTGGATTGAGTTCAGCCAACTTTGTTTGGGATTAACATTTCTTGAGATTTTGCTTTCTTCAAAAAAATTTAGGGACAATGTGGAGGATTGTTTGATTTGGACAAAAACATCGGATGGGAAATATTTTGTGTCTTCAGCGGTGTCTATCCACAACAAAGTTCTGGAAGAGATCCCTTTGTGGGCTAAAGTGTGGATAAAGAAGTTGATGCCCAAAATTAATATCTTCTTTTGGATTTTTATCGAAAATAAGGTGCTAACTCTTGATAATCTCCAAAAGCATGGATTTGTTTTTCCTATCAAGTGTTTTCTTTGTTGCAGGGAAGAGGAGTCTGCTTGTCATATCCTCTACCAGTGCATTTTCAGTTAGGAAATCTAGAATATTATTTTTAGTAGGTGGAAGTTGAGCTGGGTTTTCCCGAGCTCTCTGGAAGAGTTTTGGCAGCAATGGTACTATCCTAGTTCCAATTCTAAGAATGTTGAGCTTTGGAAACTTACTCTCCCTAATGTCATATGGAACATCTGGAAGGAGTGCATGTTACTACTTATCAAATTGCCATTATTTTTATATTCAAAGTCATAATATATACTCTAGTCGGTTAACACTACCGAATCATGCAGTCAGTACACATAGAGAAGTCGGTATGCACAGTCTAGTCGGTTACAGAGGAAAGCAGTCACAGAACGCAGTATACATCGAGTTGTCTACCGAGTATCTTTTTATGACTACCGAGCAGCAAAGATGACACACCGAGTTAATATACACCGAGTGAAACGTGTTACCAGATACATTGAACCTGGACATGCATATGAAAACGTGTTACAAGATCGAGGCACATATAACCATTATTACATTGGAAATTGCACCAGAAGATTGTGTATGATTTTGAGATCAATCTAACCAATGAAATATTTTGTATAGTTATTCATTCGAGGAATCTTGTTTGTAAAATCGAAGCAATGAATTCGATCACCGTCTTAAGAGATCTATTTATACAGCATGAGTTAAGGGTGTATATATGTGTGTAAGAAGATTGTTACAGAGACACAGAGGTCACCAAGAAGGTTTTCAGAGAACAGTCGAAGAACAGAGTAAACAGAAGGGTTTACCGAGTTACTATATGGGTTACCGAGGTATGCTATAAGCAAGGTAATCTTATTCTGAGCATATAGAATCTGCTATAACATTTCAGATGTAAAATTGCAGATATTTGTAATGATTTTATTGTAATATTGTGAAGTTGAAAGAGAAACCTTTAATAGGGTAAAAGACTCTAATCAAGTCTATAAATTGTAAAGCCTCTAACCAGGTGCAGCATTCAGAATAAATGTTGTAAAATTCTTTAGCAAGGTAGATCTAACAGATCTTGTTACTCCTAACAGGGTAAGCTATCAGAAATAGCTAAAATGTACCTCTAACCGAGCACTCTTTATTATTGCAGTAGTGAAGTTGTGGGTGCCATCCCCACCGCAGTTTTTTTCTCTAACCAAGTGTTTCTGCATAACCAAAATATATGTGTTATGGAGTGAATCATGTATGATTGTTATCTATTTGTTTTAACTTTATTTTATGTTACTGCACTATTCTGTTTATGCATAACAGTAAAGTTATTATTCAAGAAAATTTTTGGAGTACTGATTCACCCCTCCCCTCTCAGTACATTAGCTTTCCATATTGGGCCTAACAATTGGTATCAGAGCTTGTATCTTGGAAAAGGGTTTAACTACCTAAAGAGAAAGATCTTATCAATGGAAGGCTACAAACAATCTCGAAGGATTGTATATTTGCAAGAAGAGTTGGATCATGTTAATCAAGTGATTGCAGACATGCAAAGGCAAATGCAAAAATCTCTGAAAGTAAGAAGAAGATTATCTGATGATTTGTAGGATTCTCAAGAGTTAGTGGAACAAATTGAGACATCATCTGAGAACAGTATATCTGAAGAAACTGAAGAAATGATTGGAGTATTGAAAGAAAAGAACAAAGCACTGGCTGATCAACTAAAAGCAATGAAAAGAGAACATGAACATTTCAGCACACAAATGACTGAAAATCTAGATGCACTAAGGACAACTGAGGATAAAGCAAGAGATTTACAAAGAGAGAAACAACAACTTGAAGTCTTGGTATCTAATAAAAATGATGAAATCATAAGGTTGACTGGGATTCAACAAAATATGACAGATCAACTAGGTTATGCACATCATGAAGCAATTTTGAAGAATGATGAAAATCAAGCATTGAAACTTGAAGTATCAAGGTTGACCGATGAACTTGAAACAGAGAAGAAATCCGAAGAAACACTGAAAAAGAGTTATGAAGCATCAAAGATGTTGGATGAGCAACTGAATACAAGAAAACCCAACAAAGATGCAGGACTCGGTTACAAAGGAAAAGACTCTATTGAGAAAGGAATTCATACTACCGAGAGAGGAGAATCATCAAAGCAAGCTGGAAAAAGGAATAACATAAAAAGAAAGAAGCCTATTTGCTACTACTGTGGAAATCAAGGTCACACTGCCAACATATGCCAAATCAGAAAAGGTAAGCAACCGAATATCACTAAGTCCAATGATTATTGTTACAATTGCAATAAATATGGTCACACATCTAATCAATGTAGGACAAAGTCTGTTAACAGCTATCAGAAGGCAAAATTCAAAGGGTTTTGTAGAAACTGCAATAGATATGGACATAGTACTGAGAAGTGTGGGCTTAAGCAAAAGAACTACATGTGGTCTGAACACCGAGCAAACACTAGAGGTTACCGAACTCACACAAATCCTTACTGACAATATGCAGCAGTACCATGGGATTACAATACAAAGATATGGTGTGAATGTTGTGGAAGATATGGACATATTACTGCCAACTGTTTTATAAGGTTTGGAATGAACAACCGAAGATCATGGAGAAATCCTGGTATGACATATTTTCATTGTCACAAAGTTGGACATTTAGCTGAAGATTGCAGAGATCAACCTAGAGGAGACACTGAAGAAACAAAAGAAAAATTAAAGATGATTTGGAAAAAGAAGGAGATTGTGTCGAATGAAGAAAGCACCTTACCTACTGAGTTAGGTGCACCTATTCCAAATTAATCAGCAAAGGTATGAAGGGACTGCATTCTCTGAAGGTTAAAATCATAACAGTTCCTATTCTATTATGTACTAAAATCAAAATCTGTGTAGTTAAGATGCTTCAGTAAGTCTGAAATTCTATCAAAAGTACTTTACAGGAAACCTGTCAAGTCAATGAATACAGGAAGCCTGTCAAGTCGATAAATGAAGGAAATTTGGTTACTCGGTTAAAACGAAAAAAAAGAGAGTAAATCGGTTAAAGGTGAATCGAGTGCATTTAATGTTTTGACCTAACCTGCACGGAGCCCGATAAAGTATTTTGTGTACTTAAAAGCATTTTCGCGGTCATTTACATTCACCAAGTTTTCAAAAGCGCAGAGCAGAGCGAATTAAGGCGATCAAACCTCATTCAAAGCAAATCCAAGGTATTTACATCAAATCTCATCGCATTGTTAAGTTGGTTTACCGATCTTATCAAATTGTTATTATCTGCTAAGTGTGAAGTATCTGTCGTTTGTAAACCGTCAAACCCTAAGGATAGTTTGCTAAGTTTTACCTGAAATCTACAATGGCGCCCAAGATCCAAGATCCCATAGTTGTCAAGAATGTAGAGAAGCCCTCACTGAAATACACTTTGACTCCTAAAGTCGCCTCTGAACCAGATGACAAAACCGCCTTTTCACTCATCCCGAATCGAGTCTGGTTAGTTGAAGATGTTAGATTCTTCACCAAATGTTGTGTTGAAGAACTCGGTCATGTTGAGATAAGAGATACCTATGATGAATTGTGCACAAATGGTAAATTAAACAACAAGTATGAACACATCAAGATCAAAGAATTGACTGAAGCCCTAACCTACCCTTGTGTGTTCAAGCCCCAATGAGTCAAGTTTGTTTTGAGCAAAGTTCATGATGATTTCATGTGGCTAGAAGAGAAACCATTCAAAATCACCAAGGAAATCATTCATGTGATCACCGGTTATCCTATCTATGATCATGCACGAGCACAAAAGATGATATCACAGAAGGAATTAATCAGTTTAACTGGAGTTGAATCTGATTACAGAAGACTGAAACTGAACAATGTCACTGATACAGAACTTAAGTTTGCCATTAGAGTAATTGGTTACTGTTTCTTCCAATCAGCAAGGGAAAACAGTGTACCCTGTGCCGCAGTTGACATAGCTTATAAAATTATGAAAAAGGGAATGAAGATTGACTTATGTGAAGTGTTACTGAAAAACCTGTTTGAGAACCTGAACACAATAAGGAAGCCGAAGAAGAACAACTTGACAAATACACTAAAGTTTGGTTCACTTCTTGTATGCATGTTTTTCTACTTTGAAAAATTCGTTCCATCAGTCGGTAAAGTAGTTTGGGAGCTACACTGACCAATCACCCATCAGATTAACGATTTTATCAAGATGTTAGGTGATAATTTCAATGACATAATGGATTATTATTTCAGCAAATTTCAAGAGAAGATGCACAACAGGTACCGGATTCCACCCCAGCTAGTGGAAAAATATAAAGATGATATATGTTTTGAGGTAGATACTGATTACTGTTATGTGAATGCTATGGAACCAAGGACTCAATCTTTGCCACCTATGGGTTACAAGATTGACTTTGATATCACACAACAACAAATTGATGCATATCTTTCATTACCAAGGCAGGCCACCGAACTGAGGTATGGAACCTATGAAGAGGTGAAGAGAAAAGTAAAAATGAGCATTGTAGTACCCAAAGCTACAAGGAAAGCAACAAAGATGATAAAGGTTTTAACGAAGAAATTCGAAGAAGATTCTTCCTCTACACCTATCAAAGGCACTCTTGCCATCACCAAAGAGGAATCAGAAGCTCAAGAGGCAGCAATAACATTGAGCACCGAACTGCCTAAGGGTAAAGTATTGAAAAGAAAGAAACAAGACATTTCAAAGGCCCTACCGACTCCTCCAACAAAGAGACCTAATGCAAGAGCATCAACTGCATCACTGAGTAAGAAACAAAAGAGTGTTGCTGCTCCCAAGGTAACCAAGACATACAAGAAATCTACTCGGAGACTCATTTTGGCAAAAGAGTCTAGTGATACAGAATCTGAGGATGCTAACAAATTCCAGATTGTCAAGAGCAAGAAGGTAAATATACATAGTGTTGAAAACTTTTGTGCCAATCTAAAAGAATATGATAGATTTGGTTCTTTTAGATATGTCAAGTATGAAACAAGAAAAAATGATTAAAGAGGTACAAAAAGCTCTAGCTATTCAGAAAGTCAAACTTGTCAAATTCATTGCTGTGTTGTCCCCTCAACTCAAGCATATTCTTTATCTATTTCAGAAATTTTGTACATTTTCTATATTCATTAAAGATATCAAGAATAAAATTGATGCAATTGAAAAAGAGATCACCGATCTCTCAAATAAGTTGACCCTTGAGCCCAATTCAGTTCAAAAAATTTATACCAAGCTTCAACAGCTCATGGCTCAACAACTAGAACTCAGAAATGAAGAACATAAGATCAGGATGGATATAATGACACTCCAGACATTATTCCTTCCTTATCTTTCATCCGTTCAAGAACAGATTAACCGAGCCACACGCCTATCTACTACACAAGAAGGAAGCACTCTTGATGGCTTAATATCACTCTTGGTTGATATTCAAGCAAAAAATTCTTAAATGGAAAGTGTCAAAGATGCACTCTCTGTCGCTCTCACCAACGCCCGGAAGAAGTATAAATCTATTTTTGATCAATTACCACCCCCGGATGGAAATTAAGTTTTCTTTTATGTTTGTCAAAAAAGGGGAGTAATACAATATATTGCGTAATACAGTTTTTGTAATATAGTTTTTGTGATACAGTTTTGATACAGTTTTCGGAGTATTGTATACAGGGGGAGTATACCGAGCAGAGTATGCAGAGTATCCAAGGACAGTAAGCAGAGCACACAAGCACAGAACCCAGCATGCAAAAATCAGAGTTATGTACAGTATAATGATAAGGGGAGTATATCTAAATATACTATTTCATTGACTATTGTATTTACTGTTAAGTATAGTCATTTTGCAAAGTATATAGATTTTTGAGTTATGACTTTGAAAGTAGTTTTTGTCAAACATCTCAACTAATGTCAAAAAGGGAGATTGTTACTACTTATCAAATTGCCATTATTTTTATATTCAAAGTCATAATATATACTCTAGTCGGTTAACACTACCGAATCATGCAGTCGGTACACATAGAGAAGTCGGTATGCACAGTCTAGTCGGTTACAGAGGAAAGCAGTCACAGAACGCAGTATACACCGAGTTGTCTACCGAGTATCTTTTTATGACTACCGAGCAGCAAAGATGACACACCGAGTTAATATACACCGAGTGAAACGTGTTACCAGATACATTGAACCTGGACATGCATATGAAAACGTGTTACAAGATCGAGGCACATCTAACCGTTATTACATTGGAAATTGCACCAGAAGATTGTGTATGATTTTGAGATCAATCTAACCAATGAAATATTTTGTATAGTTATTCATTCGAGGAATCTTGTTTGTAAGATCGAAGCAATGAATTGGATCACCGTCTTAAGAGATCTATTTATATAGCATGAGTTAAGGGTGTATATATGTGTGTAAGAAGACTGTTACAGAGACACAGAGGTCATCGAGAAGGTTTTCAAAGAACAGTCGAAGAACAGAGTAAACAGAAGGGTTTACCGAGTTACTATATGGGTTACCGAGGTATGCTATAAGCAAGGTAATCTTATTCTGAGCATATAGAATCTGCTATAACATTTCAAATGTAAAGTTGCAGATATTTGTAATGATTTTATTGTAATATTGTGAAGTTGAAAGAGAAACCTTTAACAGGGTAAAAGACTCTAATCAAGTCTATAAATTGTAAAGCCTCTAACCAGGTGCAACATTCAGAATAAATGTTGTAAAATCCTTTAGCAAGGTAGATCTAACAGATCTTGTTACTCCTAACAGGGTAAGCTATCAGAAATAGCTAAAATGTATCTCTAACCGAGCACTCTTTATTATTGCAGTAGTGAAGTTGTGGGTGCCATCCCCACTGCAGTTTTTCTCTCTAACCAAGAGTTTCTGCGTAACCAAAATATATGTGTTATGGAGTGAATCATGTATGATTGTTATCTATTTGTTTTAACTTTATTTTATGTTGCTGCACTATTCTGTTTATGCATAACAGTAAAGTTATTATTCAAGAAAGTTTTGGAGTACTGATTCACCCCTCCCCTCTCAGTACATTAGCTTTCCATATTGGGCCTAACAGCGCAACAACGGGACTTTTAGGGATAAAAGTGTTAACCCTGAAGTGGTGGTGGATAAAATCTATAGAGAGATTTTTGAATGTTTAAATGGAACTGATCATGGTTTAGCTGCTAAATAAGACTTCAATGTTTTAACTTTATTTTATGTTACTGCACTATTCTGTTTATGCATAACAGTAAAGTTATTATTCAAGAAAAGTTTTGGAGTACTGATTCACCCCTCCCCTCTCAGTACATTAGCTTTCCATATTGGGCTTAACAACGCAACAACGGGACTTTTAGGGATAAAAGTGCTAACCCTGAAGTGGTGGTGGATAAAATCTATAGAGGGATTTTTGAATGTTTAAATGGAACTGATCATGGTTTAGCTGCTAAATAAGACTTTAATGAAAGATGGAACATCTTTAATAACAGAATTAGTATGGATAAGGGTAGGGATGGTCTTGTATGGTGTTTTCCTTCTTAGGGATGGATTAAGACCAACTTTGACGAGCCTTCAAAGGGAAACCCGGGGAAAGCTGGTTATGGGGGCATTCTCAGGAATTTTGTTGGAAGTTGCCTTGTGGCAGTTGCTGGCCCTCTAGGTAATCAAACTAGTCATTATGTTGAAGCCTCTGCTATGGTTGGAGGGAGACTCACTTAACATTATTAAGTGCCTTAAGGGAGAAATTGAGCCTTTGTGGACTATAGAATCTATTATTTTTAAAACTAGAGAAATTATTGTTAGCTTTAAATTTATTATCATTAACATGCCTTCAGAGAAAAAAATGTGGTTGCGGATGGTCTAGCGAACCTTGGCGTAATTTTCGAAGCTCAAAGTATATGGAATGGGGAAGTTAATATTGACTTTAATATTAAAGAACTAATCAAAAAGGACAGATTTATGAGGAAAGATGGATCACACGATTAATCATGAAAGTTTTAATGAGTAATCTTCACATTTTTAGAAAGGTAATGATGACACGTCAGAATGGTAGAGTCCTAATCAAAGATATTAATCTCCCGCACACTTTGTGGGTAAGCATTTTCAAAAAATTGAGTGTCATTTGGAAGAAAACTCTGAACTTGCAGAAGAAGAGAAATTGTAAACCGAAATTGAAAATGGGGGGGATCTAAGAAGAGAGGAACCTGATAATATTTCCAGATGGAAGGAGATGCCAAAGGTGCCAAAGGTTTGGACTAAGCTGGAGAAAAGATTCATGACAAATTTCATGGAAAAGCTGGTCGACTATGATAAAGGCAGAGTTAACCTAGCGGTCACCAAAGTTACTAAAAACTGGATAAATGGCTCCTTCAAAATTCATGGTGTTAGGTTTAAGCTGGATGCAAACCTCACTGCGACGGTTACAGGTATGCCCCACTCTGGTCTTAACTTCTTTAGAGACCTTAAAGTTTCTAATAATGTCGTTAAGCTTTTTCCACATAAAGAGGAGAGGGCGAAGATAGGAAAAGCTACGGGGGGTATTAAGATGCTTCCAACATTAAGAAAATTTGGGGTTATGTGTTGAATGCTATCATGGAATTTATTACTGTGGAGGGTCGTTTTACCAAGGTCCACACATATCATTTTGTGCTTTTAAATCATTTTAGACATGAGAAGAGGATTGATCTGCCCTATTAACTCTTTAGGTCTCTGTCGCGGTCTCTGAATAAGCATAGCAAGAACCCTTCAACTCCTGTGCTTCATTGTGGCCTTATTTTGCTCATTTATGAGCATTGCAAAATTCTGCCTATCCAGGAAAACAAGAGATTGTCGATGTCACCAGGGAAAGGAAAGAGGAAGATGGAGGAAGGTGGGCCTAGCAAGGAAGAGTCGACACAGAGTAAAAAGGGCAAAAAAACTACTATGGTGAAAATTCAAGAGGACAAGGGTAATCAAGAGGAGATGGAGATTGATTCAGAAAACACTGGAAAAGATGGAAGCGAGATGGAAACCGATGAGTCTGGAAGAGAGGAGAGCTGGAAAGAAGAGGAAGTGGGGGAAGAGGAAGGAGGAGCTGAGGATGTTTCTGATCAGAATAGTCCTACCCACAGTGTGAGTATCGATAATGTCAACAACCAACCAATGGAGGAGTAGGACAATAAGATTAATGAGGAAAGGAAAATGGAAATTGAGCAGGAGAAGGAAAAGGAAATTGAACAGGAGATGGACAAGGAGAATTCGAGCACGGATCAGGATAAAGCTGGAGAGGGGATAATTCTGGATAAACTCAAAAATATGTCTGAAGCTATAATGGGTTTTAACAAGTGGGTTTATGAAGGAATCAAGAATCTGGAAAAAACCGATAAACAGCAAGCAGAGAAAGGGAAGAAAGCTTAAAGGAACCAGGAGTAGTGGAATAAGGATATGGAAGAAAAAGTGAAGAAGTTGGAAGCTCACATTGGTAGTCTGGAGGAAGGAAAAACTGCTATGAAAACTTTTTGGTAATGATTCCGGATATCCTTACCTCTGTTACTAAGAATTTAGAGGAAATTTCTAAGTTCTTTGATAACTCTAGCACTTCCAAACCTATCGTGGACCTAGATATTGATGAGGATGCTATTGAGATAGGGACTGTAAAAGAACAAGGGCGAGCATGAAAAAAGTTGTTGTGACCTCTACCAAGGAAATCCCTAAGCTTAGGGATAATATTAAAGATTTGCAAGAGATTAGCGGAAATTTGGCTTTCTATTATGGTTGGATGTTGTTGGTTTTGTTGGGCTTTTTTGCTGGTTATTGCCCAAAACTCTGCTGGTTTTTTGGCAGTTTCTCTTCATGTTTCTTAATGCTATTATCTTTTAAGGATCTTTTGTAAGGTTTCGAGATCTCTTCAAAACCTGTTTTTCCCGTAATCAAAAACATATCTTTAAAATTGTCATATTTTATGATTTATTTTTTATTAAAAAAAGCAGCGTTAACAAGGGCGCTGACCCAATACAAAGAGACCTCAATCCCTCAACGATTAGCGTTAACTATTGCTAATTGTTTTTGAAACAACGCAACGTTAAGAAGGGCGTTGACCCATTACAAAGTCAAAGGCTATCAAAAAAGACCAAGCAGGGGTGCAAACCCCAAAAGGACAAAGTCGGACTGGCTAAACCAACCAGTTAAACCAGCAACACCCAAACCAAATCAAGAGGGGGGAGAAAACCCTGACTCTTGAGAAAGGAGGGCTTGGGAAAGGTGGTTAGAATTTCCTTTCCGCCTACGACAAACCACCGTCCAAGCAACACTATCAGTAGGAACTTTCGCAGAAGAAACAGGCGGGGAAAACCCTACAGGGTCACTGCCAGACTGTTGTTGCAGAGCAGCAACAGGTTGTTGCAGCGGAGTAGCAACAAGAGAAGGAACGCCAGGAGCAGAGTGAAAGTGAGAAGCAGGAGCAACAGGAGGAGGATCCAAGGGGGCGGAAGGGGTCGCAACAACAGTAACATCAACCAGGGCTTCATCAGCTGTAAGGGGCACCTCATCTTGGGATGAATCAATCGAAACAGAATCTGAAGCATTAATCGTCAAGTGGTCCTCCGTAGCATCTTTCCACCAAGTAGCAGCACCTTTGCGGCGAGAGAGAGAACAATCAGAAGCAAGGTGACCCGTTGAGAAACACCTTCGACAGCGAAACGAGAGGCCCTCATAATCCAGCGGTTGAGTCCAAGGCCTGTCCCCAACCATAAGAACCACATCACTAGGGAGGGCCAACGATAAGTCAACATCAATTAATAGGCGAGCAAAGGTAGAATGACCCATGGAGAACGTGGCATCATCAACCTTCAAGAAGCTGCCAATGGAGTTACCGATGGCCTCAAAACAAGAAGGTTCCCAGAAATGGAGGGGGAGATTGGGGAGGCGGACCCAAACCAGATGAACAGAGAGAGATTATGTAAGGGGGTTGAAGGAAGGAGTCCAGGGCTTAAGGGAGAAAGAGTGATCCTCCCAAGACCAAAGCTTACCCAAAATCAAATCACGATCATGAGTAGAGGCAAAGGAAGCAACAAAAAACCCCTTAGCACAAGGGAAAAGCTCAATGCCATAAGAAATATGGGGCTTCCAAGAATCACTCACCCAGCAATGAAGGTTCAGGAGGGAAGGCCAAAACCCAATAAATTTGCAGACCAAAGCGCTACATTGATAGAAGTCAACATTCTCCATAACCTCACGGCCACAGACCACAACAGGAGAGGTCTTGGCACAAGGAAGAGGACGAACCCCCCTAGAAGTTTGGGCAGCAGATTTAGCCACACGGGCAAAGCTACGCATCCCAGCAAAGGGTCTGGGCATAGCAGTCTCACCCACAGGAAGGTCGTCACTAGCCCCAGCAGTAGTCGCCAAGGTATCCAAATCCAAAATTGGATCAGAGACACCAGGTTTGGGAGGGACAAAACCACCAACAGGGATCTTGGCATCCAAACCCCCAACATTAGTACCCAAAGTCGTAGGAAGACCTTCTGCAACAGCAAAATCACCCAGTGTAGCAGACAGATCCGCCACGACACCAGCACCGGAAGTAGCAGCCACAAGTGGGGGATACTCACCATCGTTGTGGGAACCACCAGTGACCCACCCAACAGCAGACCGAGGCACCAGTTCTAAAGAGAAGCATGGAGCAACAGCCGCAACCCCAGCCCAGGCAGAAGCACGACCCAGCGCAGAGGGGAGCGAAGAGCCTTTGTCGATCCACATAGTAGCAGGCACATTTGAAATGCAGGAAGCGGGAGAGTCGTTGGGGTGCGGGAGAGACATTTTTTTTAC
The DNA here is from genome assembly GCF_030272615.1 of Cryptomeria japonica. NCBI lineage: Eukaryota > Viridiplantae > Streptophyta > Pinopsida > Cupressales > Cupressaceae > Cryptomeria > Cryptomeria japonica. The sequence continues at coordinate 676,838,988 of NC_081411.1, forward strand.
TAAAACTTGATGTATTTTATGATTTGTTATGATACATTGATTACAAATTATTTAAAGCTCTAAAAGCTATTAGTAATTGTCATATTTTATGATTTGTTATGATACATTGATTACAAATTATTTAAAGCTCTAAAAGCTATTAGTTATGGAAATTACATACATGTGATTGATTAAATAAGGCAATGTCCTTGGTAAAGTGCAAGAGATTTGCAATGATGTTAATATGTAATAAGTGAATTTTATAATTATGTGCATTGTTATGAGGTGCATTGTATTCATAAAATGAGTAAATTTTGCTTTCTTAAGGGCAATTATTTATGGTTATCTTGTTTCATGGGGAATTGTATTGTTAGTCATAAATGATAAATTTGTTAATGTTGAGCTCAAATTAATAAATTATTAAATAAAAATTAAAAATTAACCAAAATTACTAAAAAAATGCACCAAAAAAAAGATGCATAGCTTAAAGAATGGCCTACGCCATTCTTTAAGATGTGGGACAAACACATGACCTTAAGGAATAACCATGGCCAGTGGCTATTCCTTTTGGTCTTTAGAAGGGGCAGAACTTTAACCCCTTCTAATATTTTATTATTATTTGTAATGCCCTACCCTAGTCGGACTTGTAAAATCCGTTTGACCTTGATTGACTTCCTATGTGGCATTCTTGAATGGTAGGTTAACCGTGATGCAATGTGTAGTTTAGATAATATAAATAATCGTGCATACCTATTATTGTGCTCTTGCATCGATTCTTGTGTAAATGTAATTGTTTCCTAACCCTTGTGATAAATCTTGAGCTAACACCTTCATTGAATATGTATATGTATATGTACGCTTGTGTGATTCATGGGTGCAAGAGATTGCAGGTACGACACCGCCCAAGGCGAGGTTCATCTCCTTCGGAGTTCGCGGGTTTGAGTAAACCTCCTCCATCCTTAGAATTCGGATTTGGGGGTCATAAAACTCTTGTCTTGCCTTAGCCATGATCAGGAGAGCGTCGTGTGTGGTTCGTGGGGCTTTCTTTTCATTGGGTTGCGTGTCGTGTGATTTGGTGGACTTCCTCGATTTGTGTGCCTTGTGCGGGGTAAGTGGAGTTTGTTATCCTAAGTATTTAATTCAATTTAATGAGTAGATGTACGCATTAGTAATTTAGAAATTTAAATAGGTAGCTTCTTTTATATGATTAATCGTTAATTTAAAAAGAGATCGCTTTAATTATAATTGTAGCAAGCTTAAAGCATTTAAATTGAAATAATGTGTTCATTTATGCATTAAAAGTTGAGGAATTAAAATAAATAGATTTCTTTCATAAGATTAGTCATTTATTAAAAAGGTCGCTTTATTATATTATAGCGAGTCAATTTAATAGTTAAATTTGATAATAATGAATTTAATGAGTTATGCGTTTTAGAAAGGAAAAATTTAAAGTCATTTAAGAAATAGAAATAGATTAATCATTTCCGCATTTTGGAAAGAAAGGGTAAATTTTATTATTTAAAAGGAAATTATTCTTTTTACGTGTAAAGTTGATATAGTATAAAAGATTGATTTTTGGAAATTTAAATTAATCAAAATGCATTATCCTTGTTAATAGTTCAAAATATAAATGTTGGCTAAAGTAATATGGAGAAATTAAAATTAGAATTAAATAAGAAATAGAGGCATTTTAATTTTAATTAGAAAAGCGATAAGATGTATTGAATAGTGGAAAGGAATGATTTTTTTCATTGTCATTCTCTTTTATTTTAAAAATAAAAATGCCTAAATTCCAAATTGAGAATTAGGGCAAAAATAGGGTTTCTCATTTAACCTAGTTTTGAAATGTTTTTGGGGGGTTCTTTCTTGAGAGTTTTTTGGGAAAGAAAAAAATGGAGATGGAAAAATTTTGGAAAAAGGGAGATTTGATTTGAGTTGCAGGTGGAGCTCTTCATCAAAACTCTTCTCGGAATGCGTTTGAAGGTAGGATTCCAACCCACCCGCTTGTTTATTTGTTGGATCTTTGAATGGAAAATGGAATGCAAACATTGTTTTGGATTGGGTGGCTATTCTTCAACTCTTCTATTTATTTATTTTGAAATCCATATCTTTCTGGAAAAAGAAAAAAAAAGGGGAGATATCATAAGAAATAAAAGAAGAATATAAAATAAAAGGGCCATGGTTGTGACTGTGTATGCATTTTCTTTCAGTATTCTCATTCAAAAACGTTTTAGTTTTAAACTGTGAATTTTCAAAAAAAAATATATTAAAAAGAAACAAATATATATATATATATATATATATATATATATATATATTTTCGGGCTTAGAGTTTGGCGGGCGGAGGAGCCGAAACTCGGCTCACGCCGCCGCCTCCTCCCCCATTTCTCCCCCCACGCCGTGGCCCGCAGGGAATCCCCTACATCCATAGCGGCCGCAGGGAACCCTGCGTTCATTGTGGCCGCAGGGTAAAACCTGCGACCACAATGGCCGCAGGGAAGCCCTGCGTGCACTGTGGCCGCAGGCCGCGCGGGAGCTGCGGGACTTCCGCCACTTCCGTGTTGGAAGGTGGGGCCCGCAGTGCCCCTTCCAATTTGCCTTATTTTAATTTGTTTTTTTTAGTTTTATTTTTTTTATTAGTTTTAAAAAAAAAAAAACATAATAATGCAATAAAATCAAATCAAATAAAAAAAAAGGGGTTTTGATGACAGTGTTCCTTTTAAAACATGTTTTCTTTTGTTAATAGTTAAATTATTTTATTAATGCACTTATTTAATGTGGAAGTTATTATATGTATTGATAAATAATTAATTTGAAATTTGAACGTTAGTAAACAATTTTTTTTTTAATATATATATAGTTTTTAAGGAAATTTGTATAAATATATTGAGTAGTAAACTAATAACTGGTGATCTTTAATATAATATTGTATTCTGAAAACACAGTGATTTTATCTGAGCATTCTGGGAACTTAGAAATAGGAATCTAAATGTTAAAGTATTTTAAGTTTCATCATGAGAATTTTGAAGAACTCAACTGATATGCTAACAAGATCATCAGAAACTTAATAATGTGTCGATTTGAGGTTCGGAAGTAGATGATACCTTCTTTTAGTAAAACAAATAGTTTAGTCATTCCATCCCCGATGATGTGAAATAGATAATGGAAAAGATGGCAAGTTTATTTTATGTTTTTCGCTTGTGTTAAGTATTGGCAAGTTCTTGTTAAGTTTGTAATTGCTTTGAAGTGTTCAGTTGGATCCGCTTCAAAAGGGATCATTATGTAAATTCCGACCAAGGTGTCAGTTGTATATTGGTTGTATTCGCCTAAGTGGCAAAGATGTAAAAGACATGTAATTTATGTATTCCTAACGATATTAAATGCCATAGGGGTCTTGCAGTGGAGCAGACCCGGAGATGTAGCCCTTTAGGGGTGAACTCCGAGATCATATTTGTGTTATGCGATGTTTTAGCTTCCTTTGTTTCATGCTTTAAGTTATCATGTATGGTTGTTATCTTGTAATGTGTATGATGGGAAATTAACGAATTTAAATATAAGTGCATAAAATTATTCATCTTGAGAAATGTAGTAAATCAGGTTCATGGAAGATTGTAATTAAGATGATGGGAAAAGTATTTTGATAATGTGAATTAAAAGTAGTAATAGTGGAAAGAATCTTGCTAGGTTACATCATTGAATTAACTTGTTATTAAGCATGTAAATTGAGCAAATGAGTATGGGAAACAAAGTTAGAATTAATGTTATAATTTCTAAGTTGAAATCTAAAGGATGAACATCATATAGGTATTTACTTTTATCTTCTTAAATGAGTAACGCCATGTTAATTATGTTCCACTACATTGGATGAATTTGTTTAGTTATTTCACGTTTTAATCTTAACAATAATCCTTACCAAAATTAACTTAGAAATTGGGTTAACTCAACTATTTATCCATAATTGTAACCTTAATAAAAGAATCTCTTATGATTGCTAAAATTGAACTAAAAAGGGAAGTGTTCGTATAGTTGTTTATATCTTAATCTTGGTAAATGTATCCTTTCATATTAACTTCATTTACTAAAAAAAGAGTGACATGCAATAAGATAATTATATTTTAATCCTAATGGAAGAACGTCACTATGAACTTGTATTTTAATCCTATAGTGTTGAATATCATCTTGCTAACTATATTTTAATTTAAAGGAATAACTAATGTGTTCCTAATACATTCCCACCGTAATGAATTTAGTCCATCTATTAGCATTATTAAAACTCCATGAATGAACCCTATGACTAATTACATTTTACCCTCCTTAAAAGAACTACGACTCTTTAGTTGGTGATGCTTAAACTTTAATAAGGGAACCTCACTCTATTGATGGAAGTTTAATCCTTAATGAACGAATCTCATCTTATTAGCCATACTTTTAATTATAAAGAAAGATATCAGTTGTGGGTGATTATCTTAAAATCAATGAATGAACTTATCGCTTGATCCTTTTTGGAGGCCTCTTAATGTAATTAGGATTTAAAGTGCAATGAGTAAACAACCTCACAATGGCCTCCTAACCACCCAAAGTAAACGAACGCTTCCTAAAATTATAAGATGTCAAATCATTGAACATATGTATAATCAAGTCTTATGTATTATCTCTTAATTAAGTTATCCAGCTTATTGGATCAAGTGACGCGTGTTCAGTTGGGAGTAAGGTTACGTAATCGCGTTGGGAAACTCCTTAGGATTGTTTAGCCTTCCGCTGTGCTATCTAAGTTTTTTAGTTAACTCTAGTTTATCTTGAGGTTGAAACTTATCAGTAATCCTCTTAACTATTATTATAACAACAAAAAAAATATTTACACTCTATTTGAGTGTTTTTAACTTAAACCCTTTGGGGTTTCCTGGCGGGGCATTACATTATTATTATTAAACATCATATGTGTACATGTTACAATGGTATTAGGTCAATGCAATTGACCAAAATATTATTAAAGAAATGGTCAATACCTAATTCCATTCCTTGCTGAATACAAACCAAATGTCACTAATAAATTTGTTAATGTTGAGCTCAACTTAAAAAATTATTAAATAAGAATTAAAAATTAACTAGAATTACTAAAAAAGCATGTTGACCATTCTTTAATTAAACTGTTAGACAACCATTCTTGAAAGTGTGGCCTTCAACCCGCTTGTTCCAAGAGCAGCCATGTATAGCTACAATGTTTCTGTGTGCAACATGCTACCAACTTGTAATCTATTTGTAAATCCAACAAGGAATCCAAAATAATAATAATATTAAACCCTATACCAAAATTACTAAATACTTACACTACTCAGTAAAATACATAACCAACAAAGCTCAATTAGCTGATAGCTTTTTGAATGTGTTGTAAAATGTTTAAAAGCCAATAAAGAATACCATACTACACCAACAAATTGCAAAGCAAGGCTTCTACGGACTTACTACAAGCATATAAGAACAGTTATCCCATAGTTGTTCATTAATAGAACTCCATAATAAACATTTAGTTAAAATCCAAGTTACCGGTTTACAAGGTGAATTGATGACAACAACCTACAAGAAGGAGGATGGTTGATTAAGGAAGAAATATTTCCCTCCTACTATGAAATGAATTCAGGATATTCAAGATGAGAATTATAAGGTCGAGGAAAGCAGTTGTTTACTTCTAGGATGAAAGAAGAAAGGAATCAACTCCTAAAACAAGAAAGAAGAAATAGCTAAGAAAGCTGAGTAGGGTAACGAAAAATCCCATCTACCATTCCCTTGGGAGAGAACAATAGTTGGACTATCCTATTGAGGAGATAGACGAAGAATATCTATATCAGTATCTCCCTACTAAGTCAACTATATTTAGTTCAGATAAGTTAAAAGGATGTACCCATTTGATTCCATGAGAAGAGATATAAATTTGGGTGATATCATTTATGGACAATCGATAAGTAAAGTTGCTTTTTGCAAAATCAACATGGTGTCCGAATAGATTGAGAAAGAGTATCTCCTAGAATGACATACTTAATGGACACATTCGTCGGATGATAGTTTAATTGAGTAAGAGTTGGGTACTTATATAGTAAAGTTGTAAGTTGGGATTTTATTGAAATATAAGTGATGGTTGTTATTAGAACCTAGATGGTTGAGATGCTTGATTTATTAGACCGATAATTATTCTAACTTATCTCTTGTGAAAGATATTATTCTATGTCTATAGTGTACGAAGTAGGTACTATATGGATAAGAATTATGGATGATATGATGAAATCTTCATTGGACTCAGTATTCTAGTTTGTGTCCTTATCTTCATACATGAAATTGTAGGTACTATGTTTTATACTCTCTCTTGCACACTCTAGAAAAGATACCCCAAGGTGTTGTAACACCCCTTCATATGTGATTAGTCCTAGTTACTCAATGCATTTGATAGAAGTTTGAGGTATGAAGCAGATTGAGTTGGTAGTATAGTTGGAAATAAAAAGGAAGTCAAATGATGGGTTTTCATAGATCAAGGAAATTTATCTACCATGTTTACTATAAATCTCAAACTTGAGATAGCAATAGATGCAGAATCACTTAGAAAAACGTTATTGAGGTTTTGAAAGTAGATACTTTGAGGGTAATTAAGAACGTCAATGAAGGATGTACACACTTAGAGGCGGAAACTTGAACAAGTTAATATTGCACTCTATTTAGAACATTTGGAAATAGCTAGTTAATCTAGAGATTGTTGATAAAGATGGGACGAAACCAAGAACCTTGGCAAAGGTAGTTGAGTATGTGGTACAATGTTTATCAAGTGAAAGATGAGCATGACTGTGCAATAGGACTTTTATATCAAACCTGAGTATAGGTGGTAGAAAATCAATATGAAATTTATTCAAGAATTGCTTTTGAGTAAAAAACAAGCATGATATTATAGTAAAAACAAGCATGATATTATAGTTGGATAGTGTCAATGGATTGACAGAGATTGCATATTTCGTACTTGGATATATATAAAGATGAATAGATGAATCATTAAATTTTGTGAAGACATTTACTCATTCAACTTCTCAATTGCATAGAGTTTCAAAAATAGAAATATCAAATAGGAATGTTTGGATGACATTTTGTAATTGGACAATATTGAATATATCTTTGGAAAGAAATTAAATTAGCATGACATCTTTACGTAGATGACCGAATGGAAAAATAGAAAGAGTTAATCAGGTTGTGAAAAATTCATTTTGATGTATCGCATGAATTAGAAATACGAATGGACGAAATATTTGCCTTTGGACTGAGTTGGCATACAACAAAATCTTTTCATGTGTTTTTAAGGAATGATACCTACCCATTATGATGCTTACGACATAAATGACAAACATTTGTCAGTTGTGATAGAATAAAGATAAGATCGTCATTGGTTCTAATATGCTTAAAAGAAACGAATGAGCAAATGAAATTGATCAAGAATACATTGGAAGAGATAGTTGACAGACAAGAAAAAGCTATGATAATAGAAACGAGACTCTCAGATAATTGTTACTGAAGAAGAAATTATTTTGAGGGAGAAGCCTCATAAGAGATTTTTATTTTATAGAGAAAAACATCAATGTTGTTACCAAGATATATGGGACCCTTCGATGTGCTAGAAGTATGAATCCAATTGCTTATATCCAAATTCTTGATCGAAGTAGCGTTAAGATCACTCAGTATTGGATCCGGTGGGACCGATATTCTGATGATAGTGCTATTTGGGAGGATGATGAGTATGTGCTTATTGATAGAATAATAAGACATCGAGACGATGTCTCTTTTAAGAGGGGAAGGATGTAGGAACAGGTGAACAATAATGAAGGCGAGAACATGGTTCAGGTAGAGTTGTCTTAGCTCTTGTATTTCGTTAGAATAGGTGGCATCTCTCACACACCACATTAGGATTTATAATTTGCATCTTGAAAGATGGATGATTTAAATGACCTTATCTGAGTGTTTGTTCAAATTGAAATGATGAATTTGGAATGAGTAGTAGACTGATTTAAATATTTATACATATGCATTAATTGCATGATTTAAGTAGTGATTGAATTATATATAAGTTACATGAGTGATTGTGAAATATTATGCTTTATTGTTAAAAGAGATGAAATGTGTAAAGGATTCAAAAACAAATATTGACCCTAGGTTTTTATGTTCTTGTTCAGATATGTATAATGTATGAAAAAGCGTACTTATGAGTTTACTTTTGTAAATTGGGCAATATTATAAAATATATATATGTATATGAAAAATCGATTCAATCATATACATGTATATCTATATAATTATAAATATCCAATTATCGAGAAATATGGTTACTTCATGAATTTTGTTAATATCTACGTAATCATTTGGGATATATATATATATATATATATATATATATATATATATATATCTGTGTGTGTGTGTGTGTCTGTGTGTGTGTGTGTGTGTGTGTGTGTGTGTGTGTGAATTCTAATAAGGAGTCAATCATGTTCTTATAAATACATATGTAATTATTGTATATATAAACAAATTTATTAAATTTAGTTATTTAATGAAAATCCAAAATATATATATATATATAGAAAATGGTTATTAAAGAAATTGTCAACAAGTTTAATGTTTAAATATATATATTATTGAAAAGTCATTAATTATATATATATATATATATATAAAACTAAAAATTAGAAATAATAAAGTGGCGGGTCGAAGTTTAAAAAGAAGGGAATTAAACGATAAAGAGGGTGGTCGATAGTAATATCGACCACCCCCCTTAATTAAAGGGAGGGGTCGGTATTACCACCGACCACCCCTCTCCCTTTCAATAAAACATACTCCACGTCGAATGTGGTAGTAGGCTGGTTTAAAGGTAAGTTATTTGAATTAAGGAAGGCATAAACACCATCAACTACCACTCCTCCATTAAAAATGCTAACAAATCACGTTGCAGTCACATGTGGCAAAATTTTGAAAAGGGGTTTGGGTTCGTTTGGGTTCGTTAGTACAAAAACATGTAAATTATATATATATGCAGCCTATAAGCATGAACTAAGATTAGCATGTCACATAGCATCATATAAACAACAAAACCAGCATAAACTTGTAATCATAGCATCATGATCATACCATAACAGCATCATATACATCAAGTTTAATATCAAAATGATAAACTATTCAAGTATCATTGTTTCAACTTTCAACAATTTAAAGTTTGATCATCAAATGGATTCTCTAATGGGGGTTTGGGGCAACGCCCCCAACGGGGTCAAGGGGCAGCACCCCTCGCAGGGTCCCAGGGCAGCTACAACCTTCAAACCAACACGGAACTCCATGGCGTGCATCAATTTTCTGCTTTTATAAGACGTCGGGAACAAGGCCAAAGAAGTCGAAATTCTAATCAAGGTGCATTCTCCGGTACGGGAATTGTGTTTTCTGACTTGTTCTTTCGTACAGACTTGTGCTTCTCTCTTGGTTGTACGATGCATAGGTGTGTGGCTTGAGACATAGGGTCATTTTAATTTTTTATGTGGTGGAATTCAAAAATAAATAAATTTTGCAAAAAAAAAATCCATTTTTGGGCTGTCAGACCCCTGGGTTCGACTTGGGTCCCTCTTGGGTTCGACCCTGGGTCCTCTTGGGTTCGCCTTGGTTAGAGAGGCCTATGAACCATAAGCATTTCAAATTATGTTTTTTAGTCACAGAACAACTTTTGGAATAGTTTTTGTGATTTATGTTTTTAGCCTACAAAATATTTTGATGGGCAAAAAAGTATGGAACATGGGGAATTCTATAATCATTTTATTTGTATTAAAAAAACCTTCATATATAAGAAATAATCAATACCAACATAGGAAGACAAAAAAGATAGTATGTATAGAAAGTGTAGATAGCACAACTATTCCCCTCAACAACTTCATATCTGCTCACCCAGCCAAAATCACCCTTTCTATTATTAATCAATTCATACAGAAGTAACAGTTAAGCTGATGTGGGAAGACTTGTGCTGATTACCTCTCCAAGGGAAAATCCAAATGGATTAGCTGTGCAGGATAAGATCAACTCGTAGCCTGCAATCACGGAGAATTCAATCACTGGGTTAGCTATATTTGAAATATGGCTTCCTTCTAAAGCAGCTACTTGTGATCCAGGAAGGAGGTCATAACGAACTTCCCATCTCTTCTTCTCTGCATTGGTTATATGAACTCTTACTGGGTCGTGCGTCTCATGCCTGCATTAGAATCTCACTTCATCAAGTGCTTTGTCAAAAATCATCTTAAAATAGCTCTTAAAATATCATCTTAGAAAAAGGAACGGTGTACACAAGAAATGTCAACCTCATCAAGCACTTCAACTTTGACCTCAATAATCCTGTAAAACAGTGGCACCCACCAAATAAATTTTCAAAACATCTGAATACAATAAAATCTGCATACCTAAAGCCAAGGAAATTCGTATCCTTGTATCTCACTTGAAATGTTAAATGAAATGAATAAATCCAAAAAGGAATCCAAAATAATAATAATATTAAATCCTGAACCAAAATTACTAAATTCCTTCACTACTCAGTAAAATACATAACCAACAAAGCTCAATTAATGCTCAATTAGCTGATAGCTTACTATTATAGATGATTTGCATGAGCTGTAAAAAGTTTGAAAGCCATTAGCTGATAGCTTACTATTATAGATGATTTGCATGAGCTGTAAAAAGTTTGAAAGCCACTAAAGAATACCATGCTACAACAACAAATTGCAGAGCAAGGCTTCTACGGACATACCAAAAGCCCAATAGGGCATTGCAGCTGTGTCCTATGAAGAACATCTAATGGAGACGAACCTGCAAAGAAGTAGAAGTCCAGTGAACCCCCATAATCTTGTGTGTCCACTTACTGCCACTATAGAAGAACATTTATACCATAGTTGTTTTTGAATTGGGTTTCCCCTTCTAAAGCAGCTACTTGTGATCTAGGAAGGAGGTCATAAGGAACTTCCCATCTCTTCTTCTCTGCATTGGTTATATGAACTCTTACTGGGTCTTGCGTCTCATGCCTGCATTAGAATTTCACTTCATCAAGTGATTTACACAAGTCAAAAGGATTAAAAAGAAAAAAGAAAACAAGCCTAAATTTACCTAAAGAAAAAAGAAAACAAGCCTAGATTTACCTTCCAAATTTAAAGTGTTCTATCCACAGATCTATATTACAAAGGGGCAAAAATAACTGATGGGTATTAGGTAAAAATGTTAATCACACATTAAAGCATTGAATTATGTCCAAAATCAAACATGTCATGCCCACCACTATCATAGTCATGCAAGCAACAACAAAAGCTTCGAGGGTAAAGGGTAATACTACTAAGGGTGTATAAAGCTATTTGATAGAATGTCTCAATAGAATGTGGTCTGCATAATATTTAGACAGAGGGTAAATAAGGGAATAATACTAAGGCTAAAAAACTAGGGCTTACATACTATCCATCAGCCAAACATCATTGTGCTGCACAAGTTGTTGGTAGTTGAGTTATTTATTTCAACAGTGACCAAAAGATTGTGAAGGCATGAGTTTTTTAGGTAACTGTTAACTCACAACTAACATTTAAAGATTATATAGCTTTCAAAATATACCCAAAACATGTGAATCGGCCTAAGCTATATGAATTCCTTGAGAATTATAGATAATACCATTTAATAGCAATTCGATGGTAAGAAGTAGAATAGGCCATCTTGTTAGACAAAGAGGCAAAATGGCTGATAGATTATCCACCATGTTCTTGCTATTAAAGCTTTTCCCATAGTATTGGGTAGAGTCATTTGCTATATCAATCCACTTACTTGAGTTGGACAAATCACTCACTGAAGCTTGAGATCCCTACAGGTTTCAACACCCCTAGGGAACAAGGATAAACTCCCTGTATGTTCTTCATTGAGAAGAATGTGTACTAGTTGACTAGCCAAAGGCTTCATCAACGTGGATTCTACACAGTCGTCCTCCAAAAGCATGCAACATCAACCGTTCACTATCTTGGTGGTAGCTTTGGAAGATCATTGAGATTTAGACCTGATAAGAACTGCCTGTGGAATTTGTCTGTTGGGCCGAAAATTCTGCTGCATTCTATTACTGTTGTCCACAAAAGCCATATTCGAGGAGAAAAAGAAAAGATTTGGAATCATATTCTCAACGGCATCAAGTAAATTTTTTCAAGAAGATAAAACATAGTTTAAGATTCTTCACTTTATTGGCACGACAATTCACAGCATATAATGAGTAGCATGGTAAACCCCCGATAAGTATTCTCCTGCAGCTAGATTCCAAACTTGTAGATCATGGAATCTATAATTGTGTCTAAAAATAACATTTGGGGTTTCATATACATTCATATTGTGCCTCATTCTGTAAAGCAACAAAGAGCAATTCGCAGCATATTATGAGAAGCAGCATAGTAAACCCCTGCTAGGTACCCTTTTGCAGCTATATTTCAAACTTGGCGATCATGGAATCTATAATTGGGTTTGAAAATAACATTTGGAGTTTCATATACAATCATATTGTGCCTCAATCTGTAATGTAATGAAAGAATGCTTTTCTTGTCGGAGAAAGAGAATAAGGTATCTAGTAGCTGCATTCATAGTTCTATTATAATCTCCATGTGCTCTATAAATCTCATTTTGAAGCATTTGCATAAGTGTCATCAAGTATGCATTGAATTGCTTGAAGTTGTGAGCACACAAGTTGAGCATTGAACTGCAGTTTTGAGGCTACAGCAAATTGCTTACGGTGAAGCTCCTGGGTGTTACACAGAGGTGAGACTACTGAGTTTCTATCTTCTGAAAAGTTGTGGTGATTTTCCTTGCAATTAGGCCTTTTCATTTATCGGGTAGGAAGAAAATCTTCTCTAGTTAGTCATTGGGTTTCAGGGTAGGTTATTATAAGTAAATATTGACCTAATTGCTTAGCATCTGGATTCCACTGTGTAATATCTTTGATTGCATCAATGTTTCAGATAGCATTCATAATGGATCATAGAGTGTGATCAGAAACATTGATGCAATAAAAAATCTTACACAGCGCAATCTAGAAAATAAACAATAATTATAATGGACTGTGGAAATCTAATGTCTCTTAAATATTGACCTATTAAAACAGGGTTGGATTGACTTATTTTGTAAATTTAGACTTTGAATAAAGGATCATGGTGACTTGTTTTGCAATCGAGTATTGACATTTAAATGAAAGGTTGTGTGATTTCGTTTGTTCTTAGGTATGCAGGTTTTATCTTTACCAGGGTTGGAATTTTTTTTCCTGTAACTAGAATATTCAAATTTGACTTTTAGTGAAGGGTTTAAGTGATGCCTCTTGGGCTTGTGTATTGGGCTATACCTTCGGTAGGTTTAAGAGTTGTTCCTATGGCTAAACAATCAAAGTTTATACTCTTTTAAGGTGATAATTATTCTACTTAGGTGTGGCTAGTCTGTATCCTGTAGTCTGTTCCACAACCATCACAGCAAGTTAAAAAATTCTCAACATAGTACAATGATGAGGCCAAACACGCTAGGTCTATTGTTTTAGTCATAAAATTCATCAGCTTTAATTCGGCTTCTCCTTAAGCAAACTGCAAATAGTAACTTTAGAACTAGGAAATCATGCATCCCCAAAGTGGTTTCAGGAATCCCTATTCAATATATGGAATTGGAGATAGAAATCATACTGGTAGGCAACCATCTTGGGCTACCATTCCCATATCTTAGCCTAAGCCTCAACCTCAATCTCTTAGCAGCAACAAGTTCCGAAGCCTGAGGCCAGGAAGGAAGAACCTCGAAAACCCACCCAGCCTGCTAGATAACTCTCAAAACCTGAACCCCAAATGCCCAAGCAATATCAGAAAAAAGATACTGCAACAGAGCCTAGAAGAGAGTCACCCATACCTCCTCCTCCTCCTCAGCTTGTGAACTTATCTCCCTCTTAGAGCAACAAAACTGAGGAGTTGAGCATAGTTCCTGCAGATCAAGGTAAGGCCAATGTGTAGGGATCAAACTTCGAACCAGATAAATCTCTTCAACAACGCATAAAAGAAGACATAACCAGTCTCACTCGCAGGCTGGCAGAGCTCCATGCACAGCATAAGCTCTTCAATGCAGACCAGAAGCAGAAAGGGCAAGCTGAGATGGGTGTTGGTGTGATCACTAAAGCTGTATCTTTTGGTTCATTTTGGCACTATAGCAGGACAAGTCTAAAGCAGTGGTATACACAAAACATACAAAACAAAGGTGGTAACTAAGACAAAATGATGGTGAACACAATCTAAAAGGTTAGGCACATATATGTACCAGGTCCCATTTTTAATCATTCATGTCAACCTTATCAAGCACTTCAACTTCAATAAAACAATGACAACCGCCTAATATATTTTCAAAACTTTCCAAACATCTCAATACTAGAAATTCGGATTTCATTCTCTATTCTATGAAACCTACTAACCTGAAGCGAAGGAAAATCATATCCCATTTGAAATATTAAAGAAATTGAATAAATCCAACAAACCTACCAGCGCTCCCAAAACAAGGAATCCAAAAAAAATATTAAACCCTGAACCAAAATTACTGAATTCCAATGGTAAACAATCTTCACTACTTGGTATATTACATAACCAATAAAGCTCAGTGAGCTGATACTTTGACCTTTACTAGTGTAGATGATTTGTAGGTTCTGTACAATATTTAAAAGTCAATAAACAAAACAATGATACACTAAAAAACTGCAGAGCAGGGCATCTGTGGACATACCAGAAGCCCAAGAGGGCATTGCAGCTGTATGTCCCATGAGGTCAGCAAACCACTGAACCACATCTAATGGAGATAAACCTGTGAAGTAGAAATCCAGCGAACCCTCAATAAGCTTGTATGTCAAGTCTAAAAAACATCCATACCATAGTTTTTCATAAATAGAATTCCATAATTGATATTTAGTTAAAATATATATTATAATACATATTTAGTTAAAATATATATTATAATACACATTTAGGCTTTCTAAATCCATAATATCAAAAAAATATTCTTTAATCACAGAATAATTTTAAGTAATGACTTTTGGAACAATACTTTCATGGACAACAAAGCATGGAACATGGGGAATCTATAATCATTTTATTCATCTTAAAAAAAACCATCATTTATAAGAAATATTCGATCCCAACATAAGAAGATAAAAAAGACATAATGGATAAAAGCTTTATCTCCTATATTAAAATATACGCATTGAATTATGAAAATTCAAATGTAGAACTTAAATGAAAACGAGAAGTAAATATCTCAACAAATTCATATCTGCTCACCCAGCCAAAATCATCCTTCCTATTCAATTCATAAAGAAGTAACGGTGAAGCTGATGTGGGAAGGCTTGTGCTGATTACCAGATAATGAAAACCAAGCTGCCATAAGAGGAGTTGAACAGAACCTCCCCATAGGATCTGTGCTTGATAGAAATTCCAAATGGATTAGCTATGCAAGTGAAGATCAACTCATTTCCTGAGAACACAGAGAATTCAAACGCTGGGTTAGCTGTTTTGAAAATATGTTTTTCTTCTAGAACAGCTACTGTTGATCTAGGAAGCAGGTCGTAAGAAACTTCCCATCTCTTCATCAGTTATATGAACTCTTGGCAGGCCCTGCATCTCATGCCTGCATTGGAACTCACTTCATCAGTCCTTTACTCTTGAGCCAAAAGGATCTGAGTGAAAACAAACCAAAATTCCCAAGAAATCAAAACACAGTGTAGAAACTGAAAGATTAAGAGAAAAATAGCCATCCAAATCTGAAGTGTTTTATCTACAAATCTATATTCCAAAGGGGTAAAAATAACAAATGGGTATTAGGTGAAAATGTATTAATTGCATTGAAGCATTAAATTATCTTCAAAATCAAACATGTCATGCCGCCACCACTGTCATCATAATGCAAGCAACAACAAAAGCTTCGAGGATAATAATACTAAGGGTAAATAACCAGGGCTTAAACCTTCAAAGGTAGAGGGTAATAATACTAAGGGTGTATAAAAATTATTTAATTGTTTTAAGTGAATATTATTCTGTCAAATGGTATAGCTTTAAATGCTCCGGCAGATCTGTATGCAAACGAATGTGGAGCCCTCTGCTTAGCGCGTGAAATGTTTGACAGAATTCCTCAAAAGGAATGTTAAACCATAGACACTGCGTGTGAACTGTTTGACAGAATTCCTCAAAGAAATGTGGTCTCATGGTGTTCCATGATCTCTAAAAGCACAAAATGGACATGTGGAAAGACCAATTAAAGGTGATCTGCATTACTCTGATTATGGCGGTTGTTTCACCATTTCCTCCACCTGATAAGATTGAGATTGAATGCATTCAGATGGAGGGTAGTAAGGATGAAGGAAATGGATATGTGTTGGGTTTCCTTATAGCAAACCAAAAGGTCGACCATTGTCAATTGTTATTGTTTCTTCAAAGCGGGTTTAGCATGCAACTAGTAAAATCTCAAGTTCTGCATATAACGAAATTAAGGATGAAAATGGTGTGAGTGGTGAGAAAAGGTGAGCAATAATGGGATGAGGAAGTTGCTATTAAGAGGATGAAAACTACTGAGACTAAATAATTTTAATCCATAATGAAAGTTCCTTACAAAATTTATCATGCCAACAAACAATAATTACCTGGAAGAAGATTTTGCCCTCAGTTGCTTTGCGTCTTCCTCTCCTCTGCCTTTCCTCTCCTCTGTCTTTCCTCTCCTCTGCCACAAAAAATAAACAGACAGACAAAAAAAATAGACAGACAGACAAGCGTGCACGCTGTACACAAGAAAAATGAAAAATGAAAACGAAAGAAGCACTTGAAAATTGAACAAAACAGATAGAAAGAACAGAACATTGGAAAGAGACAATCACAGAACAGAACATTGAAAAGATACAATCACAGAACAGAACATCGACAGAGAGAGGCAATCAGAGAAAGAAAGAATGTCTGTAACCGAATGAAACTGAATTGTTTATAAAGAACTGATGTCTCTAATCGAATGAAACTGAATTGTTTATCCTTGTGTTAATTTCAAATGCGTTTTCCCGTCTCCATCAACATTTTTTTAATTTTCTCTCCATCAACATTTTTTTAATTTTCTTTACCGTTATCATTCTCTCAACGGCTAATCTTTTCTGGGAGATCTTCTCTGTCGCCGGCGGCCTTCCAGCTAAGGGCTCCGGCATGATGATCTCTGCAATGCCCTACACGGTTGAGAATATGCCAGCTGCACATTTATATTCCGAAATTCGGTGTGCAATGGGTACACCGAAGAGTAAGGAAATTTTGGTTTATGAGGTCAGTTTGTAGACAGAGATGAAGAGTAGAGATAGATAAAGATAGAGAATAGGGAATTAAAGAGGGAGAGGTAGAGAGGAATAGATATAGAGGAAAGGGGAGAAAGAGATATAAATTATGAGGTAGAATGATAAAAAGAGAAATAAAATAAGATCTAGAGAGGGGTAGAAATAGAGGAGACAAAGAGATAAAAAAACATAAAGAGAGAAAAATAAATAATAGAGAGGGCAAGGTAGAGAGAGGGGGAGAGGGAGAGAAGTAGAGATATATGGGAAGAGAAAGGGAAATAGTGGTATAGATAGAAAGATAGATAGGACATAAGGAGGGAGAAACAAAGGGAGAGATGGGGAGAGATAATCTTAGAGGAGGTTGATTGTTTTGAATCCTCTAGCATTGATAGAAAAATATCTTTTTTTATCTACAAACACTTGAATCCTCTAGCAATGCATACGTTGAAGAGGTATAGAAGGTCAATTAGGAAAAAATTGGATCTATACACTTTTGTAACTCACATGAGATCAATTGGTCGGCCATTTAGTAAATCATGGTGTTTGTTCAGAAAAGGTGTCAATGAGATCAATTGGTAGGCCATTTAGTAAATCGTGGTGTTTGTTCAAAAAATGTGTCAATGAAGAAGTGATAGATTGAAATCACGTATGTATTCACTTATATGGTTTCAAACATTATTGAAAAGAACTTTGAATCGAGAAGATAATTAAAGTCTTTTGCCAATAATATCATGTTAAATTTGTAATAGAGAGAGAGGGAGAGACAGAGGGTGGAAGAGCTAGAGAGAGAGAGGTAATGACATAAAGGTGTGGAAGACCAATCAAGGAAAATTTTGATCATTTTTTCACCATTTACTAAATAATGTTTTTGCAAAAAGGTATCAATGGAGAAGTGAAAGCTTCAAATAAACCATGCATTTGCTTACAAAGATCCAAACATAATTTGATCAAAACCTATGAACCTAAATTTCAATCTTTACATATAAGTTCTAGATTGCTCCTTAACACAATCAATATTTTTCTTATTTCAAATATCATCAAACAAACAAGTATTAAAAATACCAAAAATTCAAGTATTCTCAATAGAATCTTGCCTTAGATAAGATTGGTGTCACTTGTATTCACAACACTCGCCTCTCTAATTTCAATCATTTCTTTTCTTTTATTTAAAATTTAATTTACAATTTCTATTATAACTCTCCATCAAATGAAATTTAAATCCCAGACCTTTTTATTTTCATTTCAACTAATTCAAATTTAATCTTTATTAAATCAATTCTTTATATATTTAAAATAAAATTATATCTAATTTTTTAATGACACACTAAATATTTTGAAAACTAAATTTTTTTAAAAGATTATGTTTACCACTTATGTCAAAAGCTTAAAAAATAAAATTTAATATAATTTTAAAAGAAGTTAATGTTTAATTATTATTATTCACATTATTCCAAAAGTAACATCAATAATTTGCAATAAACTTCATTCTATTGTATTATTTGAAGAGTATTTTAGGCCTCCCATTACTTGCAATCATTCCAAAAAATTGTATCCCAAATTTGGGGGGGATTTTTAGGCCTCCCATAACTTACGGTCATTCCAAATTTTAATGCTTTTTTTTATTAGTACAAGTTCAAATGTGCTTCCTTGGAGTACATCCGGTAAGATTCCACATAGTGCTTTACTTATATTTATGCCCAATCACATTATCTGAAATCTCGCGATCAAAGTGGTAGCAAGTAAAGTAGGTGGAAATCATATATGCCAGCACAACCATCTGTGATTAAAACTGCAAGAAAATGACAAGAAACAGACGATAAAAATGAATAGTGATTAAGTTGCCCGCATGAAAAGTAGAAATGAAAATTAAAGCGAAAAATCAGTGGTTTTCATTTAAAATGTAAATAAATCCGCGAGGAAGGGAAAAAAGCACTGCAGGAAAAACGGAAAAATAGACGAATGAAGGGCAAGAACGAGAAATAGTGATCTAACGGCAAGCAAGTTCTCAATCGTCTTGCACGTCTCTTGTTCACTTAGAACCGTCGATCTGTAAAGTTAATCTGTTTATCTCATATAGGGTACACCTTTGGTGTAATTATTTATTTTATAATATTCTAAACTATATATTAGTACAATTATTTATTTTAAACTATATAAAAATATATCTATTTGAATCAAAAGACTCAACAAAATCATTTGATCTAAAGGGAACCAAAAGATAATTTAGAACATATAATCATGAAGTCATCTAATAGCTTCTACCAAATAAATTGACACTATACAACCTAGTACTAATCAACCAATGTTACTTCACGTTGAATCTCACAACCCCATGAGTTGTGACATGGATGATATATTTATCATTGGCATGTTAATAATCTTTTACCATTCTATACTTGTACTATAGTATGCACACAATCATAGTTTTCACAACCACGTCAACATTATTGTCTCAATGACTATTCAATAGTGTAAATGGCATGTCTACCTTGATGTCCTCTAACCTCACTTTTCTCAACGTTATAGGTGCTAGCAAGCCCTATCAACTCATATAATCATCAATGACTAGTGTGTATGGCATATCTACCTTGATGTCAAACAACATTGACCTCACTTTGCTCAATACTATTGGTGCTAGCAAGCCCCATCAACTTGTATAATCACAAAGAATTAATTGATAGCCAATACACTCTCCTCCCCTTATTAAGCAAAATATGAGAAACCCTTGCAATAAGAAACTAATCCAAACAACTTTCTCTACTCCTCATTAAAGCTAAAAAATAAAAAATAAAAATTGAATAAATATGAGAAGGGAATCATCCTCCAACTTCTTGGTGGCTCCTCCAATATCTTTTTTGAACCTATTAAACTCTATTCATCATATGCAGCATGTAAATCTCTAAATCCTTATCAACAAAAACAAGATTTTAATACATATTTGTAAGATCCATAGAATTTTAGGAAGTTGTTGAACTAAAATGCATCCTTATTGTAATGGATATCACTCCAAAAATACCCTCACTTACTCCATACATAAATCCATGATTTGAAAAAACCCACTATGGATAACCTTAAACATTTCTTAGTTTTCATCTTAGGAACTATAGGTAGGTAAATACATTTAAAATCCTATTATGCTTCTTCACATAGCACATTCTTTCTCAAAACAATATATGACTGTGACTTGGATTCTTGTTTGTCATGATGAGGATCTTTGTAAGCCTAGCTCCTTCAATAACTTTGATAATGAACTAATTTGCTACTTTATTATAATTATTTTTTAAATCTTCTATCTAAATAAGAGTTGTTTTGACTTTTTAAAAATTAAAAAGAGATTTACTACTATACAATCAATATATATAATTGTTACCCAATTTCGCCTTCATCTCAATCAAGTAGAGTTGGGACAACATTTGCATTTAAAAATTAAAAGTACATATCTAATTATGCTAAGTGCTCATACAAGTAAGAGATGTTATTAACTGAAGCAATAGATTCAATGCAAATGTTCTTCCAAGAAACAAGAGTATTCAACCTGTGTATAAAAATTGCTTTCTTTATTCATGAATTCAAAAATTAAAGTGTCTCACACAAGCCATGGGAGTAATTGATTCAATGTATCATAAAAGAAAACTATACATTTACAGAAGAAAACATATAAAAGGAGTAGGGATCCATCATTGCCTGAATGACAAATCCCCAAGGTTGATTTGTCACTTGTCTTCATGCTCCTTATGCTCTACTACTCCAGAATTGTCTGGAAGAGATGAGAAAGTGGTGTTAGAGCTCAAGATACTTAATCATTTCATATGAAATATCGATAAATGTACAATTGCCCTTATAAAACATCAAACAAGTCATGCAGTCATCTCATCCAACAAGGAAAAGCAGAGAGGCATCATCAATATCCATTAGAATCTGAACTTCGTTGTTTCATCTAACATGTTTGTTCATTGCACAGGTATAGATATCATATTCATTTCTGAATTATTTTATATTGAAATCAAATATCACAACATGTGGAGTGAAATGGGCTCCCACAAGGGTTGAGCCCAACATGTTGCAATCTAATGTTTAACAGAGGCAAGGGTCTTTCTTATTTCATGGTAATTCAATCAAGAAGGGGTTCATCATTCACATCAGTGAATTGATGAATTGACTAGTATAAATAACAAATCATTGCTCAATAGAACCACACTGACATGAGAAAAACAAGTAACAGAAACTTAAATGACAGTGACAAAATAGGGGTTTCCCTTAGTCAAAGAGGTCAAAGAGCAGCAGTATAGGGCATTGCTATAGTCAAAGGACAATGCTTTCAAGATTATATGACAGTGGTGAAAATATGTTGCAAAAAGCATAATACACAGTCATAACAAGAAGATTAAAGGTGTTGTAGCTTTTACAAGGAGCTATATTTGAACAATCTCATAAAACATTCATGAGATACAAAATGAATAAATAAGGGTATAATAATCTCATCCTGCAAGTTACAATGACAGTCATTTTCATATCAAAGAATAGTTCTACAACAGAGATGGAATCAAAACTCATTGAGTTTGTAGCACCATGAAAATATAGAGCTTGTATTGGAAGATGAAGTTTAGACTATCTTGGTAGGGCCTAACATAGTCCTATTGAACCAATCCATGACAATGACATCAAATAAGAGATAGAGGTCACATGGTGTCAATGAACAATTGTAAGGGATATTCACCATGCACAAAAGGAATAATGCAAAGTGTAGCCAACAATGAAACTTAGATCAAGCCATGACTTGCGCAATGTATGCTACGTGAGAAAAGAAATATACGGTTTCAACCCCTATGTTATCACATCACTTTCAATACAGTCAGCGAGAGTAATGAGAAGCCTTTGTCGAGCCTATAAGGTTCCTCCAAAGCTAGGGAAAAGTCTAAGGGTTTCAAGCCACGACCTACCTTATGGCCGTAGAATATAGCATCAAGATTGAAACAAGTAAGAATGTACAAAGTTTGCTAGTTGCAACCTGCATAATGAATTCAAACTAGCAAAATCTTTCTAATATTTTGATCATCAAAAGGAGCTACAACATCATTCATCAAATGCATATAGAATAATTCTACTACTGGTAACTCCCACAGTCAAAGATGGAGCTGAAAGAAATGTTTTCATTCACAAGTGATAAAGCATACCATGGTGGCCTAAGTATTGCCTTCAAACTCTTCTAGAAAACTCAACAGACTTCCAATTATAGTTGTGTCAAGGAGTGGTGACAAAGCAAAGGGAAAGCATCAAATGCAAAAAGATGAAATGAATAATTTAGGGTTCATGGTTACCCTAATATGCTCGAAATAACTTAAGAATTTTTTGCCTTTCTTTTAACATTTCTCTTTCCTCAACTAATACCCTTGTGGGCATTGGGGTGTAAGATATGTTTTTACTTTGCATCTCCTTTAATTGTAGTTAATATTTATTAAGTGATGAATTATAAATCACTTAATAAGTATTATTTATGGAGCAAATAATAACATGGGTTTAAGTATAAATGAAATAAGAAATATTTATTAAAGTTGTAATTAATAAATCACTTTATTAAATGTTTTTCTTATTTACATTTATTGATAAGTCAAGAGATGTTATTACATTTATGAGGGAGAATCAAGTCTATAAGGGTGGTTGTATAGGTGGGCAAACATGTGGAGGGAATACATGCCTTGGTTGAATCAATTTAGGGACCATTTAATGCATTTTTAAGAGCCTTTATGATAAAGGATGATGAGGCTTGAATTTTTTTCTCAAGCACATGCCTTTATAGAGTTGTTTAGGGACCTAAAAAATAGGCTTTTTGAGTATGCACGACCAAAGGAGGTAGTGTGTGTAGGAAATGAGGGCGACATAAACGTGAAAGTCGGTTTCAAAGTGTCCACACACCAATGAGACTATTGGTGCAAGTTATAGGAACTATATTCAAATAGATCAACTTCCCAAGGGGTGTCCCATTGTTCTCTATCTCACAGGATCCCTAAAGTCAATGCCTTTTCTCTCGGATCACTGAGCAAAGTGACTTAGGAATGACAACTCGAAGAACGAGTGATGTTTTATTATAAGCATGAATGCATTCCTAGATATGTATGCTATTGAATCTATGATGATTAAGCTAGCATAAAGATGATGATAAGATTAGCTAATTATCCTAGCAATGATATACTAGTCTAACATGGATATGTTATGATTTTAGAATGTTTTTAAATGCTATTAAGATGATTTATCAAAGAGAGGCTAAAATACTTAGTTAAATGACTATAAGTTAGATGCATAAAACTTGGATATATGAAAATGAGAGAATGAGAGCTCTATTAATAGGAAAAATAGGGCAATGGATGGTCAAGATTGGATAATCTTAACAAGAGCCAGGATTGAAAGTTAATCAATCTATGTTTACAATTCTCACCAATGAAATGGTGACAATTGTCAACAAGAGGTTGCTTGAGAGGAGATAAAAGAAGCATTAAATGCTTGATAAGACATGAAGGTTACCTTAGGAGGTAAGGGTTAAGGTTAGACTAGGGTTATCCATTGGATAAAGATTTTACCCAAGGGGTAAACTCTTGTGCAAGGGTTAAAGAGATAACCAAGGTTAAAGTCATGAATGCTTGATGAGACCCTTGGGTTACATGAGGGTTGAGTTAGAGAGAAAGTCTCTAATCATGCAAGAAGGTTGAGTTTACCATTAATAGTTAGGAAGACTTTGAGGGTTAACTTGTTGAAGACATAAAGCCTTTAATGGTTTTCAAAGACTTTGGAGGCTTTGAGAAGTGACTTCTATTTGCTTAGGATTGTGACAATAATTAGGAGATGGATTAGCTAAATTGAAAGTGACTAGAAGAATCTAGAACGGGGTTAAAGAGGCAAGTGGGAGATGTAGGAAAATGCAAGTGGAGGAAAAAGGAATTTAATTAAAATAAAATTACTTATTTCAATCAAATAGATGCAACTTGCATAAATACAAGTGGGAGATGTTAAATAAATAAATTACATTTATTTATTTGCAAGGATCAATTTAATTAAATGTAAATTTAATTAAAAAAGAAAAGGGGAAAGAGGAATTAATTAAATAAATTGAGTAATTCATTTAATTAAATAGATGAATATGAAGAATTTAATTAAATAGAGGAATGAGGTTAAAATGAATATTAAATATTCACGTAGGAAAGTGGTCATATTTATACATCTACATTTTGCCCCTCTTTGAAGTGGCGTGTGTGCACATGTTGATTCAAAGAAAATTTGTCAGATATGCTATCAAAATTGTCGATATGATGCTATGTGTGGAGATGTTGATATGATGCCCTAGATTTGATGAACGATATTGATGATGCCCCTTCGGGAGATGAATCAAGGATTTTGAAAAATTTGTCGATTTGATGAGCGTTTTTGGATTAATTGCATTTTGAATATTGTGACTGTGTTGAATGCATTTTATTGATTCATCTCCTGAAAATAATGTTGATAAGGTTAAAAATGAAAAAGTGAGGAAAATACATGCCCCACTTATTAACCTTGTTGACTTTTACCCTATTAAAAGGTAAAAAGTGATTTGATTATTATCATTTGCACATTTGTCTCCTTGTGATTGTGACATTTGAGCTCTGACAAAAATGCCAGTTCCATATGCTTCACACTGATTTGAGCGCATCTGTCGATACCGGAGGCCCGCCGCATATGGCCCACCTATAAGTGGTCCAAATCTTTCCATGTTTTTTATTGATTTTGCCTGTTTTGATCATGTTTTTGATTTTTTGGTTTAAAATTTATCGTTTTAGCATGTAGATTGCATTCAATAGCACGTACGATAGACAAGTTAGTGCGTAGGGTAAATCTAGGTAGGTTAGCATCCAAGTAGCTTTCTGCAGCGCATCAGTAGGGTAGGTTAGTGCGTTGTGTGTTTTAGTGCATAGGGTCTGCAAGAGAGTGAATGGGATAGATAGAGTAGCACGTAGGTGGTTTTAGCGCCTAGGGTTGACAGGTTAGCGCAGTGGAGTGACCAGTTAGCGCGCCGGGTGTTTTATCGTGTAGGGCAAATTTTCTAGCGCATTGGTGAAGAAGGGTAGCGCATAAGTAGCATCTTAGCACGTAGTAGCCTTGTTTTAGCACGTAGGGTCCAAAATTGGTGAAAAAGGTTTGGAAGAATGCATCGCGGGTCGAATAGATTAGATAGATGGCTTAGGGGTTGATATGCACCTGCTGATTGTTCTGAGATGGGTCTTGAGCTAATGTTTTTCCTACTGTGATGATGTCTAATTTTGATATGATGATTTGGAGTCTTTTGAAAATGCTTTCGATATGAAGTGCCAAGTTGATTGATTGTTTTGATGTGGATCCTGATTTTGAGTTTGATGTGGATCTTTGATGTTTGCCTTTTTAGTTAATATCCAATATGAGTCCCAATTCTTGATTTCCGATATGATTCTTTCGATATGGGTCTTGATGGTGCTTGTGTTATGAGTCCTGATTTGATGCTTGCATCATGGATTTTTTATGTTGCTTTTGATATGGTTCTTTGATTTGATGCTTGCGTTATGAGTCTTGATTTGATTGCTTGTGTTATGAGTCATGATTTGATGTTTGTGTTATGGATTCTAATTTGATTTCTTGTGATATGGATTCTGATTTGATTGCTTGCGATATGGCTCTTTGTTGTTGCTTTCGATATGGGTCTTTGATTTTTGATATGGGTCAGATTTTTTATATGGGTCTTGATTTTCGATATGGTTAAGTTTTTTGATTTCTTGATATGGGTCTGATTTGATGCTTATGTTGCTTTTGATATGGGTCTTTGAGTGATGTTGTGTTCTTGAGATGTTTCGTTGTTTCAAGTTGATTTTGCTTTAATTGGATATATCAAATAGATTTGGGAACTGATAATGGACACTTGTTGTTTTGCAGGCAAAGTTTGGCGTGCTTCAGTTGCGAGAGCGATTTCTGAGACCATGGTCATTGATTCCGCATTTATCACAGACTAATACAGATGTGATTGAGAGATGTGGTTTATCATCTTTACTAGATATGCCTCGATATATCATTAACCGAGGGTTGTTGATAGCTTTGGCAGAGAGGTGGCACAGTGACACGAACACCTTCCACTTGGCTACGAGCGAGATAACAGTCACACCAGAGGACTATTATCAGATTCTACGGATTCCTATAGTTGGGGCCTTATTGCCATACGAGCAGACTGAGGAGGGTGGGACAAAGACTCTTTGTTGCATCTTCCAAGATGATCAGATCAGTGGATATGAGATCCCCTGGCAGGAGTTCATGGATTTTGATTATGCTCCACTACCATCGGTACTAGCAGGTTTCATTGGTGGATTTCTATGTCCCGACCATAGGTCGAAGGGACTAGTCATGGGATGGGGATTGGTGCTAGAGGATATGGTCAGGCAGGTTCGCATGGGGGTCCTGTATGTTAGCCCACCTTTACAGAGAGCTTCACCAGGTGGTGTATCTAGGATACAATAGTTTATTAGCTGGGGTGACATTACTACAGGTGTGGGCTTGAGAGCACATTCCTATAGCGAGGCCACTTGCAGACAGGGATAGGCCAGTTGGGCAAGCATATTCTTATGGATATACAGGTATAGTTATCCAGCGGAAGCTGGGAAAACTAGAGCATTGGTGGAGGGTATTAGATGACATCGATACAGTCATTTGGAGACCATATATGGATTGTGAGGTGTGGGTAGAGGACAGGCTAGAGATGCCCTATGTGTATATGTTGAGGTACCTAATCGGGCAGATGCCCTTTATTATTGAGTTATTCTTGCACAGTCGTGTTCAACGGCAATATGGGAGACAACAAGGGATGCCACAGGGAGCTTGTTTATATGCTCGTCAAAGATAGGATGTGCCAGAGTGGGGACCCACTTTAGATAGCGTAGTGGCGGTAGAGGAGTATATGACACTGGCGGGATAGATATGGGATTATGGAGCTAGGGTCGTGGATGCAGGGATGATAGAGGAGTTTACAACGTACTTTGTGGCACATGCAGTGGCACGTATATCTGATCCGGCAGAGATGCTACATGCCTTTGATGATGATGAGGATGAGTAGCCACAGATGCAAGGGGGAGCCAGACAGAAAGATGAGGAGGGAGAGGAGGTAGGAGATGGAGGCGGAGGCAGAGATGATGGCAGAGGTGGTGGAGGAGGTGGTGGAGGAGGTGGTCAAGGTGGATTATAAAGAGGGAGAGGAGGAGATAGAGGAGGTGGTGGATTAGATAGAGGATGAGGGGGAGATAGAGAGAGGAGGAGGGATCATTCTTAGTGGTGGTGGGATTGGTAGGGTAGGTGTAGTGCTAGCGGCAGTGGGTGGTATAGAGGATGTTAGGCGACCCGCCCAGAGGAGGAGATCTGATGTTCTACCTCCATCGGTGCCTCAGACAGGGACAGGTATGGGTGGGACTATGACATAGGTACCTATTCAGATTAGGGTACCCACCCATCAACAAGATTCATAGATCAGAGCGCTATAGGTCTCCGTACAAGAGCTGCAGGCATAGGTGCTAGCACAGTAGTGCTAGATTACGCAGATTATGGTAGAGCGAGATATGGAGAGAGAGCATCAGGGCCTGGCAAAGGATCTTGCTGAGAGATTGGAGAGAGCGACGGTTGGTGCCCTAATGCGGGACACACTGAGGGAGATATGGTATATGACCAAGGAGGCCGAGTATAGTATTACAGGTGTTTATACGAGGATGTGGTCCCTAGAGATCACAAAGCTCCTAGCTATGCAGCCAGTTGATCTGGTCACAGTCATACGAGGACAAAGAGTAGAGGTGTTACAGGGCCTAACCAACGTGATCCACCTGGTGGAGATCCAGGTACTGGGACATCTACTGCGAGACCGTTAGCCTTAGGAGATAGTCATACCTAAGAGACCTATCTTTGTTGTATTTTGATCATTTTGTTGTATTTTGACAGACATGATATCCCTTGTACATTTCGACCATTTTTTAGATATATATATAGCACTGACTTTCTCTAATCCACATGGTTTATTGGTGATGATTGATGATATGCATTAATATGATGATTCTATGATGATGATATGATTCTTAGATAACAATGCTCTTGATTTTGATGATGATATATGATTTATGATGAGATGATAATGTGATGATGTATTTGCATTGATTTCTTTAATTTATGAGATGTACCTTGAAAATGAGATGTATGATAATGATAATGATGTGAGATGTGTCTTGAAAATGAGAAATATGATAATGATAATGATGTGAGACTAATGCAAGATTAAAATGATATGCAGCTAAATGCAAGTTTTAAAATGATATGCAACTAAATGCAAGATCAAAATGATATGCAACGAAATACAAGATTTAAAATTATATGTAACTAAATGCAAGATTAAAAATGATATGCAGCTAAATGCAAGATTTAAAATGATATGCAACTAAATGCAAGTTTTAAAATGATATGCAGCTAAATGATCACTTTAATTTTGTTGGTGTCATTCCTGTTAGTCACTTGGTTGTGCTCTGTTTTTGTTTGTCATCATTGAGCTTTTGATATGTTGAAATTTGATACAAGCATCATGGTATAATTGAACCATAACAAACTGAGTATAACTTACATGGATTTTGATATTGCAAGACAACACAAGCATCAAGGTATAATTGAACCAAGATTACTTGAGTGTTGCTTGTGTAAAACAGACAAGAGTTAACCTTTGTCTCATACAAATCCAAAATGTCTTCAGTGATATGTTACCTAATCACATCGTAAGACAAATTTGCATAATAGAAGGCCTCACTCATAGATAGCAGACAAATAAAACATCACATTCCATCCTTGCTTCTCTAGTCGTTGAGACATCCTTGAGTCACTTTAGGAGACATGATAAGCAAAAATTAACAACCATAAGTAAGCATGCATGCTATTGGAAATGTATTCTTGTCAATTAAAACATCTTGCAAATAGATCTTTTGTTCAATTCTAATCAGTTCAAGTCTGTGATGTCTAGCCTTCTTGCATTGTTGTTTGTCATTTGTTGGTTGTTCTGATCCTTGTTATCTTACTATGTGTTTGGTCTGATGTTGAAAATCCAGAAGGTGAAATGCCCCCAATGAGGTCAGGATTTTGCCCCTTGCTGTTGATACTACTCTGATATGGATATGTCATTGATCACCAAGCCATGGTGGGATACAATTTGGATAACTGATTCAGATAAATCAAGGATAGTGGCTACGCTAAGTATGTCCAAGATTGATAAGCATTTGTGAATTTCTGGTGATGGCTCAGATGGGTGGAGATGATATGTAAAATATGTTTTATGAAACATGTACTTCCATCAATTGATAAAGATAAGGCTAACTAGATCAAAATCCAACAGTCATACTGATCTATGTCATTGTTTTGATTTGTTTGATGATTGATAAGAATGTTTGGTTTCAAAGAGTGAGTACCCCCGTATAAGACCGATCTGTCTGGTTTTGAGTGTACCTATCCTTGTATAAGACATGTTGATGTTGATAGATGGATTGATTAACAAGACTAGATGATTGATAGAAATGTCTGGTTTTAAAGAGTGAGTACCCCGTATAAGACCGATTTGTCTAGTTTTGAGTGTACCTATCCCTGTATAAGACATGTTGATGTTGATGTTGATTTCGAGTGATGAATTGATTAACAAGACATGTGATCAGCTTGATTGTAGACTTTGAGAGTTTTCCTATTATTGATTTGATTTGATGGGTGGTCCATTCTTTCATGATTTGATTTTTAATTTTTATTTGATTTTGTCAATTTTTTTATTTATTTTTTTGGATTAGAAAAAAGATGTATTTGGTTGCCCCAATGTATAGAAAGACAAGGAATATTATGAATGGATGATTGAACCATTGAGGTGGAAATTGATAGGAGAAAGATGGAGGTAGCTTATGAGATTTTTGAAATCATGTTTTTGTCCTTAGTTTTGATCAAGATCAAGGATGGAAAAGGGGATATGGATACAGATAGGATATGGATAGGAGAAACAAGATCATAGATAGTGATAGATGATGGAAGACATGAATAGTTAGGATAGATGGTATGGATAAGGTGAATCAATATCATAGATAACACTGGATGATGGAAGCAGTGAATAGATAGGATAGATGGTATGGATAAGGTGAAGCAAGATCGTAGATAGTGCTGGATGAATTTAGATAGGGTAAAGGATATTGGAGGAAGGATAATGGGAGATATGGATAGGAAGAATAGAGTGGATGAACTTTTCCCCCAAGCATTGAGGTTTCCATTTGCAAAAAAGGCAATATGTAAGATTGTCACATTATTTAGCACCACCTGAATAAGTGTTCTTGAACTTTTGAAAGATAGAGACACAACCCACACTTAGAACCTTTAGAAAATTCAACTAAACATTTCTAGCAACTCGGAAGCATACTCAAAAGGGAAGAAGAATCCCAAACTGGATCAAGGTATTTAGTCTTTGATTACCCATGTGTGTGCAAGTGGGTTCATTCCGACTCATATGATCATTGTAATCTTCAGAATCTAGCATGGCTAGCTACATGAGTTACCCTGACTACAAAAGCATCCTAGATAGAGCCTCGCTGCCATCGAGAGTCCATAGCCCCGACGAGGTTATCGATGTAATCTCATAATATTGCTCCATTACCATCCAGGCATCCATAGCCCCGATGGAGTTATTTGTATGTTCCCATAGCCAAGCATTTTGATATCGTATTTCATTGCATTTTCTTGATATTTCTTTTCTTGCTCATGCTTTTGATCTTTTGATATTTCTTTTTGCTCTTTATTTTTCTTGCATTGGCTTGTAAGTGATGAAACTTACATGGGTCTGATAATTATAGTGGTGCTGAAGTAAGATTTTAGATTTTTCACTAGCCATATATTCAACTAAGAGATCATAATGATTTAGAGCAATTGATTAAGTGTATGAGATATAGTAATCAAAAGATGTCGAGACCAGGATACAATAAGTGGTTCTTTTCTAGATTGAGTGTGTATCCCAACCAAAAGAAAATGTTAAAGAGGAACAATCTCAGATTCTAAAGCATTTCATGAATAGATATCAGGAAAAGGACTAAATGTGAGATTCTAGCATGGGCAAGCATGTGATGAAATGACAAAAATGCCTATTTCACAGATGAAGGATTTATGCAAAGGATTGAATGATAGGGATTGAAGGATAGAAAATAGGTGTTGGATAATAGATAGAATGTTTGAATATTTATGTGAGGATAGATGGAAATGTATTCAAGATGAGTGTTACAACTTGAAAAGTGATGAAGAGATGGAGGAAAATTGAATTTTTGGGACATAAGGACCCAAAATAGATAGAGGAAATGATGGAAGAATAGATTTGGGAAGTGGGAGATGTTTAGATAGATGGTTGAAAGAAGTTCAAAGATGGGTTCCTTTGTTGATCTTTCTTATGGATCATTTGAGGTGATGGATTGGTGGATGGATGGAGGTAAGGACCCAAGATGGATGGAAGGGATGGAGAGTTTGATTGTGGAATGAAAGGACCTAAGATAGATTTGGAAGATGAAGATTTTGACTTTGGAATGAAAGGACCTAAGATAGATTTGGAAGATGAAGAGTTTGACTTTGGAATGAAAGGACCTAAGATAGATTTGGAGGATGAAGAGTTTGACTTTAGAATGAAAGGATCTAAAATGGATTTGGAGGATGAAGAGTTTGACTTTGGAATGAAAGGATCTAAAATGGATTTGGAGGATGAAGAGATTCCTTGACCTTGATTTTGACTTGGTGTAGGATCATTTGAGTTTGTGCTTTCCTCTTGATTTGGAATTAGACTAGTGAAGGAGATGGAAGGGATATAATGCTCTTGCTTAGGAGGTGGATGTTGAATGGGACTCTTCTCTTGAGATGAAAGGGGATCATCATGGATGAAATACCAAAATATTAGGAGATCATCATAAGATTCTTGACATGTGGGATCTTGATCGAAGATGGGATCATATTGGGAAGTCATGATATTTTGATCTTGATTTATGCTAGGACTCATTTCTTTTGATTGAGTTTCCTTTTTATCGGTTTGATGATGAATGGTCATATGAATGATCAAAGTTGATGTTTTTGATAGGTTGATGTAGAGAAATTTACTCCTTTTGGTAAGTGCCTTAGAATTAGGTTGTCTCTTCTTCAACTTAGTTATGTGATGAAGACTTGTTCTTCTCAAAATATGAGGAGTGGTCATATACAAATGATCAAAGGTTGATGTTTTTGTCGATGTTGGATACTTCATTTGAAAACTCAAGTTTACTTTATCAAGTAGAGGATTAGTTTGATTTGCCTCCACGACAAAGTGTGTCAAATGATATGGATAAAGTCTCCTGATATGGAAACTTGATTTGAGAACTTAAGGATTGAACTAGGTATTTTTTTGATAGGATCCACTAGATGGTGAAACTTTGATCGTTGTTTCTGATACTCCCTATGTTTGTTGGATGAAGTTTGATCCCAAACTAGTTTAATTATTTGAAAACTCATTCTAAGAATGCCTTTTTGAATTTGGAAATTATCTCACTGATGATCAGATTTGAAATTTTTCTGTTGAGTTTGCTAAAGGACTTGAAAGGGTATTTGAAGTTGTTGATAAAATTTTCCCAACGTGACTGGTTAGCTCTATGTTTTTCACTAATATTGATCATGCGCTAAGACAGAGATTTTGTGCGCTAAAGAAAGTTCTTGAAGTGCTACAAAATATTCCCTATGCGCTAAGTTGCCTCTCCAACGCGCTATTTTAGACTGCTTGATAATAAATTTGTTGGATAGGTTATGCACTAGTATGCCCTTGTTACACACTAATTTTTGATATGAAAGCACTATAAGATGTCTTGAATGTGCTAGGTTGATGCTTGAATGTGCTACAATGACATTGATAAGTGCTACCTAAAATTTTTACCAGTATGATACTGATTATGCGCTAAGTTAATTGATGAAAGTGATAAGTTTTGGTGTGAATGCACTACTGAATGTTAGAGATGCGCTAGGGTGTTTCTCTTATGCGCTAACAATCATGATTTCTTTGTTTGATGCTTTTGCTGTAATGTTGAAAAATAACTTTTATGACTTGATGGATAGTTTGTTTTGGATACTCAAGCTTACTAAGTCAAATAAAGGGTTTATTCGATAGGCCCCTATGACAAAGCACATCAAATGATATGGATAAAGTCTCCCGATATGGAAACATGATTTGACTAACTTGAATACCTAGCTAGATATTGTTGTCGTTGAGATCGTTGGATGATAAACTCTTGATCACTTGGTTTAATACTCCCCTAATCTTGTTGGATGAAAGTCTTTCCTAAAGATAGTTGAAATGTTGATAACCACCTCAAAAGATGCTTTGTTGGATTTGGAAATCTTCTCCACTTTATGATTTTTCCTTGTTTGAACTGAGTTTTGAGTTTGATTGTTGGATACTTTGCAAGATATTTTAACATTTATGACAAGAATACATAGCACACATGAAAACAATGGTCATCCTAATTCTAAACATTGAGTGTATGTTCTTTTGAGGATGTGTTCAAATGCCCAATGTTATCACTAGTTTGATTTACAACAAAAGACACATCAGATAGACTCTTTATTCAAAGGTCAATGACAATATCATAGCCCAGTAGTGTCGATACTCTTTCAGCTCAAACAACCTTGTCACCCCCTAGGGGGTGCCCGTTTTTTTGCCTTTTGCTACAAATTAACTCGAAGGGAATTGCTTCACAATTGAGTAGTTATCTTCGAAGATATATGGTAAGTGATCTTGGGGGTGGATTCTTCCCCACCCTTGCACTATGATATTGCCAATGTTTGGTAACTAACTCAGCTAAAAGTTTCTAATTCTAAGGTTCGTAATTAGGATTTGATTCGGTCTTCAGTGATAAACTCCCTCGAGAGGCTTCCCAACCTTTAGAGCAAAGGCTTTATGTATCTTAAAGATACTGGGGGAAGGCTAATCACTGAGAAAAACCATTGAAGGGGACTTTAATCAGCCTCCATATTTGACTATAGTGGGTTGGAACACTTGGTGATAAAGTCGTTTCCCACTTAGGTCATTCCCCTCTCACTGGCCATTAATGGTGCTCTAAGAGAAACTCAGGAGGGCAAGCCTACTAAAGGATTTAAAACGCTTGAAGTAAAGAAAGCTTTTAAGAGTGGTTTGGGTTTTTGGTCACCCAGTTAAGGGTAGAGCATATACCTTCCACTTTCAAGACAAAGAAAACAAAGTTCTTTTTATCCTTCAAAGCAATGATTTTCTAACTTCTAATTGGAGATATTGCTCCAACAAGCATGGTGTTCTTTTTAACCTTTCGTAGAAAAGTGTGTATTTCCAAAACCTTTGAAAAACAAACCTGGTCAACAAAGTAAATCGTGATGTTGGTCAACAAAAGGAAAATCGTGAAGTCAATCCTTAATGAAAACTCCTTTTGCTTTGCACAAAACAATGAAAGTGAGATTCTTTTTATCCTTTTGCAAAAATGAAGTGAGTTTGTTTTAGGCACCAAAGGAATAATGAAGTTCTTTTTAACTAGCACCAAAGGAAAAATCAGATTCTTTTTAACCTTTGCAAAAATCGAAAGTGAGTTTGTAGTTCTTTTTAACTTTTGCAAGAAAATTGAAAATTTGTTGTTCTTTTTATAGCCCAAAATGAAGTGTTTTCCCCTAATCTTGGAAGAAAGCAAAGTGTTTGATTTGTTGTCCTTTTTATCCATGCAATAAAGAAAAGATTGAGTTTTGTTTTAAGCACCAAAAGGAAAGCATGAAGTTCATTTTATGCATCCAAAATAAATCATGAGGTTCATTTTAAGCTTTTGCAAAAAAAGAAAGGTGAGTTCTTTTTACTAACTTTGGAAGAAAGCAAAGAAAACTAAACTAATTCCTTTTGTTCCTGCATAAAAATGTTAGAACCTGCACACAGTCAGTTAGCAAAAAAAATCAAATCATGATGGTGGGATTCACAAGCCTAAATTCTGATCTTGGTTACAAATTTTTCACTCCTGATCCTAAAATGCCCTGAAATTTGACTAAGTCTAAAATTTGGAGGATCTTTCACAAACTAGATTTTGCATTATAACTCCTAGAGGTTTGAAACCCCTCTCAAACATCCTGACAATATATATGGAATATAACTTAAAGTATAAAGAGAAGAGGAAATGTCACTTATACTTAAATGTTATATTCCATATATATTGTCCTTCCACAAGCCTAATTTTTTATTTTGTTATAAAAAATTTCTTCTGACAGATATACGTGCTAAAATATCGCACAGATGCGCTAAAATATGGCTCAAAAGCGCTAAGAACAAACACCTACGCACTATTATGTGGCCTGAATGCACTAAAACAATGCTCCTATGCATTTGACAAACAAAAAGGGGGATGCACCAGAAAGGTTACAAAATGCGCTAAAGAATGGTCTATAAGCACTAAACAGTGCCATGGATGTGCTAAAGTTTAACATAGATGCGCTACAGAAAGTTCTAGATGCGCCATTCTAGTATTTTGGTGTGATTGTTGTCTTCTACCTGCATGAAAAACAATGTTATTTTTGGGGACATGGCTCACAGTAGGTGCCTATTAATGTATGCCTAGAATGTGGTACCAACCTGGGAGAGGAGAAAACAATTCAAACACACACATGAAACATTGCATTAGAGTTAGAAATCAATCAAAACAAGTTAAATGAATCTAAACTCTTTAAAATCATTCCATGTTCCTCTATCTTCAAGGATCTTCAAGATTCAATGTGGCTCTCAGCTTAGAAGAGCACTTGATTCTTTAAGATGACAACCTAAAGAACGAGATTTAAATGATTCTAAGATCTAAATAGAATGCAACCAAGATCCTAGTGATGATTTAGATATGAAACTAGATGATGATAGGATAAAAAGTATTGATATGGAGCTTAAACTAGTATGAAAATGATACTAAGATGAAGCTAACATGACATATCTAAGATTATAATGCTATCAAAATGATCTAAAATGCTATTCTATCAAAGAGAGATAATATGGTTAATGTTATGAGACTATAAGTTAGATGCATAAAACTTGGGTATATTAAAATCAGAGAATGAGAGCTCTATTTATAGGAAAAATAGGGCAATGGATGGTCAAGATTGGATAATCTTAACAAGAGTCAGGATTGAAAGTTAATCAATCCATGTTTACAATTCTCACCAATGAAATGGTGACAATTTTCAACAAGAGGTTTCTTGAGAGGAGATGAAAGAAGCATTAAATGTTTGATAAGATATGAAGGTTACCTTATGAGGTAAGGGTTAAGGTTGGATAAAGCTTTTACCCAAGGGGTAAACTCTTTTGCAAGGGTTAAAGAGATAACCAAGGTTAAAGTCATGAATGTTTGATGAGACCCTTGGGTTAGATGAGGGTTGAGTCAGAGAGAAAGTATCTAATCATGCAAGAAGGTTGAGTTAACCATTAATGGTTAGGATGACTTTGAGGGTTAACTTGTTGAAGACATAAAGCCTTTAATGGTTTTCAAAGACTTTGTAGGCTTTGAGAAGTGACTTCTCTTTGCTTAGGATTGTGACAATAATTAGGAGATGGATTAGGCTAAATTGGAAGTGATTAGAAGAATCTAGAATGGGGTTAAAGAGGCAAGTGGGAGATGTAGGAAAATGCAAGTGGAGGAAAAAAGAATTTAATTAAAATAAAATTAATTATTTCAATCAAATAGATGCAACTTGCATAGATACAAGTAAGAGATGTTAAATAAATAAACTAAATTTATTTACTTGCAAGGATCAATTTAATTAAATGTAAATTTAATTAAAAAAGAAAAGGGGAAAGGGGAATTAATTAAATAAAGTGATTTTATTTAATTAAAGGTTAGAAAAGGCTTAGGTGAATTTAATTAAATAAATTGAGTAATTCATTTAATTAAATAGAGGAATGAAGTTAAAATGAATATTAAATATTCACTTAGGAAAGTGGTCAGATTTATACGTCTACAGGTAGAGTCTTATTTTTATAAAAATGTTTTAGGAAAGCATAAATATCTCCAAGTTTTCAACATGTGGAGGGAGTTCTTACTAGCCATTCTTCTTGCAACTTGTAATTTTCAGAGTTCTTTTTGCAAAAGTGAAGAGTTTGTAACTCATTTTCATAGATTAATACAACACTGTAACACCTTTTGAGAGTAATAGATAATTTTGCCTTCTCAAATTTCTTGAACATTGTGTGCATGGTGGTTGATATAGTTTCATGTGATGAGTTTTTTCCTTGTGATTATGTTTCCATTAGCACCTTTATGTAGGAATTTCTACTTATTTACAAGTTATAGGTTGTGCCAGTTATAATAATAGTCTCAAGTTGTGAGAAAACATCTTTCTCCTACTAAGATTCTTTTGATTTAGCCTTCTTATAAATTGTTGATGCAAAAAGTTTAAGTGTCTCTAAGTTGTGCATAAGAGTTTTTATTACTGGTTAAGTTGTGTGTTAGCCAGTAGTGCAAGTTTCAAATCAACATTTTTGGTGCATCACATTTAGGAGTTAGTGTTTTAGCTTCAAGCTCTCCTTCTTACCCTTTCCTCTAAATAGTTTTAAGTGGTTTATATGTGTAGGTAAAGTATCAAGAGGAAGACAACCTTCTCTGGAGGTTCATTCTCACTACGAGTTACCCACAACCTAAGATTGTCCCCATGTATCACTAGATTGTTGAGTTTACTTCGAAGGGTGAAAATCTAGGTGATAACAATAACCTTTTTAACTCCCTTGTTTATAGTTCATGAAACTTATTGTAATGTAATTTTTAAAAGTTTGAAAAAACACAAATATAAAGTGGGTCTCAAAAAAATTAAACAATATTATTATGAAATTCAAATAACACCCATTGTTTCTAATGTCTTTGTTAGATAAAATCATTTCACTATGAATTAGAGTTGTAGCATCTACTCTATCTCACACGACAACCATTTCCAAAAAAAAAAAAGATTTGATATGTATTTACACAAAATTAATAGTAGGAATTGCTTTCTCACAACTTTTTTCAATTTAATTCCTTTCAGATGTCATTCAAACACTGCCCATGCCCATCACACACATTTTTAGTTTTCCACATCATTGGAGGACCTATTATGTCATGAGACAAAAATAATTTGGAAGCACATAGGATTTACAAATAAAATGAGAAGTTTTTATTGCAATGGTGACCCACACTTGAAATCTAATGGGTGATCAAAAAGATTTGATGAATAACTATAAACCTAAAAGAAATAATTATAGGCTCAACTTAGTCTCTTTAATGGTTAAAAATGTTAAGATATATAATTTAGAGTCCTGGACAAAATTATCCCTTTAAATTTTATTTGAGGTGAATCGATTTTTTTTATTACGATTTATCTCTAAATGGTTTAAAATTCACCTATATTAATATAAAATATTAACAAAATAAAATAAGGTAATATTGGCCCAACAATTAAGTTCACAATACTTTTAGGGTAAGGACTTGCACTGATGTAATTACAACTTTCTTACATATGATTCAAGTAATGAAAAAGGCTAAAGCACAACAAAAAAATACTCACAACAATCTTATTGAAGCTATCACTCTTGTAGTTTTCAATAATATTTCATCAGCTGAAGATAGAGGGTTGATTGGCCTTCCCTTGCAACATGCATATATCCTTAGTTAACGCATATAACATTAAAGTGGTATTCATTTCCCTAACACTTGCAAAGATTAAGGACATGCATCTATTTTTATTTCTACAAGATTACTTGAACATATTTTTGTTAACAACTATAAGTATACTTTTAAGAGGATGAAAACTATTTAGAAGTTAAATAATTTCAATCCAAAATGAAAGGTTCTTTAAAAAAACTATTAGGTCAACTTGAATTGAGAGCATAGAATGTCATGTTGTTATATCTACAATGATGTCTATGTTGGGTAGAGGAAAATAATCCTTCGAGCAAGCCTTGTTGAGATCTTTGAAATTGATGCATATTATGATTCTCTTATCTGGTTTGGACATAGGTACAATGTTTGATATCAACTCTACATAGTCAATTGGTCAGATGAATCCCACATCTAACAATTTCTTCAATTCTGCTTTCACTAGTAGAGCTATGTGTGGATGCATCTTTCTTAGTTTTTGCTTTATTGGTTTTGTTCTAAGAGCTATGGATAAGTGATGCATTATCAAATCAGGATCCAGTCTTGACATATCAGCGTACGACCAAGCAAAATTGATTTGTCTTTCACTAAAAAACTTGATGAAATTTGGTCTTTCTTGCTCTGTCAATGATACAACTAGGTGTATGATCTTTGTTGTTTCTTCGGTACCAATGTTCCTTTCTTTTGTAGGAGTAGTAAATATTGAAGATGTTTCCTGATAATGTTTAGGAAGAGTGTCAAGCCTCTCATCCTTTGACACTTCTGAGAGGTTTTCACCATTGGATACACCCTTTCTTTTTACTTTTTTAGGATCTAATACTGCCATTGCATGATTTCCACCTTTAGATCTACTATTTGTTTTATTCATTTTACAACTAAGAGACTTGGCACTCCCCTGATTGTGAGATTTGTATTTGAATTCAGTAGTCGAACTTGTTTCAGGATTTACCGAACAGAGGTAGTGAACAATAGCATCATCATTTGGAAATATAGGTATATCAGGAGGTTCTTTTTGTTCCCAATCAATGAGTTCTGGGTGTACCAAGGATAAGGAATTGTTTGGTTGGTCAAGGTTGAAATTTGTAATGGTCATGATAGAAACATTGTCATGGGGCTTAACAACAAAGTTGAGATCTATGATGTTACTCTCCTCAAGATTGTTTATCTCGCTCGGTATCTGATCATCCTCACTAGAGTCATCGTCCATATGTTGTGATAAAAATTCAAATGGATGAGACCCTGAGCTTTGTCCCTCATAGAGTATAGGTGCATATGTTTGTACCACATCAATATCTTTATCTTCATAGGACCATTCAGAAGGTGAATCCCATTCCCATTCTTTTGAGTCTATTTCAAAACTAGATTGCAATTTGTGGATTTGTTCATAAATATTTTGAGTGTATTTTTATATTATATCTTCTAAGTATCCCAGTCTTGTCTTGTCCCTTGTATTATAGGAAGTAGGTTGTATTAGTTCTACAATGTCTTTTTTTTCGTTTACCAATAGGACCTTTTCCATCATATCCCATCCTTGGCATGATCTTGAATCTGTTACCATATTGATATGTTGGTAATCTGATATTTAAGGCCTCCTCTTTCGATTCCTCTTCATCTTTGTAAAGCCATTGTAGGATGTCTTTGTCACCATTTTAATCAACTAGAGTACCTGCTTTTACAAATGCATCATCAAAAATCTTGATTGGCTATGAAAAATTGTTGTTTGGATGTTGATGGTTGTCCTTGTGATCTTGGAGAAATTGGTAGGTTTGAGAGACATAATGAATTCTCAAAGGAATACTCTCCAATCCCTTTGTCTTTCAATTGAATCTTTTTTCTCAAAACTATTTGATGAAGAAGCAGATAAACTGTTATTACTTGAGGAACTTGAATCAAGAACCTCCCCGTTATGTGGTACAATGACATCTTGGATTGGTTTGAGATTGTTGCAATATTGAAAGTTATTGGATCCTGCTAAAATTGTAATTTCTTGTCCATTGTAGGTAAACTTCAAACATTGATGATATGTTGATGGTACTGCTTGCATTTCATGAATCCAAGGTCTACCCATGAGTATGTTGTAGGATAAATCTATATCTAGGACTTGGCAGTTTGTATCCTTTTGGAGTGGTCCCACTCTAGTTGGTAACACTACTAGTCCTTCAGAAGATCTTTCTTCATCATCATAAGCCTTTATGGTGATTTTTCTTTTTGGATCTATAACATTTTTTCAAAATCCTAATGCATAAATGAGAGTTAAGGTACATATATTTAAACTGGATCCTCCATCTATTAGAACACATTTGATTCAGTGCTTATAGATTAGGACCTCAATATGAAGCAGAGCATTGTGTGGATGACTCAAGGATACACCATCTTTCTCAAAAAAAGATAGATAGTGAGGTGTGGTTAAATGTCCCACCATGGCTTGGAATTGAGTGGTATTTAAATTTGTAGGTGCTATGGCATCCAATAGAGCCTTTTCTATAATTTATTTGTGTGCCTGTGAGATTTTAAGAAGCTCTAATATGGATATATGTGCTAGAGGCTTTTGTAATTGATCCACTATGCTATGATGATTTGGAGAAAGAGATGTTTTGGATCTAGTACCTTTCAAAATAACTTTAGCTTGGCCTCTTGTAGTCATATTTACAAGGGGTTTTCTGGTTTTTCATTGATTTTGATAACATTTGCTTGTGAATCAGATGTTGAAAGGCGGTTAATCACATTGTCATAGACATAGTTTACCTTGGCCCCTTTGTTGTTTGATGAAGAAGATTCTCCTTTTTCATAATTTGGAAGCGGATATTTAAAAGCTCCATGTGTATCATTTGTATTATGTCCCTCAACAGTTATATCCCCTTTATCTATCAAATCTTGTACCAAATGTTTTAATCTTTGAAAATCATTTGTTCTATGCCCCTTGCTTCTATGATAATCACAATAGTGTGCATCATTGAGACATGATGGTTTGACTCTTGGTTCAAAATCTCGTGTATCAGGCAGTGTTATGAGATTATTTGCAATGAGTTCTTTAAAAGATGATTCCAATGATTTTTTCAAAGGTGTGAATTTCCTTCATGGTGGATTAGGTGGTGGTTTTGGTCGATTGTTCTCTTGACTATTCATGGGTGTCGTACCTAATATATTTAGGATGGGCTATTTTGGGTTCACATTGTGTGCATCAACCACACCGTCATTAATAATGTTTTTGTTCCTTGTCCAAAATTTTGATGTATCATTGTTGTTAGGAATATTAGAGGAGTTTGCCCCTTCTTTGTAAATGTTTATTTCCCCTTTCTTCACCAAAGCTTCTTCAATTTTGATTCCATTTTTAATGAGTTTGTTAAAATTAGGTGGAAATTGGAATTGAAGTGCATAGCTCATCTCATCGTTTAGACTGTGGATTAAAATGTCCATCTTCTCTTGTTTTGGTATGGGTCATGGATATTTGGTAGGTAATTATCTCCATCTCTACAAGAAATTGAGGAGGCTCTCCACTTTTCTATTTAGTATTGCATAAATGAAGCATGTTCACTTCATGTTCAAAGTTGTATGAGTAGTGAGTAACAAATTTATCCACTAATTTTGTAAATTATTTGATACCAAGAGTAAATTTTGAGAACCATTCCATGGCTTGTCCTCCTAGACGTGTGATACCTCCATGCTTGCTGCACAAAACTCTCTAACACAATCATGTCATTTCAAAGTTAGGAGGAAATGGAATCATTTGCAAGCTCCTTAAAAAAGGGTATGGGCATATGTCCTCCAAGGAGTATGTCTTTGTTGTTCCTCTTTGCATGTTAAGAATTTGTTGTTGAAGGGCTTGAATTTATTGATTCAATGCATCTAACAGATTGTTTTCTTTATTCTTTTAGTCATCATCTTTTTTCTTTGGATCCTCTTTCAATTTGGTTACATTGAAATCAACAGGTAGCTTAACACCTTGATGTGCCAACATGAGGAAGTACTTTTCTTTGTTAGATTCTAGAACCTTCTCCATGAATTTATGAATTTTACAATCTTGTTGAGCTTCTTAGATCAATTCATTAGTTATCTTATGTACCTCCATGTCTTGATATTTGTGAAGAGGGTTCTCTTCTCTACCTTCCATGGTTGGTTGTGTTTCTCTTTCCTTCTCTTTGAGTTTTTGCTTCTGAGCTCTTGTCAATACATGCATACAAGTGATCTAACTATGAATGCTCTGATTTTTTTTCATTGCAAATACTTGTTTGTATCAAGTTTACAAAGTCTAAATAGGAAATTGTGATGTTTCCCTATTAATATGACTATGTCTATCAAGATATGAATGACGTTTCTTGACTTAGGATGATA
Organism: Cryptomeria japonica; assembly: GCF_030272615.1. Taxonomy (NCBI): domain Eukaryota; kingdom Viridiplantae; phylum Streptophyta; class Pinopsida; order Cupressales; family Cupressaceae; genus Cryptomeria; species Cryptomeria japonica. The sequence goes on from NC_081411.1 coordinate 676,882,365, forward strand.
GATCCTACTTTAGAAACTTGGTTGATTTGATTGATTTGAATGGATAAACAAAGTATTTGGTTTATATGTTTTGAAATGAGTAATTGTGTCACTTGCTAAAATTTGGTCTGTTTTGGTCAAAGAATAATTCTATAATGATATTGATGCTCTACAAAATTGGGTTAATACTTAGACTAAAACCTGTGGTCATATAACACATAAGAAACACAAGAAATAAAGAAGAGTTAGTGTTAATCAACCAAAAACTAGTCTAAGCAGGCATACCAAGAGAGACACTAAAAACAAAGTAAAGCATTTAACTATGAATATAAATGCAAGAAGACATCTCCAAATGTCTTCTACCATGCTCATAGCTCCTCCTCCCTTGTTCCTCTCCTCTCCAAGTTCCAAATTAGTGTAGCTCTCAGCAGTTTTTTGCACTATGGATGCCTTATGGAGGTTCAAGATTGACAAATGATTGTTCTCAAAATGATATGCAGATGTGAACAAAAACTAATATTAGATGCTATGAAATGAGAAAGATTTATTTTAGACCAAAATAGCAATGTATGTGATTTATGTTAAATGCTCTTCTCTAAAATTCACTATAATGCATGCAAGTTTTCAGGATTATGACTATGAATGATGAATGCTTGAGGATTTGAAAATGAGGAATGTGAGCTCTATTTATAGGTAAAATGGAGCAATGGATGGTTGAGATTGAGTAATCTCAACAAGGGTCAGGATTGAAATGATATTCAATCCATGAAAGGGATTTCAACCCAATCCTAGGATGACAAGTGTCAATATGAGATAGGTTGAGAGGAGAGGGAAGAAGCATTAAATGTTTGACATGACCTGAGAGTTAACTTGGGAGTTAAGGTTAAGGTTGGGTTGAGTGAATAAATTCATTATCCAAAGAATAATGCTTTAATCCAATGGATAAACTCTTGTGCAAGAGTTAGTGTGGATAACCATGATCAAAGCAATAAATGCTTGAGAAGACACATGGGTCACATGAGGGTTAAGTTAGGGGTCAAAGTCGCTAACCATGTGAGTGAGTTGAGTTAACCATTAATGGTCATGTAAGAGCCATAAGTGGTTTGGAAGACTTTAGACGTTAAACTGTTGAACACACAAAGCATTTAATGCTTTTCAAAGACTTTGAAGTCTTTGAGAAGTGACTCCAAGTTCTTTAGGAATGTGACAATATTTAGGAGATGGATTAGGCTAATTAGAAAGGGGTTTAGAAGAATCTAGAAGGGGATTAGGATTGCAAGCGGGTTTGGTGGGTGAGGGAAAATAGGATTTAAAAAAAAAAAAATTCATTTATTTCAATAAATAGGTGCAAATTGCATTTTTAGGAGAATGCAAGTGGGGTGGATTTTAATGATTTAAATAAATGTTTTATTTAATTTATTTAAAAGAGGAAAGGGGATTAAATGAAATAAATAAAATTTATTCATTTAATTGATTGTGATTTTAGTTAATGAATTAATTAAATAAATTCAATAATTTATTTAATTAATAGGAGAATGTTTGAGGATGAATTAATTAAATATTAATTTAATTAACTGATGGCTAGTGGATTTTTAATCAAATAAATAGCAAATATTCATTTAATTAAAATGGATAGATTTATGTGATTGCATTTACCCCTCTTTGAGACGGTGTGGTTTATCGCGTCGTTTCAAACAAAGAAAAATAGGTGTGAAGAAATATGACCCTTAAAATGTTAATTTAATGGGTGGTATGCCCTCTTGAGAGATGGGTCGAAAATTTTCGAAAAATCGGGCGATCTCTCGAAAAAGAATGAAAATTGGTTGGGTGATAGAAGAGAAGAATTTAGCAATACTGGTGAAAAATAGAAGGAATCAAAGATAAAATGAAGAAATGGGAGTCGTGAGAAGTTCACGGGGACCACGACGGTGAGCGGGGTAAAATTAGGGTTATGGCGAAGGGTATACATGGGGGTGGAAGGGGTGAAAACAGGCTCATTTGCATTTGTCTCCTTGGTGATTTCAGAGCTCTGATAGTGACCTTTTGGAAGAGCAAACAACAGTCAGGATGTCGGTTCCTGTAGCAGATCATAGACTAGAGTGAGTTCGTTGATTCCAGCAGCCAGACGACTACGGACCAACAGTATATGAATTTGAATTTTATGCATTTTTGATAGGTTTTGTGCTTGGTCTAAGTTGAGTCAACACAATAGCACTAAAACTGTGTTTTGGCGCTATTGACAACTAATTTAGCACTTTTGTGCCTCTATGGCACTTTTGTATAGTTGTTTTAGCGCGTTTGTCAAGTGTAGTGCTATTGTATAGCTGATTTAGCGCTTTTGGGTTTTTAGTGCTATTGAGTAGTTGTTTCAGCACTTTTGCTGTGAGGTGGCACTATTGTATAGTTAATGTAGCACTATTGGGTACTTGACTTAGCACTTGTATGAGAATTTTAGCGCTTTTGTGTGCAGAATAACGCTTTTGTTGGGAAGGTAGATGCCCCAGTGTGTTGGAAAAAGAATCTTCGGATGCCAATGAGGGATGGATGGAGATGTGAGTTGAGAGTTGTTTTGAACCATAGAAGCCCTGATGAAACTTAGGTCATTAGGATAAATGCATGTTGGAGTCTAGGTGTGCTATGATTGCTTACCTGTTGAGAGTCTAGGTTTAAACTTAAGAAAGTTTGAAACAAAACAACTGATGATGATGGTTGATGAGCGTGTGTAGAAGTAGCTTCACATCTTATAGATGTGCGAGAAACATCCCGCCACACATGTGTTGCGTGATCGTTTGACGAAGGCCAAGGTGGATTGTATTGCAGTGACTGGCCTGTACGATGTTATGTATATGTTCGTGATTTGGATGAATCATGGGTTGATCATAGCATTGGCAGAGCAATGGCATACTGAGACATGCACGTTTCACTTGGTGCAGGGGGAGATGACAGTTACACTAGAGGATGTATGGTGCATCTTGCACATTCCCATTCGAGGAGAGCTGGTGACGTATGACCGAGCTTGGGGGACAACAGCAGTGCATAGATTCTTTGATGAGGATGTCTTCATTGATGATGTGTCAGTAGCATGGGAGGACATAGCTATTTTGTATGAGCCATTACCATCTGTGCTATCAAGGATTGTTGGGGCACTGTTATGTCCAGATCGACGATCGCATGGACTGGCCATTGGTTGGGGTCAGGCAATCAAGCAGATGATGACAGGACCCAGTTTGCATGGGGACCATGCGTATTATCGCACTTATCAGGAGCTACATGAGGTAGTATACCAAGAGGTAGGCTCATTGGGAGTGGGGATCACTTTGATACATATTTGGGCGTGGGAGCACTTACCTGTTACTCAACCGGTGAGTCTGAGATTTTGAGCAGTGGACCAGCCATATGTATATATGTATGGCAGTATGATGAGTCAACCCCACCTGGGGAAGTTAGAGTGGTGGTGGCGAGCACTGGACGATTTGGATACAGTGATCTAGAGGTCATACATTGAGTGTGAGCCGTGGGAGGATGATGTAGAGGCGTTTCTGTATGTGTTTATGACATGATACCTCATTGGTAGGACAACCTACAATGTGGAGAGACAACTTTTGGGTAGAGTTCTGAGACAGTTTGGGCGGAGGCAGGGACTGTCGAGTGGTTCTGGAGAGTATGCACGGGTAGTATGAGAGAGGTTCCTATGGGGACCAGTGTTATGGTATGATCAGGCTCTGGCAGAGTTCTGCACGTTATAGGCAAGACCATGGTAGATGAGGCCAGGGGTGGTAGATGCAGGGGTGTCAGATGAGTACACTCAGTACATTGTGGCACATCCGATTCCTCAAATATTAGATCCAGCAGAGTCTATTCCATCCTTTGAGGAGGAGAGGAGACAGGGACAGAGGAGGAGAGGAGGTCGCGTAGGTGGACGAGGGAGAGGAGGTGGTGGTGGTGGGATGGAGGAGGTGGTGATGGAGGAGGACAAGGAGGGGGTGGGGGTTTTGGAGGAGGAGGTGGATTCAGAGGGGGAGGTGGGGATAGTGGATGATTACAGTGGATAGGGAGAGGTGGGCAGCCATTGCGGCTATCTCAGGGACCTTTGATGCAGGGAGGCCTGAGATTAGGTGGGAGAGATGTGGGGGAGGGACAGGTACCTATGGATACAGGGGAGGGAGCCACTAGAGAGGCACCTATGGATATGGTGGAGGGATCTACAGGTGGAGATATGCGGGATCATATGATATTATTTTTGCAGACTCGATTAGAGGATATGGAGGCAGAGGTTGCAGCTAGAGATGTGCAGTTGTTTGCACAAGAGTCGGAGCTAACTGTACTGCTGTGGGAGAGAGATCAGACTATGGAGAGATTTGTGGAGTTGTAGGAGAGAGCCCGGGTTGGAGTAGGAGCACAGGGTCCTACTGGGGAGGCGATGAGGTAGATGCGGCGAGCACAAGCTAAGATAGATTATTGGTGGGGGTTATATGAGCAGGTGGTACCATCTAGTCAGCAAGCACTGAGCTATTCCCAGATGTGGCGGGCGAGATCAGAGTGGTCTCAGAGGATGCAGAGCACTGGTGGTGTGATGGGTCCTCCACGACGAGATAGATTAGGTGGTGTAGAGGGTAGTGGGGGAGTAGGTGGTGGTGGTGGTGCAGCATCTGGTCAGAGTGGCATCTGAGAGAGCATTTTGTACACTTTTACATTGTCATTTTGGTCTGTGTCTTGGATGGCTCTTGGTAGCCGATATTTTGGACTTCATTGTACTCTGATACATGTATGTTTTTGTTGATATGATATGATATACGAGGAGATCCCATATTTTGTGATGATATGCATGTTTGATGATATGTATGGATTTTTATGCAGGATGATGATCTTATGATTTATGCTTAGATGGATACTTGTACTTGCTATATGTATGTGTTGATGAGATGATTCCTATATGCATGTTTTATGATGATTTATTCCTACATGATGTCTATATGCATGATTTTATGATGTGATGCTAACATGTGGATGCAGGTTGATGTGCATGATTTGTTGATGTAATGCCTTATGTATGTAATGCCATGATGATGATGTATGCATAGTGAACAATGATGTTTATAATGATATAGACAATATCTTGTACTTTATGGTGAATCGATGATGAGATAATGATCTGTAATGATGTTATGATGTAATGCATTGGAATGAATGATTGATGTAAATGCATCTAGATGGTTTTTAGATGAATGTAATATGGATAAACAAATGTAAAGTACAAATGTTTATATGATGATTTCTAATTCAATGCATATGGAAAATGTAGAAACCAATGTTTGAAACAAATGGTTTTTGTGTTATGATCTAAATGGTGAAAAATATGACGAAGTGAAATGATAATGCAACTCATGGGTAATGAATAACTGCTCCTTAAAGCAATTTAAAAAGAGAATGAATGCATGTTAATGAATCCTAAATGAATTTTGTTTGTAAGATGAAATGAATGAGTATATTCTCATAGTAGATGTATAGATGAATGCACTTAACTAATGGATAGATACATAAATGCATGCAACTCTGGGAATCTAAACAAATGCACGGTAAACAAGTTTAAATGATGGTAGATGAGGAGGATAAATGACACTAAATGAATGCATAGTAATGGCTACTGATGGTAGTAAATGTAATGATGAGGAATTTATCATACAAATGAATCTAAATGTCATGATTTGTGCAATGATGAAATGATATAATGATGTTAATGCAAATAAATGATAATGAACTATATGTATTTAAATGCAACTAAATGATATTAAAATGCACTCTAATGAATATTTGAAGATTTTAATAAACCTATATGTAATTAAATGAACTAGGTTTATGCAAATGCAACTAAATTTAATTAAATGATGATGTGATTATGATAATGAGTGCAAGGTTGTTTAAAATTTTGCATGATGCACTGATGATGTATCAGAGAACTCTATCATGATTGTATCCAAGACCAACTCAATTTTTATATAACTTCTCATATTAATCTTGTTCACACTTGCATACAAAACCATGCATATGAATAATGAATGATTAAATGGATGGGTGACATGCAACAGAATGCAATATAAACAGATGATATGTGATGGTGATCCATAGTGTTTTATTTTAATCATTGAGCATGGTAATATCGATCTTGGATGAGGTAGTAGGAACCAAGGATGGAGCATTGTACCTACAAACAAACAGCATAAATAAAGCATAAAGAAAAATGGACCCTCCATAATGGTTCATGCTCATATCGTCGAGGTATATGCTATAGTCAGCAAGCCATAGTAATCCATGACTGCATTTTGCATATGATCACATAGCTTAGTGAACTTCCCATGTAGACACCATTAGTACATGCCCCAGAACTTCATCGGAATAATTCGCAGAAGACATACAAACAATGATACTTAGGAACTATCCCGACCACTCTAATCACTTGTGGATATCCCGGAGTAGTGTAGGAACCTAATATAAATGAATAATTAACCTACAAATCAACCAAGTATTTGATAGCTTTAAACAAAATTTTCTTGTCAAAGAAAATGTTATCATGTCTTTGTTTTGGGTAAGGAAGGATGCATCCTTGTTAAGACAATTGGCGTGTTGATGTTGATTGTTTGGTCGATGTGATAAGTGGTCATCATTATCAGTATTTCACAATGTTTGTTTGGTATCTGCTTGGACTCGTATGTACAAAGCGTTGCCATGTTTTTGATTGATTTTTTATGTTTTGATGTTTTTTGGATTTTGTGAGTGTTTTTTGAATATTTTGGGTATTTTGTGATTGTTTTTCAATGTTTTTGGTATTTTGTGAGGCAGTTTTGAAGAACTCAATGAATCACAAGTAATATAGAATCCACTTCCATCAAACAGATTAAGGGTATTGCCCCCAATTTAGACATGACTATGAAAAAGCGGGATGCAAGACACATGAAGTACTATCTTGGATTGCAGATCAATAACAAGCCATGGTTTTGATGGATGGATGGGTGTGTGTGTGAAATGAATGTGATCGCAACAAGTTTGAAAGCCAATGGAGCCATAGCCTTTACGAGTGGCACATGTTTGCCAAGTTTTCACCATCGCACTTACCCAAGGTGCCACCGGAGTGGTTGTTCACCGTTTGGATGCATGATTTTTCTTTATTATTTGATGTTTTTGTATTTTCTTCAGGACATTTTTCGGAATGTTTTTGGTTTTTTTCTGGTATGTATGGGAGCCTGATGCTTTGTACAGCTTAGGTATAAAACCTTTTGAGGTGCATGTTGTTGATCGGATCTGCTAGCGGTTCTCCTTCTAAAGTGGCCAACTAATATGCCTTAGACCCAAATACAGCAGTGATAACATATGGACCTAGCCAGTTTGATTCAAACTTTCCCTGATGTTATCTGTTTGGTTGGTTCTGAGGATTCTCTCAAAGAACAAGATCACGTACCTCAAATGTGTGAGGTCTAACTCGATGATTATAGCTTCTGCTCATGTGTTGTTGATAGGCTTTGAGGTGGTTGTATGCAGCTTGTCGTTTCTCATCAAGTAGCTCTAAGTCCTGAAGATGTGATACTCTGTATGCTTTGTCATTTATGAGGTTATGCAAGGAAACCCATAGTGATGGTATTTCAACCTCAATAGGTAAGTTAGCTTCTGCACCATAGACCAGTGAGTAGGGAGTTGCGTGTGTAGGGGTTTAAATGTTAGTTCGATATGCCCATAGTCCTGGATTCAATTGAACTTGCCAATCACGACCAACATCATCGACTGTCTTCTTGAGGATTCTTAATATGTTCTTGTTTGATGCTTCAGCCTGACCATTTCCTTGTGGGTAATAGGGAGTGGAAAAGTGGAGTTGGATGTGAAACTTCTCACAGAGCTCACAGACATCCTGATTTTTGAAAGGAAGACCATTATCTGTGATGATGGACATGGGTACACCATACCAATAGATGAAGTAATTAAGGATGAATGAGGCGATCTGCTTGCCAGTGACTTGGGTGAGTGGAACAACTTCGATCCACTTTGTGAAGTATTCAGTAGTGGTAATAATGAATTTGTGGTCATTGGATGAAGATGGATGGATTTTACCCACAAGGTCAAGTCCCCAATGACAAAAAGGCCATGGTTTTGTGATTGGTTGCAATTATTGTGCTAGTGCATGTATCAGGTCTCCATGAACTTGGCATTTCTTGCACTTTCTGACAAAATAGTAGGAGTCTTTTTCCATGGATGGCCAATAGTATCCAACGTGTATGATCTTCTTGGCTAGTGAAGGACCGCTTGCATGAGTTCCACAACTTCCTTCATGTACCTCCTCCAAGGCCTTTGTTATCTCATCCTGTTCCAAACATCGAAGGAGAGTACCAACAAGACTACATCGGTATAGGGTTTCAACAATAATCGTATATCGAGCGGTTTGGTGAATGAAGGTTTTACATAGGTTATTCAATTAGTTAGGAGGAAGTGTGTGATCACGTAGATAGGTGTAGAAATCACCGTACCATAGGGATTTGGAACCGATAAGGCAACATATCATCTCAGATTCGGGGATATTATAAGCGGGAATCCAAAGTTGTTCTACCAAGAACTTGTAGCGTGTTGAATTCTGTGGAATATCTAGGAGAGATGCAATGGTAGCCATAGCGTCAGCAACTCAATTCTGATCTTTGGGTATCTGCTCAAAGGTGATAGTAGTGAATGATACCTTTAAACTGTCGACCATTTGTTTGTACAACATGATTTTGTCATCCTTGGTCTGATATTCATTGTTTACTTGTTGGATGACAAGTTGGGAGTCACCATATATCTATAACTCTTTCAATTTCCATTGGATGGCTAGTCGGAGTCCTATGATCAGGGCCTCATAATCTGCTATGTTTTCTGTGCATGGAAATGTGAGCCTGTAAGACTTCGGGATGCTGTCACCTCGAGGTGTGATAAACAGAATACCTGCCTCTAAGCCATGCCTCGTGTATGAACCATCAAAGTATAGTTTCCATGGTTGTGTTGTTGTGATCATGAATATCTCTTCATCGAGAAAATTGGAAATGAGAGGATGATCGCTTATGAGGGGTGCATCGGCGAACTGATCTACAATAACTTGACCCTTGATAGCCTTACGGTCCACATACTCAATGTCAAATTTACTTAGAATCATCACCCATTTGGCCAAGCGGCATGTCAATGTTGCTTTGCTGAGTAAGTAATTTAGTGGATCGATCTTGGCAATGAGTTGTACTTTATGTGTTAACAGATAGTGCCTCAGTTTAGTGGCTGCCAAGATTACTGCTAAGCAAGCTCACTCAATAGGTGTGTAATTGAGTTCATAGCCAACCAGTGTGTGAGAGATGTAGTAAACAACACACTCTTTCCCTTCTGCATTGTGTTGTGCCAGTAGTACACTCAATGTTGTATTTGTTGCTGAGATATAGAGTAATAGAGGCTTACTCGGATCTGGTGGAATCAGCAATGGTGTATTCATGAGATAGTCTTTAAGCATCTGAAATTCTTGATGGCATCTAATATCCCATTGAAAGCGGATGTTCTTGTGTAATAAGTGTGTAAAGGGGGTGACACTTATCTGCCAATTGTGCAATGAATCTTCGGATGGATTGTAGTCATCTTTGTAATGTCTATAGCTAACTAATGTTCCATGGAGGTGGCATGTCCATGATTGCTTTGACTTTGGCTGGGTCGACCTTAATGCCTTTGCTTGAGACAATGTATCCTAGAACCTTCCCTGAGGTTACTCCAAAGACACATTTCTTTGGGTTGAGTCGAACATGATATTGTTCCAGTTTATCAAAGATTTTATGTAATATTTCCAGATGACCTTCTCTTGTGAGTGATTTGGCCAATAAGTCATCAACATAATCTTCCATGATGGTATGCACCATATCATGAAAGATGGTTGTCATTCCTCTTTGATAGGTTGCTCCTGCATTCTTTAGATCGAAAGGCATTACACTCCAACAATATGCTCCCCATGGACATGTGAAGGTTGTCTTATGTTGATCATCTGGTGCCATCTTTATCTGGTTGTACCCTGAAAAGCCATCCATGAGAGAAAGCATGGCATGTCCTATTGTTAGGTCTACAATTATGTCGATGTTTGGTAGGGGGAAGTCATCTTTAGGACATGCCTTGTTTAGATCTGTGAAGTCAGTACAGATACAGATGCCCCCATTGGGTTTGCTGACAGGTACAATATTGGATATCCATTATACATAATCAATTGGTCTAATAAAACCAACATCTAGGAGTTTCTTGAATTTTGCTTTGACGAGTACCGCAATCTGAGTATGCATCTTGCAAAGTTTCTACTTGACCGACTTGGCTCCTTTTGCTATGGTGAGGTGATGCATGACTAAATCCAGATCAAGACCAGGCATGTTTGCATATGACCATGTGAAGTTAATCTGGCGCTTCTGGAAGAATTTGACAAACTTAGGTTGTTCCTCTAGAGTTAAAAGAGATGCCATATGTATGTGGTGAGGAGTCTCAGAAGTCCCCATGTTGTATTCTTTTGTCTCTTCAATAAGGATTGTTGACCATTCCTGTTATGTACTAGAGGGGAGGATGTCAAACCTTTCATCCTCAGGCGCCTCTGAGAGGTTTTCACCATTGGATATGCTCTTTCTTTTTACTTTTGTGGGATCAAACAGTGCCACGGTGTGGTTTTCATTGGAAGATCCATGTTTTATTGTTATATTTTTGTAGCTGAAAGGTTTGGCATCTTCCCCGAAGTATGTTGCGCTATTAAGTTCAATGGTGAATCCAGCTTTGTGATCCCCGCTTGGTATGTTATCCCATAGTTCCAAAAAGTCAATGATCGCCTCATCATTTTGGAAGTGGTCAAGGCATGGGGGATTAGGTTGATTCCATTCGATGAGTTCAGGATGGATAATGGGCATTACCTCATTGATTAGGTTAAGTTCATTAGATGTGTCAGTGAGGGTTAAGACATTGTGGTGAAGGTCATTGATGGTACTCTCCCTGTCAGAATCAAGCGTAGGATGTGACGTAGGGTTTGTGGAAGAAGTTTCTAGTTCAGGAATCCAAGAGGTCTTTATCTGTGCTTCTTCGTAAATAGGGATGTCTTTGCGAGGTGGAGGTAGTGACGTGTCTTCCTCATCTAAAGTATTAAGCTGGACAATATCAAATTCCCACTCATGTGAGTCAGTCTTTGAGTCACTTTCTAGTATCCAATTACTATACCATATTGGGATGTCCTTTGAGTTAAACATTTCAAGTGTGATCGGTTGATGTACCATTGTAGATGAAATGATCAGTGTTGCAGGAAGGATTATGGGGATCAATGAATCTGATACGGGGAGTATCGGTACTGTGGACTTTACTATTTTTGCTAGAATTGCCAGTGTTGTTGATACTGCTGGGGATTCCGATATTGTTGTTACTGCTAATGGTGCTATTGATGTTATTGTTGTTGTTGATGGGGTTGCTGGTTTGATTGGTGGGATGAGTGGTGTTGTGGATTTTATTGCTGGTATGTCTATCCTCAGTGGGGCATTTGGTGTGGTTTATGGTGCTACTGATATAATCAAAGGTGACCTCTTTAGAGTTTTAGGTTGATATAGAGGTTTGGTGGGTTTTCCTTTGAATCTAAGTTTAGGAAGGATTGCCTTTTGAAAGCCTAGGCTAGTGTTATCTTTGGGCTTCAACTTTGGCTACAGAGGCTCATGTCTTCCTTGCTTACAAGGTCCCAAAGCACTTTGACCATCATAACTCATTCTTTGCATAATGAGAAGGCCTTTTCCATACTGATCTGTGGGAAGCTTAGCTTGTGGGATGTTCATGGTGATAGGATCTTTATAGATCCATTCTGCTAAGTCCTTATCTCTGGTCTCTTCTTCTTGACTCTTTCCAAGGATGAAAGGCATCAAAGTGCATGATGGCTTGACTAGTGGCATTTGAAGTAACCGTTGAGGTTTTCCATGAGTCCTACGAGAAGTAGATATTTGTCCAACAGAAAAGAGTTGGCTTAAATTGTACTCCCCAGGACCTTCCTCTGCTATTTTCATCTTGAGATTCTCTTGCTTGGGTATAATGGTGTTTGAACTGGATAGAGAGGCTGGACTTACGTATGATGTGGATGAGATGGCTTCTCTATTGTTGGGTAATCTCTGGTTGATTATTGATATTGTGACAATATGAAAAGGGATTTGCATTGCCCAAGATTGTAATTTCTAGTTGGAAGGGTAATCTCTGGTTGATGGTTGATATTGTGACAATATGCAAAGGGATTTGCATCACCCAAGATTGTAATTTCTGCATCATTATGAGGGAACTTGATACACTGATGGTAGGTGGATGGAACGACTTGCATGGCATGTATCCAAGGTCTTCCTAACAACAAATTATACGACAGAGGAAGGTCAAGAAGTTGTCATATGATGTGCTTCACCATTGGGCCCACTCGGATCGGTAGGACAACAACTCCTTTGGATGAACGCTCTACATCATCATAGGCTTTGATTGTTATCTTCTTGCGGGGATCCATTGATTCAATTGCATATCCCAATGTTGTGACCAATTGTAGTGTACAGATATTCAGTCTGACTCCATTATCGATCAAGACTCGCTTGATTATGTGCTGGTTGATAAACCCTTCAATGTGGAGTGAGGCGTTATGAGGTTGCTGGAAGGATGTATTGTCACTTTTAAAGAAAGTGAGACAAGGTGATGACCTTAGATTTCCAACCATGACTTGGAACTGATTTGTATTTAGGTTAGCAGGGACTAACACTTCTTGGAGAGCTTGATCCAAGATTGTTTTATGAGATGGGGATAGGCGCAATATCTCTAAGATAGATATTAGTGCAGGCATTTTGTCTAATTGGTCCATAAGGTTATACTGCTTTGGGATAGATGTGGTGCCTTGTGGAGCTGCTTTTATGGTGATCTTGTCATGACGTGTAACAACATTGCAAGTGGGGCTAGGATTTTTTATGGTAATAGTTGTAATTTGTTCACTGGTATCATATAGGTGATTCACAGTGTAATTATAGGCGGCATCGTATAATCAGTGGTATCTATGTTTCACCCTGAAGTGGAAAGACCCCTTTGATCTTGTGATGGAAGTAGATTTTTGAACATGAGATGATCATTAAATGTTGTTTTTGGGTCGTGTCCTTCCATTTCAATCTCACCTTGGTAAATAAGATCCTGAATAAGATCTTTAAATCTGTGACAATTGCTTGTCTTATACCCTTTCCCTTGATGGAAATCGCAATGTTTAGTATCCCTCCACCATGAAGGTTTGACCTGAGGTTCATAATTTGATGTTTTGGGTAAGGTCACCAAATTTTGAGAAACTAATTGACGTAACACCGTTTCAATAGGTTCCCCTAAGGGAGTGTATGTTCGTTTTGGTTTAAAATTTTGCTGGTGTTGTCTGGGTTCCTCTTGAGATATATTGCGTCCTTGATTTGGAGGAGCAACTGTGTTATTCTTGGGTGGGGGGTTTTGTCCTACAAATCAAACCACAGGTTGTGCACTTTTGATAGTCCTTGCATCCACAACCCTGTCATTGACGACGTTTTTGTTTTTGTTCCAAAAGTTAGGCTTGTCACTATTGAAGCATGGGCGAGGGCCATCCTTTGGCTCATTGTATATCTTGATAAGCCCTTTTTTGATGAGAGCCCATTCACATTTTAAACCCTTGGTGATCATGTCATTGAAAGAGTCTGTGTCTTTCACATCTAGGTGAAATTCTATTTCGTCATTTAAGTTAGAAATAAATATTTCCACTAGTTCTTGTTTAGGTAACTGAAGAGAATGTCTGCTAGACATTTGATGCCATCGTTGCATAAAGACTGAAAATAGCTCACCTAGTTTTTGCTTAGTGTTACATAGATCAACCATGGTGATATCACGTTCAATGTTGTGTGAGTAATGTGCCAGGAAATTTTGGACTAGTTCTTCAAAGGTCCTAATGCCACCTGGTAGTCGGGAAAACCATGACGTGGTTGTTCCTCCCAAACTTTGGGGAAAAAGTCGCATTAGGTATGTGTCCTCATATGCCACTTCAAGGCAAGCTAAATGGAATTCTCTAACATGATCGCGAGGATCTCCTTTTCCTCGGTACTTTTCGAACTTGGGTGTTTCAAACCCTTGTAGAAATGGTGGCATATGAAGATTCCTATCAAAGGGATAGGGACAAATGTCATTAAGTGAAAACTGATTAGTTTTCACACCACTATGAAGTTGTTGGGCGAGATTTTTGACTTGTTGCCGCAACATGTCTATGCCATTTGGAGGAGGAGGAGGTGGGGGATTACCTTGATGAAGGTTGTATCTGATGTGATCTTGACCTCTTTCATCCTCATTACGACTTTGGCATTTTGATGCTTGCCTTAGTTGTGCAACATCAAAATCAGAGGGTAGTTTAGCTCCCTCTTGAGCAAGCCTTAAAAAGTGAGCATCGACATTGCTCCTGAGTATTTCATCAAAAAGTCTATTAAAGAGAGGGTTGTGTTGTGAGCTTTCTATTGCCGCAGGGGTAGGAGTACTTGGATTTTCATCATTTGGATTTCCTCCAAGAGCTTCTTGGAATTCATTGATATTTTCCTCCTCTTCTTCCTCAATTTCTTGTTGTCTAGACCTTGATCTGGTTTGAGCCATTTTGTTTTCAAGTTTTTGTTGAAGTTTGATGAAAATGATGATAAGTTGGTAATGGAATGAAAGATTGATGTTTGGTGAAGTGTTTTGTATACGGATCCTTAGCACTAAAGGTATATGTTACCAAAGTTCTTCCTTGAATTGCTTGTTGTGTTTTGTTGACAATGTTTGATGTGATAAGGTTTACAGAGATCTGAGATCCGTTACAGACCCAACTACCTAGTAATGAGAGGACTCACTCATAGACCAATGTTAACCTACGTAGAAATGCCTCTTAGGATGAGTTTATCCTAGATGTACAGACACTCTAAAAGTGATGTGTTGTGTTTGATTCAAGCAATATTGAAATAGAACTTAGGACTAAAAACCTCTTAATGTTTTGAGAGTTTGAAATGGATTTGATGAGATATGAATGTGATAATGGATGAAATGTGAACTTCAATAAAAGCTTTGTGTCACATATGGGACGAATTCTTCTTCTTCTCTCTCGGGGGTTGGTGGTTCTTCCCGAGCTATGTTATATGTGATGCAAATGTCTGGAAAGAAGGCAGGATTGATTTTGCCTCCCTTGTTTTGATGATAACTTAAAGCTCTATATTGAGTAAAAGCTCTGCGGTTTAATGACTCTTGATCAAACTCGTTTGATTTCCCTTGAAGATATAGACACATGTGACGTAAGAAGGTTCTATGAGAGACAAAGATTTGTCTATTAAGATAGAAGAATTTCCTCCTTTTGATAAAAGCCTTTGAGCTCAATGGTCTTTTCTTCAAGTTGATATGTTGATGAAGATTCTTCTTTCTCAAGATGTGAATAATGGTCATATAGTTTGATACTTTTGTTGTTTGCACTTTGTTTTTGATCTTTTGTTTTTGAAAATGTTTGTGTTGGATGAATACTTGTTTTGGAACTAATTTTTGATTTTTATTTGACAAGAAAACAAAGCAAGCACACAAACACAAGAATGTTGCCTCAAAAGACACAAGTAAGTATGGGTCTAGATCAACCCAATCTTTGGACTTTTTAGGACCCTTTCCTTCAAATGTATTTTAGGTGTTTTCCAAAGCTTGAAGTCAGCTCAATTTACACCGGTCTTGACTCAAAACAAAAAACACTTCAAACACTCTTTATCCCTAAGGTCAAATGGCCAGTTGCGATAATTTCAGCCCACATCTTGATATTTCTTCAACTTTGGCACTACATACCTTATGAATCCCGCTGTGGCAGGTAAGGATGTGATATACTAAGTCTTGCATGAACATAACAAATAGATGATCCCTATGATGGGGGAGTCACCACTTTTATCGGGCTACAAGTAACCTTTCAAAAAGCTATGTTTCTACTCAAGGAAAATATGTATGGTGAGTATCTTGGGAGCAAAACCTTCTATGCTCTTGCATTGAATTTATCACAAATATTCTCAATCAATAGATGGGTGGGCTACTACTTAAAGGTGTTTAGTAATTTTCGATGTTTATGGACATAAGTTCATTCTGTAGTGACTCACTTAAGAGCCTTGTAACTTGTGGTGGGGCCAATTTGTCCTTTCCGCAAGTTACACTGTAGGAACAGCTATACCCAAGGCTACAGCTTTCGCTCACACCTGATTTCTATAGCGGCTCGAAGGATTTACCGTGCGAGGTCGTTCCCAAGAGTGATGTGTCTCTTGGCAAGCCTCTCTTAAAAAGATAAATTTTTTGAGTGTTACAAACACTTTTCTCTTGCACCTAGGACCACGAAAGCCAAGGGAGAGGATAGTGTGTGTTAGAAGTAGGACCACTCGACAAACTCTTTTGCACAAGTGTGCCAAACAAAAAATACACTTATTATTTTTAACTTGTCATTGCAATGGTGATCTAATTATTTGGAGATGTTGCTCCAACAACCATGTTGTTCTTTTTATCCTTCAAAGACAATATGTTGAGTAAACTAGGAAGAATAAAATCTTGGTCAACTTAATGAAAAGTGTGTTTGCTTGAAGTAAATCGCTTTGAAAAACGAGACAAGTTGATTGTTCTTTTTATTTGCCCAAAAACCAAGTGTAGATTGTGATTTTTAATTTGAATTGATGCAAGGAAATCAAAATTTGTGTTGTTGATTTTAAGCACCAAAAGAAAATGAATCCTAACTTGCAAGAAATAAAGTTGTTTTTGTTGATTTTAAGGACCAAAACGAAGTTTGTTTCTTAACTTGCAAGAAATAAATTGTTTTTTGTTTGAGTTTTTGTGGTTCTTTTTAGCTTGTAATAATGATGTTCTTTTTAGAGCTCCAAATGAAAGATGTGGTGAATTTTAAAACCCAAATCAAAGTGTAGTTTATTTTTATCCCAACATGAAAGATAAAGTGAGCAATAAAAACAAATTTACTTCCTAAGCTAAAAATCACTAAAAATTTTATTGTAGGGGTTAGTCAAAACCTGCACAAAAGAAAACAAGTTAGAAAAATGCGCATGTATGGGGGGCTTCCACAAGCCTAAATTTTTTGGGTTTTTGGTTACAAGGTATTTTTCCACAACGCTCTGTTACAATAGTGCTACTCTGTGTGAGAACAAAAGCGCTACTTAACACAAAAGCGCGACAGTAATTACAAAAGCGCTAAAAGAATTTATTTATACAGAAAGTCAACAGCGCTGGACAAAAGCACTACTTAATAGTCAAAAGCACTATACTAGGGACAATAGCGCTAAATTTGAAACAATAGCGCTATTGTAGAAGCAATAGCGCTAAAGCGCGAACAAAAGTGCCAAAGTGCGACCTATGTGTCAATTAAAATAGTCAAACAAGTTAGTAGTTTCAGAAGGTTGCATGTTCAATTCACGTCGGGTTCACCAAATGACGTTCTGCAAAATGGGGTTAATATTTAGACTAAAACCTATGGTCGTATAAGACATAAGAAACACAAGAAATAAAGAAGAGTTAGTGTTAATCAACCAAAAACTAGTCTAAGCAGGCATACCAAGAGAGACACTAAAAACAAAGTAAAGCATTTAACTATGAATATAAATGCAAGAAAACATCTCCAAATGTCTTCTACCATGCTCGTAGCTCCTCCTCCCTTGTTCCTCTCCTCTTCAATTTCCAAATTAGTGTAGCTCTCAACAACTTTTTGCACTATGGATGCCTTATGGAGGTTCAAGATTGACAAATGATTGTTCTCAAAATGATATGCAAATGTGAACAAAAACTAATATTAGATGCTATGAAATGAGAATGATTTATTTTAGACCAAAATAACAATGTATGTGATTTATGCTAAATGCTCTTCTCTAAAATTCACTATAATGCATGCAAGTTTTTCAGGATTATGACTATGAATGCTAAATGCTTGAGGATTTGAAAATGAGGAATGTGAGCTCTATTTATAGGTAAAATGGAGCAATGGATGGTTGAGATTGAGTAATCTCAACAAGGGTCAGGATTGAAATGATATTCAATCCATGAGAGGGCTTTCAACCCAATCCTAGGATGACAAGTGTCAATATGAGATAGGTTGAGAGGAGAGGGAAGAAGCATTAAATGCTTGACATGACCTGAGAGTTAATTTGGGAGTTAAGGTTAAGGTTGGGTTGAGTGAATAAATTAATTATCCAAGAATAATGCTTTTATCCAATGGATAAACTCTTGTGCAAGAGTTAGTGAGGATAACCATGGTCAAAGCAATAAATGCTTGAGAAGACACATGGGTCACATGAGGGTTAAGTTAGGGGTCAAAGTCCCTAACCATGTGAGTGAGTTGAGTTAACCATTAATGGTCATGTAAGAGCCATAATTGGTTTGGAAGACTTTAGAGGTTAAATTGTTAAACACACAAAGCATTTAATGTTTTTCAAAGACTTTGAAGTCTTTGAGAAGTGACTCCAAGTTGCTTAGGAATGTGATAATATTTAGGGGATGGATTAGGCTAATTAGAAAGGGGTTCAGAAGAATCTAGAAGGGGATTAAGATTGCAAGTGGGTTTGGTGGGTGAGGGAAAATAGGATTTTTATTAAAATAAAATTTATTTATTTCAATAAATAGGTGCAAGTTGCATTTTTAGGAGAATGCAAGTGGGGTGGATTTTAATGATTTAAATAAATGTTTTATTCAATTTATTTAAAAGAGGAAAGGGGATTAAATGAAATAAATAGAATTTATTCATTTAATTGATTATGATTTTAGTTAATGAATGAATTAAATAAATCGAATAATTTATTTAATTAATAGGAGAATGTTTGAGGATGAATTAATTAAATAATAATTTAATTAACTGATGGCTAGCGGATTTTTAATCAAATAAATAGCAAATATTCATTTGATTAAAATGGACAGATTTTTGTGACTACAGATATGAACCAAAATAGGACTGAAAAGGGTATCTAAAACAAGTTTTGAATTTTGTGTAGAAAATGTCAAGAAATGTCTTCTGTCTCAAACGCCAGAGTATATGCTCTAACATAATTGGTAAATGTGCCACAAGATTTGTCAAATGTGCTAAAGAAGGGATCACATGCACTAGAATAGAGGTCAAATGCGCAACAACAGAGGTCAGATGCGCTACAATATTGGTCAGATGTGTTATTAGATGGGTGAAATGTGTTAGAACAAAGATCAAATGCGTTATCTAAATGATTAAATGTGCTAATCTGTTATTTTTCTTAGAGTTTTCTATATTTTTTCAAATTTTTTGGTGAGTTTTTAATTTTTTGGTCTTTTAGCAGGATGATCTTATGATTCTGACGAAACAAAAACAAGTATGCATGAACATCAATGTGTCTTTCACTATTTTAAGCATCAAGTGTATGTTCTAGGATTTTTTCAAATCCCATTGATTTCCATAGGTTTTGCACAATTGAAAAGCATCAATTGGACTCTCTTATTCTCAAGGGTCATCATAATATCACAACTCGCAACTTGGAATCTCTGTCAGCTCAAACAACCTTGTCACACCCTAGGGTGTACCCATTTTTTTCCTTTTTTCCAAAAGTTGATCCAACGAGAATTTCTCCTCAATTGGATCATTTTCTTTGGAGCCTTATGGTGAGTATCTTGGGGGCAGATTCTTCCCCACCCTTGCACTGTGATATTATAATGTTTGGCTACTAATTCGGTAGGATTTTAGGTTTATGGTATGTAGTAAGGATTTTTGTTAAGTGCGTCAATGATAAAATCCCTCAAGAGGCCTCCCAACCTTTAGAACAAAGACTTTACGCATCACAAGGATACTGGGGGAGGGCTATTAATGAACACGATCGTTAGAGGTGATTTTCATCACCACCACATTTTTATTTTAGTGGGTTGGAATAACTTGGCTTTACCCGTTCCCACTTAGGTCGTTCCCCTCTCACCCAGCTTTATGGGCTACTCGGGAGGGAAGACCTTCTAAAAGGTGCTATCCTAATGCAATAAATTGAAAGAGTGAGTCTATCTTTTTGGTCACCTAATAAAGGGGAGAGTATTTGACAATGTTCAATTAACCCTCT
The DNA here is from genome assembly GCF_030272615.1 of Cryptomeria japonica. Classification (NCBI taxonomy): domain Eukaryota; kingdom Viridiplantae; phylum Streptophyta; class Pinopsida; order Cupressales; family Cupressaceae; genus Cryptomeria; species Cryptomeria japonica. The sequence continues at coordinate 676,902,449 of NC_081411.1, forward strand.
ACTTAAACTATGTTCCTGTTTTAAGCATGTAGATAAAAGAAGTAAGCAATTATTCAAAAGATCTCCATGCTAGGTCTTGCAGCACATTGCCAATAGTTTGATTTATTCTCTGTCCAATCTTCAATTGTTAGAATTTCACCTTAAAAACAAACAAAGACACTGTTCAGAAAATATTCTGGTTTTTGTTTAAAATGTAAATGCGCTACAAGATGAATAAAAAATTCTACAATAACTATCAAATGTGCAAAAATAACAGTTAAATATGCTAAAATAATAGTTAAATGCGCTAAAATAACTGTCAAATAAGCTATAATAGAGATCAAATGTGCCAAAAGTTATGTTGAATGCTCTAAAATATGTGTTAAATGTGTCAAAATGAAACTTTGGTTCTGTATATGTCAAAAACCTGCAATAAAATGTTAAAAATCAGGGCAAGGCCCAATGATGGGCACCATAAATATGTGTACTAGAAGTATGTATCAATCTAATTAAATCCTAAAACACATCAATGAGACTAAATGCTGAAAGAAAATTAAGAAAATGAAACTCAAATTCAGCCTTCTTATGAGCGTCCCATTGTCCTCTATCTCTAAGGATTTATCCAGCCATGCTTGCTCTCAGATTCATGCACTTGTGGCTTTCTAAATGACAACTTAGAGAGTGAAATTGAATTCAAATGCAAGAAACTTTCCTACAATGCTAGATGAGATTAACCTAGATGAGATGCAAGCTTGATTCTATATGACATTGAAATGTTCAATTGATCTAATGCTAAATGCTAGTGTTATGCTAAATACTTCAAATATTGCTAAAATACTTAAATGAGAAATGCTTGTGCAAAATGAACTTCTAGCTAGAAAACCTTGATTTGTGCAAGTGAGAGGTTATTTATAGATTTTCCAAGGCTCATTTCCTAGGTGGCAAAGATGAACAGATGGGATTCAATTTGAGTAGATGAATGGCTAGAGATGGATCAATTGGAGAGAAAAGTGGATCATGTTTCCTTAAAGGGGGAACAAAAGGCTATGTGGAGGATGGAGATAAAAATGAATGCCAAGTGTCTTTAGTTAATTACAAATGCCAAGTGTCTCTCTAAGATTGTTGAATTGGTTGAAGATATTTGATCAATCAAATATTTGAGAAAATTTGATTCATGAGACATATGTTGATATGGCAATTCTGTTGAGAATGGATGTCTCAGTTGCTGGTTGAAATCTCAATTGGATTGCATTTAGGCTCTGCAATGATCATTTTGATGAGACTCTGATCTTGTCTAGGTGACATTTATGATTAGTTCGGCGAGACTCTGAAATAGTCTAGGTGGCATTGGATAAAGAATTACTCTCTGTGAAGTTAGATTTGTGTCTCACCAAACTCACATGTCACAAAAATAAAAGTTTTGGGTTTCGGTGAGACATCGAAGTAGTCTTGGTGAAAAGAATGGATTTCAATGTGATATTGATGTTTGGTAAGACTCCTCGAGTCGGTATCTGAAGTCATGTTGTCATATCGATGAGATAGGTTTTGATGAGATTTTGCATTGGTCTTGGTGAAAAAGACCATTTCGATGTGATGATTGATATGTCTTGTTGATAAGCTAAAAATATTTTGATGAGACTTGGGGTTTTGATAAGACATCTGAATGAGTTCACATAAGTCTCATTTTATGGTGATACGACTATTTCAATGAGAGCTTGATGTTGTCCTATCGACAAAAGTCTTGTGTCGCTATTATATTAGAGTTTGCTGAGATAGGTTGAGCAGATGGTTGAAGTTGAGGATCTCTCCGATATTGGTAAGGCAATTATGAAGTCTTGGCTACCCAATAGGATTTCGGTAAGACGACTGATGAGTCTTTGTGACATGATCTGATTTAAGCATGACATTAATGTTTGATGTGACACTCAAAGGGGCTATCCAAAGTGATGTTCTTAGACCGATAAGACAATTTTGATGAGACATTGGGTCGGTCTTGGCAACAGAGCTTCTTTTTGGTGTGAGATTGGAATTTGGTGAGACATGTCAATGAGCCAGTTGAAGGCATGTTCTTAGGCCGATAAGACCACATCGATGAGACTATTATGTGGTCTTGGCAATAACCAGATTTCGCTGAGACTTTTTAGTTCGATGAGACATGTTAAGGAGATTGCAGAAGTCTTAATTCTTGTCGATAAGTCATGGATGAAGAGGTGAGGACCCCATTTGACCCCTGCTAACCTTGCTAAGATGTCTAATGATGATCGATCAAATTTTATGATTGGTCCAAATTGGAGCTTCACTGTTAAATTCTCTCAAGTTTATTTTAGGTGTATACACCTCCAATCATAGATCTATACTTATTCTAATTAACTTCTAGAGATACATCATCTTTACTCAATTTACAACCAATAATTAAAGGGGTAGCAACCAGTTTACAATTTTACATTTTGAACTTCTTTAGCATCTCTTTGACATGTTTACCTTGAGAAATAAAGATTCCATCCTCTAACTGAGTAACTTGTAGACCAAGAAAGAATGACAACTCACCAATCATTGACATTTCAAATTCCTTTTGCATCTCTTCTGCAAACTCTTTACATAGACTATCACTTCTTCCAAATATAATATCATCAATAGAGATAGCAACAATCAACAACTCATTACCTTCAACCTTAAAATAAATATTGTTGTTAGTAGTATTTTTCCTAATATTTTGTTGTAATAGATATCTTATCCAATCTAGCATACCAAGCTCTAGGTGCCTGTTTAAGTCCATACAATACTTTTTTTAATCCATAAACTATATTTGGATCTTTTGACAATCTCAATCTATCCAGATGTTCAATATATTTATCTTCCTTAAGTTCTTGATTTAGAAAAGTTGACTTAACATCCATTTGATACACTTTGAAATTCTTATAAGAAGAGAAAGCAAGAAACATTCTTATAGCTTCCATTCTAGCAACTGGAGAAAATTTTTCCTTAAGAGTATGCACATGGATTTTAAAATCTTTTGAAATTTTTAATTGCTATTTCCATTCATTTGTCTTCAAAATTATCAAGAAAATAAATAGTGAGCATAAGCACATTTGAATCCAAAATAATTTTGTATTTCTAAAATCTTATTATGTTCTATTTGAATTAATAGGAACATTTGTCTAAGTTTCCTTCCATTGTGTACTTGTGGATATTGTTTGTTGATTTTATTTTATTTGGATGGGACACTATTGAAAATAGTTCCAATAGTATATGTTTTGATTGATAACGCTAAATGAATAAGTCTTTGCCCACTTGTGTAGTTGTATCATATCATTAGACCTAAATGATGGGGTATACCCACTCACCACCAATGATTAATCCATCAATCCATAGAGCATCAATCTTACCATCATGTATTACTTTTAAGATTTAGTATTTTCCCAACCTTTGTGGGTTTATAACTCGTTTCCTCCTTAATACACATTTTAAATGATTTTTTAAATATTTTCTCCACTATGACTTATAGATGTATAATTATTTCTAATCATGCATATAAACATTTATGCAAAATATAATTTTTTATGGCAAATCTATTATATATATATATATATATATATATATATATATATATATATATATATATATATATATATATATATATATAAGTACTAGTTAAAATTATTTAAGATTGAGAGTTATGAAAATGCCCTCCCCTGCTCTGCTTTGTCCAACTTTGGCTTCTACAAAAAAATATTGGTGAGTTTGGTTTGTGTGTTGTTGGTGTCGTTCTATCTATTACTAGGGTTCGTTGTGATTTCATGATCTCTTCTAACTAATAATCCAGGAAGATATCATTTGACTTAGTACCCAATGGGAACTAGGTTTTTGTTCACAATGCTTTGGTTTCCTAGTCATTTATAGTTTTGGCTAATGGAAGGCTAGCTTTGAAGACTCTGGATAATGATACCTCAGCCTCAAGTGCTTTGCACTATGGAAGTAAGTTTGATCATATTTCTCCTAATTGTTGTGCTCATTGTTTGGATGACAAATATTGAGGATTGCTCCATTTATCAATCATAAGATCACAAAATTGGACTTTATGATTGCCTTATGCCTAGGGAATCTAAGTAGGCTTGTCTACCCTCCAAATTATTTTTCCCAGCCTAGAACTACTTCTCCCCACTACCCTAAAATATAAATCACCCTTTCTCAATTTTGCATTCTAAGTTTGTGCTCGAGATTAATGTGGGCAACATCATTAGTGAAAAAGAGGAAATTCTTCAAAGCAATGCCTTTATCTACCATTATGTGAGGACTTGGCCAAACCTAATAGATCTCCATAAGTAGATCAATGAAAAGTGGAAGGAATTTCTATAGGATGAGATTAACATTTACCTCTATGCCAAGGGGTTTTTCATCTTGGAATTCCAATCTGAGGAGGAAAAATATTTGGTCCTCAATGTTGGGCCTTATTTTTTGGTGGGAGTTTCCTTGCCATGAAGTTGTGGTTCCCTTCCTTTGACCCTCAAAAGAAGATTTTCTCTTATGCTTTTCACAAGGTTCAACTCTCATATCTCCCCTTAAAAATAGCTTGGGAAAGTGTCAATGCATATCAAAAGAGACAATCAATAATGAATGATCCACTTATGCACAACTTTGCATGGATATGGACCTGTAGAAAGAGTTTCCAATTGAGATTTCATTGAGGGTTGGTAATATTAATAGATGTTGGAGACAACCAATTGACTATGAGAAATTTGTACGTAGATGTCACCTATGCTTTTAAAAAGAACATCTTTCATCTCATTACAGTAAGAAGCACTCTCATTCTCAATCTCAACCTACTTGATGAAAAGGAACGATTTTCAATTACTATGTTATTCCTCCAAACGATTTAGTTGTATGTGTAGCCCCACGTCCTTTACATGTCAAAAGTCCTTTATCTGGAATTCCCCCTTCACATGGTCTGAATGATTCAATTCCTGAGCACAAAATGGTATTTGATTATGGTACAAATGATAAAACTTATATTTCAAAGGTGAAATATAAATATTAGTCAAGCAATAGTACCTCCTTTGTTGTTCATGTCGAGTCTCCTAATGCTGAAGGTTGTGATGAAAAGTTGAAAGGGAAGTGAAATCGGAAACATATTATTTATCCAAAGATGAGCAAGAATAGACTGGGGTAAAAGGAAAGAAAACCCCATCAAAACCTTTGCACCAAATGACTTTTAGACTATCAAAAAAATGAGGAGAATCTATAAATGTTATTTTGAAGCACTCCCATTTGGGCCATTCATGTTTTGATTTTTTTAATTTAGTATATGGGAGTGGATCCCTTATCCACAATTTAGCAAAAATTATAAAAAACAAAATACAAATAACAATTAATATTATATATCCATCTATTACACAAATTTAATTAAAATATTATAAAAAATCCTTAAAAACTACTAAATTATTTAAATTACCTATCATTTATTCCCATATTAATGGAAAAAATATAAAGACTATTATATTCTTTAAATCAAGTATCACTTCCTAAATTAATGAAAGACTAGCCATTGAGAGAATGATAATGGGAAAGAAAATTCAAATTTTGATGGAGAGCAAGAAAAAGAATTTCAAATCAAGATAAAGATAAATAATTAAGTTTCTTTCGATTATTTACATTCTTTCTTTTTGTAATTGTCCCTTTCTATTGTGATGGATGAAAATGGGATTAGGTAAACTAGGACCTAATCCCACTCTAATTCATACATTAGAATACGAAAGAGCCTAAGGAAGTGATTGAATTTGACTTCCTCTTGTGAAAGAGAGTCAAGGAATAATTTTAGGGTTTCTATTCCTTTGCTGATATGAAAGGGAATGAGCCAAATGCCAAGTAATAACAAACTAACCTAATAGGATGTATGAAAACAACTAAGTAAACTATAAGAACAAACTGACACAAGAATGAAACTGAGATACAAAAAGCAGATCTACGAGGGGAATTTTAATGTGCACCTAATACTTAAATTTGAGCCTGAACTGGCAGGACCAGGGTGTTGGGTGCTCTGGTCCCAATGACTGTACTGAGCCAGAAATTGGAAATCTATAAATTAAACTACTCCAAATCAAAACTGCCAAATTTTGCACTTGATTGAGGAGGACTAGGGAGTTGGGTGCTCTGGTCCCAAATGTTTGGGCTTAAACTTTGGATCTGGATTTGTGCCTGTTGACTGGGACTTCTTGAAAAACTTGTAGCTTCGACAAAAACCTATAACTGCACCTATAATTTGAAAAATGGTGTGTCTATGGCCTTATAGGGTTTTGCCTTGGTCAAACCCCTTGTTTCGATGATTTCCCTCTGCACAAATAGCCAATGAAGTATTGAAAAGTGTGTGTGCCCTATAATCTCATGTGTTTGTAAGATTCCTAAGAGCTAGAATGCAAACTAGAGCTCTACCCTATGTTTGGAGTAAAAGCCCTAAATGAACATAATGTAAATGCTTCAAATCACAAATGTATTATGGATCTAAAGCAATAATGTAAATCTGAAAATAAATGATATGTAGATCTGAAAAATCACATAGAGAAATGAAAATAACATGAAATCATACCAAACCCTAAGGGAGAGGCACGAGTCAATCAATAGTTGGTGATCTCCTTATTATTCTTCAATATCTCCTAAGCTTCCATGATTGATGAAAAATGTTGATGAAGACTTGATTTATGATGAATATTATGATTGAAGACTTTACATAAAACCTACACTTTCACTTCACAAGAGTCTCCTTCAATTGCTAATGAAAGGATCATTCAAATGAGGAAAGAAAAGGTTCAAAAGAGGAATGAATGGATCATAGGCCGACCTAGAATTGACAAAATTTCACACAAAGTGAGATTTGAACATAATAATACTGCCAAATTAAGATCCCAAAATTTTTGAAATTTAGGGAGAAAAAGTCAGGACCGGTGTGGTGGTCACACCGGTCCAGCCGAACTTTTTTCAAATTTTTAGGGATGTAAGGTATCGTGATTATAAAGTCAAATTCAGCTTGGTGCATCAATCCAAGGTGTTTAGATATGCGGAAATGTACCTTGAAGGTTATAATTAAGAATTTATCAAGATTAATTGAAATGAAATAAAAAAGGCACACTTAGGGTTAAGGGCCCAATTGTATAATATGTGAATTGATGAGAGAGGACCTTAGATTTAATTAAATTAATAATTAAATGCATAAATGAACCTTGAAAATGCAAAATAAAATGAGACACACTAAGGTGGATGCTAACCTAAGCGTGAAATTGGACAATCCTAATTAAGGGTGTACAATTTACAACACTACATCTATCAACTTTTTTATTTTGTTATTGTATCTTTTTGTCAATTTTCTATTCTTTCTATTTGTTTGTGTTATTTCTTTTCAAGTGCTTGTTTTATTTTATTTTATTTTTTATTTTGTGTATATTGTGCGCATTGGTATATCTATTGCGTGCATGAAAATGTGAACAATATAATGATTGAAAGCTATTTAACAATCTAACTACACAATCAACAAGAAAAAACACTCAAGATTGGATGATAAGATAAAGCTAAAAAGATAATTAATGAGAAAGAAAATGAAAACTTAATAGCTCCTTTTGGTGAAGATTTGTCCTTCAATTTGGTTGGATGTGTGCTCGCTATGTGATAGATGCTCAATTTTGCTCCATGATGGCAAATGCAAGATGATGATTAAGCTACACATGGGATCCAAGGATGTATGCTAAATGGGTATGAATGTGCAAAAGGTGAGTAAATAATTTTGCATCACAATGGTATGAAACTGGAAGTGGATGAATTATGAAGGAAAATGAAGGGATTAAATAGGTTAGGATGAGAGGATGAGGAGGCATGAAAAAGAGACACTTGTCCCTAAGAAGGGCAAGAGTCATGGATGGAAAATGACATGTGTTCTTAAGAAAGACAAGTGTCATGGGAAGGAATGACATGTGTCCTTGAGGATACATGCCTATTTGGGAGAGAGACACCCAAATAGGAAGGTTCTATTCCAAAAACGGATAGTTTCCCACATATTAGGAGATTTAGGATATTTCCCCTAATTTTAGGAAATTTCCCCAAATTCTAGGAAATTTAGGATATGTTGGGAATGTGCACACATATGGTGAGGGAAAGAGGATAAGGCTGACTAAAACTTGTGGTTAGCTAGGTGGGTTAGGTTAGAGGAAGAGTTAAATGAGGGTAAGAGTTAGGAGACATGGGAAAATAGAATTAATTAATTAAATTAATTAATTCTATGAGGGAATTAAGAAGAAAATACAACAAGAATTAAATAATCAAATTTGCGCATTTGATGTATTTAATAGAAGGGGTCAAATTGAATTAATTGATTGATTTATGATTATCAAACAATTATATTAAAGGGGAATATATTGTAATAAATAAAATTAATATCTAGAAGAAAGGAACCTTAATTAATTAAATAATGCGTAACTATGTAATTAAAGGCACTTGGGATAACTAAATTCAATTAATTAAATTAATCAAATTTAGGAGTCTACACTATCCATTGTATTCATCTTTTATTTGTTCTATTTTTTGTGTTACATTCTTGTGATAGTGTAGAGGAAGAGGCAAACTAGAAGAAGAGGCAGAGCTCATTATTGCTTGTTGCAAGTCCAATCAATTCAAGTTGACTTGATAAAATTTCCAAAGAACTTTAATTTTGGATCAAAATTATTTAACTCTCAATAGTTTTCACCCTCTTAATAGCATACTTATAATTGTTAACAAAAATATGTGCAAAAAATCTCGTAGAAACAAAAATAGATGACCATCCTTAATCTTTGCAAGTGTTAGGAAAATGAATGCCACTTGATTGTTATATGTGTTAACTAGGGATATATGCATGTTGCAAGGGAAGGTCAAGTGACCCTTTATCTGCATCTAATGAAATATTATTGAAAAATACAAGAGTGGTAACTCTAATAAGACTGTTGTGAGTATTGATTTTGTTGTACTTTAATCTTTTTTATTATTTGGAGCATATGCAAGAAAAGTTGCAATTTTGGCAGTGGAAGTCCTTACCCTACAAGTATTATCAACTTATTTGTTGGGCCAATGTTGGCTAATTTATTTGCCTCTGTGTTGTCTTCCCTACAAATGTGATTTATGGTATAATTGTTGAAGCTTGGGATTGTTTGCATTTGCTTTTCCAGTAAGGCATTCAATTTACAGTTTGGAGTGGATCCAAATCGAATTGCATTTATAACTAATGTGGAGTCCCCTTCAATCGTGATATTCATTATTTTCAAATCCTTTTAGATATTCAAGCCATGAATTAAAGGTTTAAACTTAGCTTCATTGTTGGTGCAATCATCCACCCTTTCTAATCTCTAATTATACATCCATCGTCAGATATTCACGAGTTTCCTATAGATGAGCCATCAAAATTTAATGAAAGGGGGAATTTAAATACACAAAATAATTAATTTGCATATTTAATTGGGAAAACAGAAGAAAATGATTAAAGTGGGAAGAATAGGAATAAATGAACCACATAAACAAATTATTGAATTTATTTATATAGTATAGGAATAAAAGCCATATTAATTAACTATTTTTCGTATTTAATTAATTCTTTTTCTAGACCGATTTTCAGTGTATACACTTAATATTTAGCTATCTAAAATAAACATACAATGTCATTTAGGAGGGCACTTACCCAGCCTAACTTGGCACAAAGCCACACCCAACACTTTTTGGGAGAAAGGGTATCTCAAGAGAAGATGGTCCAACAATCCTCATGCTCCTTGCAAAGTACACATCATGAAGAGCCCTAAAATCTCATCTTTCTAAATCTCTTTGCTATTAAAATCCTTTTTTGCAAAGAAACCTAAGTAAAAATGTCTGCTTTAGGTAGACCAAGCTTATTCTATCATAATTGAAGAGGGAGGGTAGTACTCTACACTTTTATGCTCCATGTGATCTTTGCATAGTCATCTCTGACATTGTAGATGCTTGATTTTGAGCCAAAACACACTAATTTCATCTATCCCTTCTCTAAAACCAGTTTTCTTCCAGATAAGGAATTTTTCGGCTAATCTACCCATTCATGATTATTGTCAATTGAATCAAAGAGCACACAGTCTTTGTCAAAAGAACCCCAAGCCTAAATAAGTGTGGCCTTGATATTGGGGATTTTGAAGGAAACTATCAAGGCTAGGGTAACCTGCCCAAGAGTAGGCCTAGAAGAAAGATTTGCTATCATCATGAACATCCATGGATGATATGTAATCTGTAATAATCGATTTGCATTTTTTCATAAAATTCTAGACCCTTGAGAATTTTGGTGTATTGGAGGTGGTTAAAATGCATGAAGGGTAATTGTTATCTAGATATTTTTACTAAAAAATTTATGCCCATTTCTTATGTGGCTCCTTATACATCTTCCACACCAATTTATCCCTCAAAACTTTATTTTAAATGGCTTTGTTTTTTACGAAAACACCGCCCTCATCCCTCGATTATAGATATTGTCCCAAGCAACTAAGGAAATCTTGTCTTTGTCTTTTGTTCCTTGCTAGAAGAATTCACTCATCATCTGATTAAACTTTTGAGATATCCCCATGAGAAGAGCCATAGATGACATTAAGTAGATGGGCATGGCTTATATGACATATTTTAGCATGGTGGTCCTTCTTGCCCATGACAACCACTTCCCTTTCCAAGAAGACATTTTGTCATTCATTTTCTATTTTGGAGTATCCCATAATTTGATATTTCAAAGGCCCCTAGCAATTGGAAGTCCAATATAGGAGCATGGTAATTATCCTTACTTAAAATCTATGATTTGGATGAAGTCTCTCTTTTGTTGAGATGTAATATTGATTTGTCTCTACTCACCTCTCATCCTAATGCCTTAGAATATTAGGTGAGGATGTTCTTCATGTGATAAGCCTCTCTTCTTTTTGCAGTTCCAAGGAGCATTATGTCATCTGAGAATTGTTGATGTCACATCAAGGATAAAGATCTCATGATTTCCATACCTTGAATGAGGCCTTTTGTCAACATCTTTGGTAAAGGCTCAACCTAGAGCTTCAACCATTATGATGAATAGGAAGGGAGGTAGGGAGTCCTCTCAATGAAGACCATAGTAGACTTCAAAAAATACCTCAAGTGAACCATTCACTAAAACTAAGAACCTTATAGTGGAGATTCACATGAAGATCCAATTTATCCATCTTGTGTTAAAGCCAAAAGCTTTTGTGGTATTAAACAAGAACCTCCAATCCACCTTATAATATGCTTTCTTGATATCCAATTAGACTATCATCCCTGGTTTTTTAACTATTTGGATAGATAGTAGAGCCTCTTAAGCAATAATTACCTCATGCATAATGGATCTGCCATGCACAAAACCTGTTTGTTTATTCGAAATGATATTAGGAAGGATTTTCTTCATTCTATTTGTTATAGATTTTGTTATCACCTTATACACTATATTGCATAGGAAAATGGGATGAAAGTCGTCGAGTAATTCAACTGCATTCTTTTTAGGAATTAAGGAAATGAAGGTATTTCTTATCTCCATCAATAAGTGTCATGATCTCCAAGATCCTGACCAATGATATCCTAAAATTTCTAGTAAAAACTTTCCAGCAGCCCATATGGTCTAGGGGCCTTCTCTGGATGAAGTTGGAATAGTGCAACTCTCACTTCTAATAGGGAGAAGTCCTTGTTGAGAAGGTTGTTTTGAGATTCCATAACTAGGCATGGGATGTTTTGTAACATCTCTCTTTGTGCTAACAAGTTTGAACCATCCTAATTAGTGGGCAGATTATTGAAAAAGGGGATAACTTCTTATGTTATGATCTTTAGATCCTCAATTCTTGATCCATTTAACAATTTGAGAAAAACAATGCGATTTGGTATTCTTCTTTGCTTGGTGTTGCAGAAATATTTAGTATTTTTGTCGCCCCCATTAATCCATGTTTCCCTTGACTTTTGTTTCCATAATACTTCTTCTTTGGCCAAGATATCCTCATATGTAGACATGAGCTCTTTCTCTTTCCAAAAACACTCCTGATTCATGCCATCTTTGATGGCCATCTCCTCAAAGTTTTGCAAATCTGCCTCAATCTCACATTCAGTCTCAAAAATGTCTCTATAGCGTATCTTATTCTATTATTTTAGTTTTTTCTTTATTGTTTTTAGTTTTGATATGAAGATGAACATCTTCAAACCTTCAATCCTATCCTAATCCCACCATCCCTTTACCACTATGAAGAATTTTGGATCTTCCATCCACATGTTCTCAAATTTGAATTGAATCCTATATGGTTTCAAATCACCCAAGATCTCCAATTGCAATGGAAAATGGTCTTACCTAGAACATGGAAGAATTTGACACTCTAAACCAAAGGGAAAATTTGCAAGGTCACCACTAAAGAAGAAGTGGTCTAACTTCCCAACAATGTGATTGAAACCCAAGCGCCTATTGCCCAAGTGTAATAAAAACCATTAAAAGAATGATGTAGATGTCTAAAATTAATTAATTAATATTTGATTAATTTAGCCCTTTCACATAATTAATTGTATTAATTATGCCAGTCCTCCTTCTTAAAATTAATTAAATTATATTTTAATTATTTTTATCACTGTGGCCTTATAATTAATTTATCAAAATTAATTATATCCCATTCTTCTATAATTATCTCATTTCCTGACCTTAGTCAATATTTTCTCTAAATCCTAATTAGTTAATTAATTTCAATTAATTAACTAATGCTCTGATTGCTACAAATAACCCTTCTATCCCCCATCATCTAGCCTAATCATGATTATCATTTCCTCCAATTTTATATTCTTCCACTCATTCTCTCTCATCATGTCCCATCCTCCTAACTTTCCCACTTGCACTCTAATCCTTCATTAGCTCACCTAATCATCCCCCTTAATCATTTACACATCCCTAATCACCTTCTCTTTGATTAGGGATGTGCCAACTCTTTGCCATAAATGGCTTTCCCATCTCATCCTCCAACCTTAAATGCTGCCCACTTTTGGTCCATTCAAGGAATGTCAAATACCTTGAATCTTCCCATGCCCCATCTTCCCAAGGGATTTTTAATTCCTTTATCCTTTATTCTCTCCATCCATCCTCTTTTTTGGGAATTTTTAATTCCCCTTGTCTTCTCCCAAGGAATTTTAAATTCCTTTCCTCTCTTCCCAAGGTACTTGGCGAACTCTTCCCCATGTACTTGAGAAGTGTGGAGATAAGAAAAGTCTTTATGGAAAATCTCTTGGATCTCCCACTTGTCCTCTCAATTCCTCTCCCACTCACTTTCAATCCTAGCCCTCCATTCCTCTTCAATCTTTGCCATCCATTTTGGGTCCCTCCAATCTATAAATCAGAGTCTCCTCTCCTCTCAAGATATCCATCTTTTGCATATGTTGTCACTTTGAGCAACAAATCCATCCATTGCATCCATATTATGCCCAAATATTGCCTCATGTAAGACAATTCATCCATCTCATCTTCCAAATCCCAATCAATCGGAGGAGGTGAAGAATCAAATTGAAACAAATTTACATTTGTATGGTTTTTATTAATTTTGACTATCTATTTAATATTGCATGCTTGTGATTTTTCTAACCTTGATTTCCTCGTGCTCAAATGTATCTCCATCAAGTTATTCCTTCCAACCCAATCAACAAAATATTCTTGAGATTTGTTTTCCCTTCCAAATCCCTTAAGTTTGTCATTACTATGCAAAATTGCATTGAAATCTCCTCCAAAAATGAAATGTTTATTAGTTAAGGAATATGCAAACCTATCTAATTCTATCCATGATTCTTTTTTTTTTTTTTAATGTAGGCATTTGGGCCACAAATATTAACCACAAAAAAGATAAGATTGGAAACAAAGATCTTTACTGTATAACTCACCCAATTTACACCTTCATCTAACTTTTTCAAATCCATGATCTAAGGGTTTCACAGTAATACTTAACCCCTAGAGGGCCCTTGCGCTTGAATAAAAAAACCATTCCATATCTTAAGCTTTCTTTTGAATAGTTCAAAATCAATGTTGGTCAATTTTGTCTCTTACCCTAAGCTTGCACTTGACCAATCATTTTTTGTTAGGGGTACTAAGGCCCCCAACATTCCATGTTATGATCCTCATGGCCCCTGTGGAAGGAGACCTATTGGAATCAATGAACACTGAGAGGGCGGGGGGGGGGGGGGGTGAATTAGTGTTCCGGTATTTACAAATTTATTATACTGATTCTTCAACCACCAGATGCAACTAACTAAAAGCAAAGTGTAGAAACAAAAGCCAAATAAACATACAACCATAACACCAATATTTTTTATGTCGAAAACCCAGAAAGGGAAAAACCATGATGGGATTGAGTACCCACAATAATATTTTACTATGTCCAATAGTAGAACAATATTACAAAAGAGGAATGCAGTTGCATTCAGGCACACTGCCTAGAGCTCACTACTCAATTACAAAAGAGGCAGCTACCTCAGAGGACTCACTATCCTACAAATAAGATATAGAAGCTAATACAATGTGTGAACTAGAGTATATCATCCACAAATGCCAGAAATCAGTTCTGGTTAGGCTTAAGAATGATTTGTTGCTGCTGTTATGATAAACTACTATGTTCTGCTCTCCCACTAATTACTGGATCATTAAACACTCAAGATGCACATGTGAAATTGCGCTCAATCGCACCAATACCAATTTATCTCACATGCATACTTTCAAAAAGATCACCCAACACCATCTTATATATCTACACCACCAAAACAGATCTCCCACAAGTCGGCTTCACAAAATATCCAAGTATGAAACATGTAACTTCAAGTCGGCTCAAATCTTTACAAAATAATATTCTAGATCTAAAACATACGATCACATGCTTCCCGAAAGTCGATCCAATTACCTTGAACTTACCAACAACCACCAGAATCACCTGAAGACATTCAATCCACACGTTACACCACCAACAATGAAGATAACTCTGTTTTACTGCTCTATCGGATACCGGAAGTTTTAACATGCTTAAGAAATAACACCAGAGGATAGAATTTCATGATAATCTTCTTCTCATGCTCAATCAACTTAGATCACCCAAACCAAAAAAACATCATCGGAAATGAGAATTGTTCACCAAAGTTGTACATTGAGTATCACCGACAAACTTGCATCAAAACTCCGTACTGGATATGATCAATAGGCTGAGTTGTCATCAATGACAACTTCTAAGAAATCTCATGTACCATACATCATCAATCTTCACCGGAGCATCACCAAAATAGTGTCTTATACCAAAAATCTCCTCCTTTGGCATTGATGGCAACATTGTGAAAATGATAAGTATTCCAAAACTCCAAGAACTACAAGCAATCCGTCAATCTGAAATCTATAGACTCAACTAACTCTCCCTAAGGATAAGCATCATTTTTCACTACTCTATCCAACTCTCTCTCTCCCTTTGACATCAATGGAAAATGGTAGGAATCCACCAAAACTTATGTACAAATGAATTCAATAATTTACATGAATTTAAAAATATTTGCATAGGTAACCTTCCAAGATTGCAAGTACCCATTCCATCCTCTCAGAAAAAAATCTAAAACATTAATCAGAGCACTAAATGTGTATGCATGAACTTCAACACCTTTGAGATCAGATGGCACTGGTTTATCTAATGCAGTGACTGCATCCTGTTGAGCTCCAAGTAAGGTATCCATCTGACGATTGATCAAACTTTTCAGTTCTCCCACTCTGCTTAAAACTTGCTCCTTTTCTTTATTCAATCCCTTTATTTTGTTAGTAAAATCCATTATTTGAGCTTCAAGGGAACTTGGAATAATTGAATGAGGGGAAAATGAATGGCCAATACTTTCTATCTCCCCTTCAAGATCTATTATTTGCTTATCAATATCTACAGTAAATTTGGGAAAAAATAGACATGATGTGAATATTTTTCCGCCTTCATCTAAATGCATCTTCTACACTCTTCACCACAATCTTCAAATCATCCCTATCAGCTTCAATTGTTTTCAAATAGGTTTGAAGCCTCATCTCATTGAATTTGTTCAAAACCTTTATGTCTGCAACTTTCTCTAGTGATACAAAAAATCAGATTCTTCTTTATTTAACATATCCTTAAGCTTACTAGAGGACGAGTCATTTGAAATCTACTTAAGGTTAGGCAAACATTTCTCCAAAACTGTAGTGGCTATAGATATTACCTCTTTCTCCTCACATGCAGAGTTGAGTAAGTCCTCACTAGCCTTGATCTATGCAAGAGTGGCCAACTTTAATGCTTGAAGAGGGGATAGAGTGCTTAAGTCCACCAGACCATGGGAAAGATCATCCTCAATTGCAATATGCTTTCCTTTATCAAGGATAGTGATTCTTTCCATGGTTGTCGGAGATTCAAAAAATTTCTCTTCACCCTTCTCCTTCACAGATTCTACATTCTTATCCATTTCACCTTCTTTGCCATCGTCTTTGGTCTTCCCTGCTTCACCCAACTCCTCAGCTATCATCTCTGCAATTATTTTTATCTCAGGAGGATCCTGAGTAGCATCACTGGAGTTATCCACTGCTTGATCATCAAAGGAATCAACAAGAGTTTCTTATCGAACCGGATCTATAGATGAATGATCTTTCTATCCATCGTGAACATCTGTAGGTACATTTGGAATAGATGGGGTATCCTCAGGCTCAGAAACTACTGCATGTTCTTCTAGAGTAGATTTTTCTTGAGAAGATTCTACCGAATTCACATCAAGTCTCTGATCAATCAAAAATTGTCTCAAAATTGTTTATGTTTCCTTTATCACCTCATCTTTCTTTCCTATCATAAGCTTATTTATCGTCCTCTTGCTTCAAAATCTTTCATTGGCGTTTTAGTAATCAAGTGACCTCATCTCTAGAGATAACAAAAGATATATTTACCAGCACATATTCTTTTATTTCCTCATCCTCTAGTGAAGTTGTATGTCTCCTTGCATCCAAAATGTCATACAAGCTCTTGGGGATCATAGATGCTAATTATATTAAGATCTTACTATATTTATCCATATACTCCACAATTGCTTCTTCAGCTGCTCGTTGGTCTTTATCCTCAAAATTCTCATAACATATAGAAACATTTTTCAAATTTCCATCTTTCAGAATCTCATCAATTAACTACTACAAATTCAATGGGGGCATAATTACATATGGGCCTTCTATCTTACTAGATTTAAGAGCTTGATCTATTTCATATTTCTTCTTCTTGCTAGCTCTAGCCTTTCCGAATGGCTCTGCTTGAGACTTATCTTTCTTAGCTAAGGAGCATCACTGAATGTAGGCTTTTAGACTACCCTTGCATAGGTGGCAGTCTTCTCTACTTGCCTCACCTCTTCATCTGACTTTGTTTCTTTTTCTGCTGCAATATATTATCTTGTAGGCTTCTCCTTCTTCATCTTCTTAGCTCCATCGGTAGATGCTGTTGGTTCAGGCTTAGGTGGAGGTACCAATTTCTGCACACTGGGGGTAGTTCACAGGGACTTCACTAGATAGGAAATATTATATCACTTGCATTCATATTGGGGGGTTTAATATCCCAAAAATGAGGGTACAATATATTACCTATCGATGAAAATAGGGGGTTTTTAAATTCGGGCTATAAAAAAATGCAATATTTGGCAAAAATGGGGGGGCTTTTTATTCAACCTGTTTATTGGAAGGGGTGAGAAAAAAGGAGTTTAGAGCAATATTTTTTGCAAATAGGGGGATTCTTTAGTATGCCATGAACGCACGTGCTATAACTGAGGTTCACTAAGTGAAGCCGGGTGAACTCACAAAGCTGGTTCCCACTTTTTGGTACATCTTGATTTTTGCTGAAATCATACATTTTTTGGAAAATATAATTATTTAAGCTTTAAGACGTCCCATTTGAAGTAATTAATTGAAGAGAGTTAGATCAAAGGCTCTTAGATCAAAATTTCTTGGATAGAACCTCTCTACTTCTAAATCATACTTGCAATGGAGTCTCCTTTGCATCTATCAAATGCTGATAAAAAACCAATTTTACATTAGCTTTTGAGGGGTCAAACGAATTCATTTAGAAGTTTTGTTTTCTTGAGGATTTAGTCCTTATTATAAGCTTTCCAAATAGTATAATTTTTAATATATTTAAGTTTATTAATATATTTTTATTTTATTTTTTATGAATGTAGGTTTTTCACCGAACATGAACTTCTTTGTTCAATGCATTGGGAAAAATAGCAAACTAATTCAAAAAAATTCTGAAAAATATCTATGCCCTAGGTATTGATGTCTTCTTTCTAACAAAAAAAATAAAATTTAATTTTGATATATATAGAGCAAGTTATGTGTTCAAACGTACACCTATATCTAAATTATAATTAGTCGGACTTCAAAACTTAATAAAATAAAAAATATTCAACATATCACTATCAAACCAACTGCATGCCCTGGGTATTGATGTTACAAACCAAATATTAAAAGAGATAAGTTTTTATCATTTATAGAAAAAAATTTATACGTTTCAGGATGCACATCACTCTAAAAAAATGTTGTTTCCTGTAAAAAACTACTTTTGAGGGAGATGGAAAAATCAATAAAATTTTATTCAAAAAAATTTGAAAAAAATATATTTAGAATCTACAAAAAGGATGTTACAAATCACTAGTTTACATCATCTTCAAATTCTTAACGATTTAAAAGTTATAGGTGTCGGAAAGTGAAGGTTTTTTGCAAAATATTCATCTAAGTGTCAAAGTTGGTCAAAAAGTGGGAACCAGTATTGTGAGTTCACCCAGCCCTTGTGGGGTAGGTGCAGATTTGCTGGGTTTGGCTTTGGTCTGCTTGGGAGGAGGCAGTTTAGCTTGTGGCTTCACCACATCTTCCTCCTTCAGAATATTTTTCTCTCTTTCTTTTTGCACTACTTCCCGGGTAATACCCATGTGTTCAACAAGTTCCTCGACCTCCTTTCTCACTTTCCTTTTCCGGGCTGGTCCAGTAAACTTCTTATGTAGGTCTAGGTCTTTTTCCTGGAAATTTTTGAGTCTCTGCTCTTTTTGATCTACCAGATGACTTAATAGGTGTTGTGCATATGCATCAAGCATGATAGCATCAACCTCATACCCAATGGGCATGATCCAGACTGTTCTGGGCTCACAACCTCCATATGACATTAATCCTTATTAACTATAAAACAAATGGTCTTCTCATATTTCTCTAGTATCTCTTTGGGAATTCTCTCTCTACCATTCATAGAGGCTTAAAAGTTCTTGAAATAGCACCATAAGGTAGATATTCTCATTGTGTTGTCACCTATACCTAACAACCCTTCCTTAATTGGCATTGCCACCAGTTTTTCATAAGCCCATTGGACTTTACCAATTCTGGGGATCTGATTCAAGAAATAGAGAGCTAAGCACACAATTAAAGATCCAAACTCGAAAGTATGTTTCTTGTCTTGTTTTATTTTCTTCAAGTTTCTCAACAATTCACTTAGAAGTACAAAACAAATATCACACCTTTTATTCTCCTTGAGCATCTGATATGCAATGAATATTGCAGTACCGGAGACTGAGTTCTGCTTGCTGGATTGATCCACCTTATATCCCACCACCATTGAGGTGTATCTCACATCGTGCTCAACTATATCATTGATTGTCATCAACCGGTTGTCATATTGGGAACTGGTAACAACTGCCACAATGGTATTCTGCACTTTCCTCAGGCTAAGAATTTTACCGGTTGCACTCAGACATGTGTCTGCCTGAATGGCCTACTTCGTAATCTTATGTGGTCTGTCTAGCTAGATCAATTCATCATGAACCTTGCTGAGAATGTACCAGATCGATTCCGCTTCATCAAATACCAAAAAATGGATAAACTGAGCGAAACCCTTGTTGTGAAGAATTTGGTATTTTGGCTTCAGATTTCCAAGGCTGTTCGCCAAATGCTTGTTATAGAGTGTAAGCATGTCTGCATTTCCAAGTTCTTCAATGTCACAATGAATATATTCCCTTATATCTTCATTGTGATGAACATTGTACATAACTAAAGAAAATGCTCCTTTTGGACCATCTTCAATCGATTTGAAAGGATGTCTCTTAAAAACGAGCCTTTCCCTCTCATAAATATCAACTACTAGAGGGGTAGAAATTCTAGATGAAGATGCCATGACGATTTTAGGGTCTTAAAAAGATAGCTCGTGAATGGATAAATACCTCTTGATTGGCAACCGAGCGCAGTAAATTGCTGAATGGTTGCTTCAAGCTCAGTTTTGTTGTAGCATCTCTTTTACTCTTCATCTCTTCTCTTTTCTCTCAATTGCATTGTGAAGAATAATCTTTTGAACTACCCTTTTAACCTAATTTTTAGCTGTAATAAATGCTCAACCTTAAAGCTTTTGTTTACATTGTTTTTCATCATTTCATTCACCGGATTGTCAAATTGCTACAAAATCTTCCAGATATCAATTGCATGCTCGATCTAGATCTTTTGCAACCTTCCGAAACTGGTTACAGATCTCCACAAGGGGGTTTTAAGGATCTACATGAAAAACTCCCCTAAGGCCAAAAATCCCTAGTTACCGAATGAGGTTCCATGACCGGATTCAGGTGTGGAGCCATTCTGCACATTTTGATCTTCCTTTTTCACCCACATTTTCTTATGCTGATCTTTGATTTCATCTACTTTTGCTTTGCCTTTCTCATCAGTTTTGTTCTTATTCACCAGTGCACTCTTGCTTCTACAATGCCTTGCAATATGACCTACTTTGTTACATGCATGACATACAACATTCCTCTGCATAGGTCTAAAGTTCATCTGATTTGGTCTCATCCTGGATTGGTTAGATATATGTCCAAACATCCCACAAGCATAACATCTCTTGTTCTGAAAATTATTCATCATTGTTTTGCACATATTTGACTTATGACCAAAATTGTTGCATATGAAACATTGAGCAGTAAAAGTGGAACCATTGTTCATATTATTCATCATTCCATTATTCATCCTACTTCTGCATTGATTTGCCATATGACCAAATTTACCACAAGTAAAACATTTACCATTGCATTTATAGGCATTAGGTTGTCCTACCAGAGGTTTCTTGTCTATCTTATGATGATTGTTTTGACCAAAACCGAAGGATTCTCCTTTCTCATATCCAAGTCCTCTTGTGTCTTTTCCATGTCTCTAACTATCCAGCATCTCATCCAACCGGGCTGAGCTAGCTTTGAATTATTCTTTGCACTCATTAGTAGTGGTCAACTCATCTCTCAGAATTATGATTTGTCTCTCATGTTCTTGTCCATCATTCTTTGTTTGCACCAATTCAAGCTTCAACTGATCATTCTCATATGTCAGTCTTTAGCATTCATCAGATCTATCCTTCAAGGATTGAGTCAAGATTTCTTCATTCTTCTTCCGATCTTCAATCTCCTTAGTCGAATTCATTATAATAGATTGCATTTCATTCTTCAAAATTGCATTCTCCCTGGTCAACTTCTCACATTCATCAGTCTTGTCTTGTAAGGCTTGATTATCAACACTTTGTTCTTCTTTCTTGTGCAACTTGTCCATCAACTCCTTTCTCTTTTACCTAGAGGTGTTCAATTGATCTTTCAGTGTCTCAATGAATCATTCAGCTGCACTCAGATTTCTTTTCAGGCTACTCCTTTCCTTCATTGCTTCATCAAGATCTTCAAGTGCCACAGTAAGTTGTTTCTGCAAACCGGAGTCCATTGACTCAATCTTCCGAGTCTTCCTCAAGCTTTTAGGCTTCCTTAGAGGAACTAAGCTCTGATACCAATTGTTGGAATCAATGAACACTGAGAGGGGGGTGAATCAGTGTTCCAATATTTACAAATTTATTATACTGATTCTTCAACCACCAGATGCAACTAACTGAAACCAAAGTGCAGAAACAAAAGCCAAACATACAACCATAACACCAAGATTTTTTACGTGGAAATACGGAAAAGGAAAAACCATAATGGGATAGTACCCACAATATTATTTTACTATGGCCAGTAGTAGAACAATATTACATAAGAGGAATGCACTTGCATTTAGGCACACTGCCTAGAGCTCACTGCTCAATTACAAAAGGGGCTGCTACCCTGGAGGACTCACTATCCTACAAATAGCATATAGAAGGTAATACAATGTGTGAACTAGAGTATATCATCCACAAATGCCAGAAATCAGTTTCAGTTAGGCTTAGGAATGATTCACTGCTGCTGTTTTGATAAAATATGTTGTTATGCTCTACCACTAATTACTGGACCATTAAACACTCAAGATGTGCACGTGAAACTGCGCTTAATCACACCAATAACAATTTCATTGTTATGCTCTACCACTAATTATTGGATCATTAAACACTCAAGATGTGCACGTGAAACTGCACTTAATCACACCAATAACAATTTCGCTCACATGCATACTTTCAAAAAGATCACCCAACACCATCTTATATATCTACACCACCAAAATAGATCTCCCACAAGTCGACTTCACAAAATATCAAAGTATGAAACGTGTAACTCCAAGTCAGCTCAAATCTTTACAAAATAATATTCTAGATCAAAACCATATGATCACACTCTTCCCAAAAGTTGATCCAATTACCTTGAATTTACCAACAACAATCGTAATCACCTCAAGACATCTAGTTCACATGTTACACCACCAACAATGAAGATAACCTTGTTTTACTACTCTACCGGATATCAGACCTTTTAACATGCTTAAGAAATAACACCGGAGGATAGAATTGCATGATAATATGCTTCTCATGATCAATCAACTTAACTCAGATCACCGAAACCAAAAACACATAATCGAAAATGAGAACTGTTCACCAAAGTTGTACAATGAGTATCACTGACAGACTTGCATAAAAACTCCATACCAGATATGATCAATAGGCTAAGTTGCCATCAATGACAACTCCTAAGAAATATCATGCACCAGACATCATCAATATTCACCGGAGCATCACCAAAATAGTGTCTTATGCCAACAAGACCACCCTTCCCCAATCTAAGCAACCATGAAATTTTGGGTTGACTCTTCGATTCTCCATCCAAAGCACACTTTTTCTTAAGAGACTTATTTCATTAAGGCCTCTTTTTCCCATAGTCGAGAGTAATTTTCATGTTTGGGGTCTAGCATAGACCTAATTTCTCATCACTTTCTCCACCAGGGCCTTCAATAGTTAAATCTGTCAGGTCCCCAAATGGAAGTTTTTGTTCATTTTTTAACATTTTCTCATCCTCTAGGTCTTCTAGCAAAGGCCTCCCCCATGATGATAAACCCAAATTTTAGATAGAGACATCACCTTAAGAAAACTCCTTATTTAAAATGGTGTTGTCCATCGCAATGCATGCATATTGCATTACCTATTCCTCCAAATTCCCTAATTCGTTTGCAATTGGATCTTGCTCATACTAAAATGGGATTTTACCACTGTCATCAATCATAGGTAGCTCTCCAATCACTTGTTGGTTCTCCACCCTAATATTTCCTATATCTCGCATGTCTTCCCCTTGCTATAGGGTCTCCAAATAGACTTTTCCTTGTTGTGTGATGGCGCATCGATTATCTTCCCTGTTGCATAATTGATCCCACACTTCCATCGTTGAATAAAAGAAATTTCGTACCTAAATACATTCCTCCATCTGTCTCCCATCCTTCATGGCCAAGGCAAATTCTAACATCCTCTTTTTACTGGAGCCTTGCTCTTTATTAGTATGACTTAGTGTGCCCATTTTAACCAGTCCCTCACATAGCCTATTCCTTTCTTCAACCTACATTTTCTTTGGTGAAAATTGATCTTCTTGGTATTTATTGTTTATTGGTGAGATTAGGTTAGGGTTTTTCTCCCCTCTCCCATTACTGAGCCCTTGAGCAACTTGGTTCTAGGTGCTTCCATATGAGGCATCTTCCCCCTATCTGCTTCTTATCCACCTCTGTCCACTGAAGACATTTACCATTATCTATGATGATTTCTAGATCATCCACATCTTTTCTATTTGAGTTCATCTCCATGAGCAATCTAGGTCTAAGGCATACTTTTTCATTGATGAAATCCTCATCTATACCCGAAAAGGTACCTAGGGCATCCCCAATCATAGCTAGGGCTTTAAAATTCAAATATTCAATTAGAAGCCCTTCTAGAGTAATCCATATGGGCTTTGTCTTTAAATTATGTCTCATTGGGTTAAAATTTGGTATCCAAAATGTTTTGAGGAATACATGTCCTTCAATAAAGAGAGGTTCCCCACCTAATATTTCTTTGTTCAAGTGTGAACTAATGCATTCAATAAAGAAAATCCCATTTAGCAGAGTTTTCACACTTACCCAACTATCAAACTGCTTAGCCCACAATTCCTTGGTTCTATCTGCTTGATCTCCTTCCCACTCCATTTGATGAAAAACACCCTATCTTTGAAGCATTCTGTAATCAGTGAAAGGACTTTGAAGATATCACCATGGCTATGCTTTTCTTTTTTTGCTTGTCACCCTTGTCCATTCCATTCCTGAGGAACTCTTTATATTGAAACCACCTATTCCCGTGTTGCTTTGGTTGATGTTTTTCCTAAAAAGGATGATTTGATCCTTGCTTCCTGCCTGATCTTCTTCTATCTAGAGGGTTTGCATTTGCCCCTATTTCAAAGGCAAGGGTATTACAAGATAAATGTCCCCATTTGTCAATATTGATTCTCCTTCCTTGATTGGGCACTCGTGTCTCTTGCATTTGTGCACCCCTTCTTTACTTTTTGGGGTGCTTTCTGGCATCTCTTTGAAAAGTCGCATTCTCCCAAAAGTTCGCAACCCTTCTTCACATCATTCCAATTCTGGTTGATGTATAATAACATGTAAACTCATTCAACTGTTATTGTTATTTGGTAATTTTTAAACTTATGTTTTTTTATTCCATGTGTTAAATTGAAATGTTCGAAACTGTTTCTACCATGGCACTAAATGTCCAAAGACGATCACCCATTAGATTTTAAGTGTGGGTCATAATTATTTTTGTTTCATATGACATGATAGGTCCTACCAAGTTGAGTGATCTGGAAAACTAAAAATGTCTGATGGGCATAAGTAGTATTGAATGGCATTTGAAAGGAAAGAAACCAGTTCCTACTATTAATTTTGTGTAAAGTCATGTGAGATGGAGTAGATGCTACAACTCTACTTTTAGCAAAATAATTTTATCTAACAAAGGCATTAGAAACAATGGGTGTAATTTGAATATTAGAACATTTTTAGATTTTTTTTTTGAGACCCACTTTATATTTGTGTTATTTCAAACTTTTAAAAAATTACATTACAATGAGTTTCATGAACTATAAAACACATGAATCAAAAAGGTTATATATATTGATTGTATAGTGGTAAAATCTCTTTTTTTATTTTTAAAAAGTCAAAACAACTCTTATATAGAATGTTTGAAAAATAATTACAATTACGTAGCAAATGAGTTGGTTATCAAAGTTATTGAAGTAGCTAGGCTTATGAGAATCAACTCACGGGGTTGTGAGATTCTTCGTGAAGTAACATTGTTTAATCAGTGCTAGGTTGTATAGTGTGTCAATTTATTTGGTAGAGGTGATTAAGTGACTTCATAATCATATGTTCTAGATTATCTTTTGGTCCTCTTTAGATCCAATAATTTTGTTGAGTCGTTTGATTTAAATAGATATTATTTTTATATGATTTAAAAAAATAAATATACTAATATATAATTTTAAATTATATATAATAATTAATCCAAAATAAATAAATAATTCTACATAATTTGAGAATCAAACAAAATCAAATAATAGGTAAGAGAAATCAAACAAAATGGGAATGCCCATGGTGATCCAAAAAACAACCATCCAGAGCATTTGGGTAGGCCATTACAGGGATAATCGTGCTAGAGCCCTTAGCTGGAAACCCGCCGGCGACATAAAGATCTCCAAGAAAAGATTAGCCGTTGAGAGAATGATAACGGGAAAAAAAATTCAAATAATGTTGATAGAGACCCCCCCCAAAAAGCATCTGAAATTAGGATAAGATAAACAATTCAGTTTCATTCGGTTACAGACATTCATTCTTTCTCTCATTCTCCCTCTCTGTCGATGTTCTGTTCTGTGATTGTCTCTGTGTCAATGTTCTATTTTGTGATTGTCTCTTTTCAATGTTCTTTTTCTTTCTCTCTGTTTTGTTCAATTTTCATGTGCTTGGTTCGTTTTGTTTTTTCATTTTTCTTTTGTACAGCGTGCACGCTGGTCTGTTTGTCTGTTTTTTTGGTGTTACATTTTTGTGGCAGAGCAGAGGAAAGACCGAGGAGAGGAAGACGCATAGCAACTGAGGGCAAAATCTTCTTCCAGGTAATTATTGTTTGTTGGCACGATAAAGTTTGTCAGGAATTTTCATTGTGGATTAAAATTATTTAGTCTCAGTAGTTTTCATCCTCTTAATAGCAACTTCCTCATCCTGTTGTTACTCACCTTTTCTCACTACTCACACCATGTTCATCCTTAATTTCGTTATATGTAGAACCTGAGATTTTCCTAGTTACAGGCCAAACCCCCTTTGAAGGAACAATATCAGTTGATGATGGTCGACCTTTTGGTTTGCTAGAAAATGAATCTCCTCCTCATTATTATGGTATGTAAGGAAACCCAACACATATTCGTTTCCTTCTTCCTTACTACATTTTCACCCTCCATCTGAATGAATGCAATCTCAATCCTATCAGGTGGAGGAAATGGTGAAACAACCTCCATTACCAGAGTAATACAGATCACCTGTAATTGGTCTTTCCACATGTCCATTTTGTGCATTTAGAGATCATGTCACACCATGGGACCACATTTCTTTGAGGAATTCTGTCAAACAGTTCACACGCAGTGTCTATGGTTCAACATTCCTTTTGAGGAATTCTGTGAATCAGTTCACACGCTAAGCAGAGGGTTCCACATTCCTTTGCATACAGATCTGCCGGAGCATTGCCAACTATACTATCTGATAGAATAATATTCACTTAAAACAATTAAATAATTTTTATACAGCCTTAGTATATTTACCCTGAGTATTATTATCCTTGAAGCTTTTGTTGTTGCTTGCATTATGATGACAGTGGTGGACATGTTTGATTTTGGAGGTAATTTAATGCTTTAATGTAATTAATACATCTTCACCTAATACCCATTTGTTATTTTTAACCCTTTGGAATATAGATTTGTAGATAAAACACTTCAGGTTTGGATGGCTATTTTTCTCTTAATCTTTCAGTTTCTACACTGTGTTTTGATTTCTTGGGAATTTTGGTTTATTTTCACTCAAGATCCTTTTGGCTCAAGAGTAAAGGACTGATGAAGTGAGTTCCAATGCAGGCATGAGATGCAGGGCCTGCCAAGAGTTCATATAACCGATGAAGAGATGGGAAGTTTCTTCATCGGATGGGAAGTTTCTTATGACCTGCTTCCTAGATCAAAAGTAGCTGCTCTAGAAGGAAAACATATTTTCATAACAGCTAACCCAGTGTTTGAATTCTCTGTGTTCTCAGGAAATGAGTTGATCTTCACCTGCATAACTAATCCATTTGGATTTTCTATCAAGCACAGATCCTATGGAGAGGTTCTATTCAACTCCTCGTATGGCAGCTTGGTTTTCATTATCTGGTAATCAGCACAAGCCTTCCCACATCAGCTTCACTGTTACTTCTGTGTGAATTGATTAATAATAGGAAGGATGATTTTGGCTGGGTGAGCAGATATGACATTGTTGAGATATTCTGTTTCATTTAAGTTCTACATTTGAATTATGAAAATTCAAAGTGTATATTTTGATATATGAAAATAAAATGATTATAGATTCCCCATGTTCCATGCTTTGTTGTCCATGAAAGTATTTTGTACGTTGAAAACATGAATGAGAAAATATTGTTCCAAAAGTCATTACTTAAAATTATTCTGTGATTAAAGAACATTTATTTAATATAATGAAATTAGAAAGCCTAAATGTGTATTATAATATATATTTTATATTATAATATATATTTTAACTAAATGTCAGTTATGGAATTCTATTGATGAAAAACTATGGCATGGATGTTTTTTTAGACTTGCCATACAAGCTTATTGGGGTTCGCTGGATTTCTACTTCGCACATGGGACATACAGGTGCAATGCCCTATTGGGCTTCTGGTATGTCCATAGATACCCTGCTCCGCAGTTTTTTTAGTGTAGCATTGTATTGTTTATTGACTTTCAAATATTGTACAGAGCCTGCAAATCATCTAAACTAGAAAGGTCAAAGTATCAGCTCACTGAGCTCTATTGGTTATGTAGTTTACGAGTAGTAAAATTTGTTTACCATTGGAATTCAGTAATTTTGGTTTGGTTTGGATTCCTTGTTTTGGGAGCGCTGGTGTAGGTTTTATGGATTTATTCAATTTCTTTAATATTTCAAATGGGATACAGGGATATGATTTTCCTTGGATTCAGATTAGTAGGTTTCATAGAATAGAAAATTAAATCCCAATTTCTATCATTGAGATGTCGGAAAGTTTTGAAAACATATTAGGAAAAGGTTATCATTGTTTTATTTAGAAAAAAACTGCCAGGATTATTGAAGTTTGACATGAATGATTAAAACAAGGTGGGCTTATTTTGCTGTGAGTTTCAGCAGTGGAAGGTTCATGAGAATTTTAATATTCACACCTAAAACATTGAGTTGTCTAGCTTGAGAGTTATCATCCTGTGAATTAGAGTGATTTCGCATCACTGCACTGGGGAGTGTGAGATTGATTTGTCTAATTTTACTGGCGTCTATGTTGATTGATACCATTTTGATCATATCTTAGTTAATATAAATATAGATCATAGCATAGGTTTGGAGACCATCGTGCACCGAATCTATTTAAATTTTTTTATGTGAAACAGTTTGGTTGTCTTTAGCCATGAACCAAAAGTCAAATCTTAGGGAAATTGAGTGTGATATCAAGTTGAATTCTTTGTAACACTGACCTTTGTGTGTGAAACCTTTTTGGAAACCTGTTTGGGGTTGTCTTTACCTTATCATCTTGAAGTCTGTAGTGTCTTACCCTGTTCTGCACTAAATTTTTTGCACTTTCAAACTAATTAGGTGATGCTCATTTCGTCAAATAATTTGCATGCTATCTTGAATGTATTGTTTTAGTTTGCAAGTGCAAGGAAATGTTCTGAGATATACTCAAACAGAGTTCTTTTAACAAGAATGTAAATAATGATTGAACAGCAAATAACATTGCAACTCGAAAGGGACTAGATTCTTTATTAATCAAAGTGATATGCATTACGAAAAAATATTATTTGCTGACCTCCCCAGCAGATTCCAAATGCTCAGAATTACATTTAGTAATCGGGTAATGAAGTTGCAGCAGTACATATATACACAGCAGTAATTCTTGACGCACAAAGTCAGAATTATACAATTCTGGCTCACTGCCCTGTCCAAGAGTGTGCAGAAATCAGAATGAGCTGCTTCTCAACATACACAATATGCACCTTTATCCTTGACAAGAGCAGCAAGGCGACAAGAGACCATGTGAAGGTCTGCTACAGGCTATCAATCTCTGATTATACAAGGCTGCAACTGCTCAGAAAGATTATAATAGGAAAAGAACTAAAATAATTAAGTCAAAATTTTATATCCAGACATAGAACCGACAACATTTCATCAAAGTCATGTTGCATCATAACATTGGGGAATGCGACAAACATCGGGCAATGCGTGACTGATCGATTTGTCTATTTTCTTTGGTGTCAATTAGATGATATCTTAGTTGATATAAATATAGATCATAGAATAGCATTGGAGTAAAGAAAAATGGTGACTACGATAGTGGCTTAAGCCACGATTGTGCACCAAATCTATATTAAAAGATTTTATTTTAAATATTTTGCTTGTTTTATCTGTTCACCAAAAGTCAAATTAACAGTCAATATAAGCCAAAATAAATTAAAACATTGATTTAAACCATTAATATGCCCCATGGTAATTTCTTGCAAATTAATCACCCCTTTATCACCTCACCCAACCAGACCACAAAAGAACATCAACAATATAAGTCTGATTCAACTTTTAGAAGATATAGAAATTGGAAGGTTTTGAATAGTAAATAGTCATTTGAAACATGCAATCTTGGATTCATGAAATTGGAAGTTTTTGAATAGTAAATAGTAAAGTATTTTAAATGTTTTGGACCAAATCTTATCAGGGAAGTTAAGATTCTAGCAATAATTTATAGAGTTGGTAGGTTCATGGGAGGATATTAGGAGAAAGGTTGTTCATTTTAGTTCTAAATGCTATCAAGAAAGTCATCATTGTTAGAAAAATAGGGGAAGGGATAATCTTGCAAGCCTCTCTAAGGATAGTGAATGTCCTCCAATGAGTTGGAGGTAACTTACATGTGTAACTTACCTCATGCCATGATTTAAGGCGATTATTGAAAATAGTGTCTTTGAAGCATCTTACACCTTTTAAGTGCCAAGCTTTGTGCAAGGGGTTTCTCTTTACTTGCAAGGTTCCACCATATGGACCTCTCAAGAATTAAAACACCCAAATTAGTACATATGAAATCTCCACATTTTCCAATTACTTTTGAGGACATTAGATCCTAATAAACACTTTCCAAGATTCTTGTCTAGTCCTTACAAATCCACTTGCTAACAAGGGCAATGCCATTTTTTGATATCACTTAAACCTAGGCCTCATGCTACACCTTGTTTTTTATTGCCTCTCCTCTTAGACCGAAGAAACTATATAATCTTCTTTTGAATCTCATTCACTTGGTAGCTACTAGAAATGATTGATGAGTAGTATAAATTGTAGGAAGACAAGATTATTTTGACAAATTTGAAGCCTACTAGCTAAAGTGAGGAATTGATTATTCTATTCACAAAGTTTCTTTTCAATTTTGGTCTTAATCTATTCCCACATCTCCTTTAAGTAGGGATTAGTAGAGAATGGAATACAAAGTATCTAACAATTGGGTTAACCCCGTTGGAATTCAAAAATTTTCAACTAATTAAGAGGATCACTATTCCAGCTTAGCATATTAGTCTTGGCTTTATATATTCTAGCTCTAGAAGCTTCACTTAAAAGAATTAAGTTTATTTATTGATGAGGTAGTTTAGATTATTTTCAGTATGCTCAACAAACATGGTTGCAAGTGGGCACCTGTGTAATAGACCCATCTAGAGGAAATAGGTTAGAAAGGGATCCATTGACATCAAGGATCCATTGACATCAACTAATAGTGTTTTGACCATTTGATAAAAACCCTTTAGAATTTATGGCCCATTCCATAGCTTTCTATCTTTTAGTTAGGATCTCTAGAATGTACGCCTTTAATAAAGCCAATTTGGGAAGAGTTGATGATGGGAAGGATGTTCACCAAACTAAGAGCTAACATTTTGGTTAAAATTTAAGCTCAGGGGATTTATCATTATTAACAATCTCATCTCAATCTCATTTTTAGTGATTGCCACATCAAGTTCTTTTGTAGTGTCTTTAGTTATCTTCGTTGGGATAATTATTTTTGCAAATTTCTCTAGCCTCATAACCGTTATCTTTAGTGGAGAAAATAATTTAATAAAATGTTATTATTTGGCCATATATGTTCTCTTGCTGTCTTGGTTTTGATGTACCTAAAGAAGAACTTGGAACCCTTATCATGATGGTTAAGCCAATTCAATCTGACCCTAACTCTTAAAGCTACTATTTTCCTTTCTTAAAGGCCTTTCAATTTATAATCAAATTGAAGAATTTTTTCTAGTTTCACCCTTGTAGATTATTTTCACTTTTTTCTAGAATTTAGAGCTCTCCTTTTCTTAATAATTTGAAAGATTGTTTGGTGTAATGTACCCATAGAAAGTTTGTCCAAGTGACAGTAGATCCTTTTGAAGCCTTGTTGATTTTTGCACCATGTAAACTAAATGTGGTGGTTATCTTTGTTATATTCAAGGGGATGAAGGTTATCTTATTCTTCATTTTTGACTAGAAGAATTTCTCATTCCCCTTCCATTCCATCTTATTACCTCCTTACCTTGTCTTCTTGACTTTCTACCATATTAAAGTTTCCTCCAATGATCCAAGGAATGTCTAAATACCACACATCCATTTCCAAAGATCAATTCTATCAAGTGATAGAGCAAATTTCCTTTGTTCTTTCTCTATGATGACCCAAAGTATCCCTCTGCTTGTGTTTTTAGGTGCGCCTTTTATCTTTTATTATCCTGATATATATGATAGTTTCAGCCCCATTTTAAATCTCAGCATTAGAACCTTATTATCTTTATTACCCAAATTTTGGGAGGATAATAATATGGTCGTATTCAAATCTAGCTCGTGTGAAAATATGATAATTCTATGTTGGCCTAAAGGTGATTTTATTATGAAATCCCTATGTAAGGCATCCATCTCAATTCATTTCATCATCACATTCCTATATCATCATTATGCTATCATTCCAATTCAAGAGCAACACTTAGGAGCAATAGACTGCATCAAGGCATCTTGGTTTTATGTCTACATTTGTGGCTTTTTTCTATATATACTGATTATTGTCATCTAGCCTTAACATCCAAATTACATCCTTTTCAATTAAATTTTCAACTCAATCAAAAGGAAACAAAACTCAATCTACATTCAATCCTTTTTCTAATAGAATTGAGGTTGAATCTATTGGGTTCATTCTCCTTTTAATGTAATGTGTGTGTGAAATAGGTCTATTTCTTAGTTTACATGGCTAAACTTGTGAATCCCAATTTTCTTCCATTACATTTTGGTGAATTTGACATATCTTATACTCTTTTCTATTTTTCATTTGGGTGGTATGCATATCTCCTATGGATTTGTATTTGCAAACATATCTCCTATGTAGTTAAATCATACTTAAAAAATGTTTCAAGGTTTTGAAAGATGTCCCCCGATTTACATTTTCTTCAACTTAGTAACCTCCCTTCTAAAAATGAAGATACCTTGGAGCAAGAGCATGAAATCATTAGTACTTTCCTTGTTGACTCTAGAGATGAATTGTAATGTCTCCTAATGCTACCCTCTTTTATTTTGTCGTAAAATTACAATTTTAGTACATAGAGAGAACAATAGAATGACACTAATATCAACCTTTCTTTTCCTCCACCTATCCCCAAGGAGAATCACACAAGATACCACCAGCTTAAACTGTCATTATGACATTATTATATTATATCCCATTAATAACATTATATTATGTTATTTGCATTATGTAATAACATTATTATATTGCATTACATAATTATGTAATAACATTATTATATTATATTACAATATATTATATTATTACAATATTAATAATATTGAATAGTGCCACATCATATTAGTATTACTTTATTCCTTAAGGCCAGCGAACTTCTTGTATGCTGTGTGATGACTGTGATTAGTCAGGC
The DNA here is from genome assembly GCF_030272615.1 of Cryptomeria japonica. NCBI lineage: Eukaryota > Viridiplantae > Streptophyta > Pinopsida > Cupressales > Cupressaceae > Cryptomeria > Cryptomeria japonica. The sequence continues at coordinate 676,935,926 of NC_081411.1, forward strand.
TTATTTTCTTACTATTCCCCCTGGTATATTCCCCTTTCTCTCATCATGACTTCTATTATATATCTTGTCTTATTATGAGACACACCTCTTTATCGAGCCTTTCGACTACCTCTTAATCGTGCCTTTTTGTTTAATATTTAATAAATTTTTGTTTAAAATTATTAATAATAAATAAATAATAAATAAGTAATAAATAATAAATAAATAATAGTATTAGTAATAAACATAATTTAATAAACAAATAAATAATAAATAATTTGTTCGTAATTTTTTATATTAATTAATAATTATTATTTTATTAGAATATGTATAACGATTAAGGAGGGGACATGACACGATTCCTTGGAGAATAAAGAGCTTAATCAAGTCAATAGTATTCATGTTTTTAGTTATGAGAAGCCTAAATTTCTTCAACATGCTAGTCAACCTCAACACCAACCTATGATTAATGCTAACAAACCAAAAAGACTTCCTTGGCTATTTCTTAAGAGTTGCAAAATTCATATGTGAAACAAGTAATATGGAAAGGCAACTAGCATAAAAATATGGTCTCGAGTGCCTCACACAAATAACACTAGAAACAAGAAGCAAGATCCCAATGTTCTTCTCACTTCTTTTCCTTCCCCCCTTATCTTAAGCAAAAGGTTGATAAGGAACCTAATCTTGTTGAGAAACTCCATGATATCTTAGCTAAGATTTCCCTTTGGGATTTGATTCAAACTTCACCTTCATACCATAAGTTGATCCATGAAACCTTACAAAAAGTGGTTCCTCATCCTTCTCCGAAACCAAATGATATTACATTCTCACAAGATGAATCGCCTTCTATAGAGGTTAAAAATAGAAATGATCCCATCATGATCACACTTGGCATTCATGAACACAAGATAAGTTGTATCTTAATTGATAATGGGTCAGCACATTAGCATTTGTCGTGTTAGAAAAGATAAACTGGATTATTCTTCTATTCAACTCGATTTTCTTTGTGTTCGTGGCTTTGATAATGTTGCTAGAGAGTCACTTGATATAGTCATAACCTACCAAAGTAGGACTTGATCCTAATCCTTATGAGGTTCTGTGGTATCCCTTACTCTAATCTGCCCTTATCTTGCTGATTTATGGCTCAAAGAATATTGTCAAACACTTGTCGTGAATCCTCTAATTTGCTCTTGAAATGGTTTCAAATGACGTTCTTGCAAATTAACACCATAATGTCCAAGTAAAGTACTATAAGAAAATGCAAATACTTTTGGTCTTTTCATATGCATATATATGAATTCTACATGTAAAATGTGCCTCTACAACCATTTGTTATCAAAAGACTATGTTAGCTTCATGATTCAATTTTTCTTTGATGTCCTTTCTCGTCTTCAATGATGAGGAGCCTAGACTCCCAATCTCCCAGCAACGTGTTGTGACCTTTTTCACACATCGCCCCATTGAAAATGGGGACCCTCACCTTTCCTGCTTTCTAGGGTTTTTGTTAGTGCCCGTGGCCTTCCGCTTCAAGCTTTGTCAAGTTTTGAATGGTTTGAGTCTAAAAGATTGAAAGTTAGTTTTTGCAAGCCAGGTGATAACAGAGTTCAGATATCGTTAAAGTGCATAGAAAGGCCAAAGGAAGAAGCACACAATTGATTTGAACGAATTTGAACAACTTTCTATTTTTATCAGTACTCTTTTTTGCTTTTTCCAATTTTTTAGGAAGTTTCGTTTTTGGCATTTTTAGCCCAATCCCCGGTATGGCTATTTTTAGAAAGTTTTCCCTATTTTTTAGGGATGCCTGCTTTTTGCTTTTTCAGAGTGGGGACCTAGGGTTTGCATTGATACCACTGACATGCTTCGATCACGATCAAGAATTTCCAAGTTTTGACCTAAAAGGCTAAGTTCCTACATTTTAGGGGTCATGACACTTTAGATGGTTTTGCCTGAGTATGGATTTCAAATTTCAAGTTAATCTGGTTAAAATTGAAGAAATTGTGGAATTTTGAATTTTTTTTTCCAAATATTTTCTAAGTCTGGCTAATGATTGATGATGAGTGTTATGGCAAGTGATGAAAAGTTCGCCCTACCCAAGCATGATGATAGAGGTATCTTCAAAGTCCGCCCTGTGAAGAGAGCATGAGAAACTTCGCCCTATGCAAAGAGTTAAAGTCCGCCCTCTTGGTAGTCTCTCCAAACTCCACCCAAGCATGATGATGAAGGTATTCCAAAAGTCTTCCCTGGGAAGTGAACATGATAAACTTCGCCTTGATGCCAACCCTAAAAGTCCGCCCTGCTTGATGAAGCTCAAAGTCCACCTTACCCATGCATGATCATGGTAATCTCTTTAAAGTCCGCCCATGAAAGAGGTCTAAGGAGTCTCCAAAAGTCCGCTCAAGTTGCCAAGCCTAGAAAGTCTACCCTATGGATGAAGTAAAAGGTGTTCAAGGCAAGGAAGTCTGCCTTAGGGTGGGGAGATAGCAAGCATGATGACGAAGTTCTCAAATGCCAAGCAGTGGTCATCCAAAAGTCCGCCCTAGCCTTGGTGGTCATTCAAAAGTCCGCCTTGAAACATACCACTCAAAAGTCCGCCATGGAGATGTCTTCAAAGTCCGCCTTGTGAAGAAGTCTTCAAACTCCGCCCTACTTGGTGGTCATTCAAAAGTCCGCCCTAGCCTTGGAGATAGCAAGCATGATGATGAAGTTCTCAAATGCTAAGTGGTGGTCATCCAAAAGTCCGCCCTAGCCTTGGTGGTCATTCAAAAGTTCGCCTTGGTCATTCAAAAGTCCGTCTTGAAACATACCACTCAAAAGTCCGCCTTGGACATACCACTCAAAAGTCCACCATGGAGATGTCTTCAAAGTCTACCCTGTGAAGAAGTCTTCAAACTCCGCCCTACTTGGTGGTCATTCAAAAGTCCGCCTTGAAACATACCACTCAAAAGTCCGCCCTGTGAAGAAGTCTTCAAACTCCGCCCTACTTGGTGATCTCCTAAAAGTCCACCCTGGGGGTAGTATGAAAGTCTGCCCTGTGAAGAGAGCATGAGAAACTCCGCCCTATGTAGAAAGTTAAAGTCCGCCATGAAGTTGGAAGCTCAAAAGTCCGCCCTCCAAGCAAGTTGCCAAGCCTTCAAAAGTCCGCCCTATGGATGAAGTAAAAGGTGTTCAAGGCAAGAAAGTCCGTCTTAGGGTGGGGAGATAGCAAGCATGACGATGAAGTTCTCAAGTGCCAAGTGGTGGTCTTCCAAAAGTCTGCCCTAGTCTTGGAAGTAGTCACTCAAAAGTCCGCCCTCCTTGGTGAAGGCTTCAAAGTCCGCCTTGGAGGTAGAAGAAAAGTCCGCCCTCATAGAGATGATTCAAAAGTCCGCCCAAGCAACAAGAAAGATGCTTCAAAAGTCTGCCTAAGTTAAAGGTGAAGCCAATACTTGCTAAGTATTGAGAATAGGGAATATTCTTTGGTGATGTCATCCAAGTCTTCATGGAATTTGAACTGAATCTTAAATTAGAAAGTTTCTAATTGCATATTTGAACTTCATTACAAATACATTCTTCACTTCTTCATTCTCACACAAAAGTTCGAATTTTCTGAGCAAGTTAAGAGAAATATTGAGAGTTATTTTGGAGATTGAGGGTTATTTCAAAGAAGATTTTGTAGATTGGAGGTGTTGCAAGGTGATCTTTTGTAGGTTGAGCCAAACGTTTCAAGGAATTTTAATTTATCAACCTCATTCTTATCAAGTATATGCAAATTTTTGGAGTTGAACCAGTTGATAGGAGGCAGATTAGTCAAAACTTTTGAGTTTTCTTGAAATTCCTTCTATCTTCTCGCCTTATTCTCATTCATTTGAAGGTGAAGTTGGTTTTAAATGCAGATTTATTACATTTTTTGAGTTTTCTAGATTCGTTGGAAGTGATTTTTGGGAATTTATACAAATTTTCAGTAAGAAAGATCATTTTTGGACTAAATGGGGTGAGGGTTTTCAAAGTTATAAAACCCGGTTTTTGGATTGCAATCATAAATGTCCCTAGAGTGGGGAGTTTACATGTGAAAATTCCATTTTCATGACTAAGTATGAAAGTGAAGTAAAAGCTCCAAACACTTAGCCATTCGCAAATCTCAAATTTTTAATCTAAGTTCTGATTTCTAACTTAAGCTTCATGTTTATTTGCAGATTTCAGGCACAATGAAGTTCCAAGTAGACAAGGGTGCTCCTCCTGAATCGAGAATGAACTCAAAATGGAAGAATATCAGTGATACCAACCTCGGGCATATCAATCTGAGGGAGTTCAAGAAGTGGATGTTCGGCTTAGATAACCTTGTGCCTACCATGACCGCGCGAAAGATGACGAAGAGTGGTATCGTGCATGCTGTCAACTTTCTCCCTACCATGCAGTGTATAGAGTTGGTAGATGAGTGCGCTAGGCACTACAACCCTGTCAGTAGGGATATTGTCGCACCAGATGGAAGAGTGTTGGCAAACATCAACGATGAGGCCTTAAGGGAAGCTTTCAAAATTCCGGAATATCATAATGCTATATATGTGACCAAGGATGAGACTGATCGAATGTATTGAGATCATTTGGAGGAGTACGACGCCATTGCCAATCATTCCTGGCTGGACAAGCCAAGGAAGGGTGCCTCCAAACTACAGAGGAAGAGCTTGGTAAGGGCATATTTCAAAGAGGATATTGGAGATATGATTGTCTTGTTGAACAGGATAATGGGTAATCCCCAAGGTGCTTCATTTGAGCCTTGGATGTATTATTTCATAAACAAAATAATGAGTAGAGTCAAGATGATAGACTGGGCTTAGATGATAAGCAATAACTTGGACAACCAGCTGAGAAATTTGGAGGCAGATAGACCTTTTACATGAGCTCATACTTGGACAACCAACTGATAAATCTGGCTAGAACCTACAGATACAGAGGTCTCACCTGTAGAGGGGAAGTGGGAAACAAAGGGAATCAATTTCCTGTCTATGATTGTTATCCCCAGCTACACATGGAAGAAAAGTTTCATTTCAAGAGGGTAAATGATACATTTTTGATGCACATCACACGAACACTGCAAGGTGGATTGCATCAGAGACTCTCTCAAGAGTCTATGGACTTCGTAAGAAGATTCGGGTATTGGTATATTCAACACCCGAAGTTCACCTATATCAGAATTCAGGGGTTTTCCGGATCTCCCTATAAGCTCCTAGCCTACCCTACCAACCGAGTTGTGCTACTGGAAGTTGTGAGGCAACTGGAGGGCTATATGACAGTTCAAAGAGATAAGCAGAAGAAGGCAGGAACCTCCTCTCTCATGATTGGAAATGGACTAGAGACGTGCCCGTCATCACAAGCCGCTGCCACTACAGAGAAAGAGCTAGCTTGGTACCCTTTCTATCAATACAAAGCAAGAAAGAACTTTGATCCATTCCATAAGATGAAAAGGGTAGAAGGGATGGCATTCGAGCACGAAGATGATTTGGAAGATTATTGGGCTAACACAACTGATAGTTTCAAAATCAGGAGAAGATTTTGGTCAAGGATTCCCTTGAGCATGGTGAGAGCAACGAAAGTTTTTCAGAGTTGCTGATCAAATAGAAGACAGTCTTGAGCTTTAGCAGTCGGGCTTTGAGAAGATGAGGAATGAGCCACTGGCCTTGGTTGATTGGACAGAAGGAGAGAAATCAGATTTGGCAGACCTCATGAGATCAGTGGTCGAATAAGTGGTGGACATTTGAGAAGACGAAACAATTGAAGTCCAAAGGTGTTGTTCTGACTTATGATTTAATGGGTATAGATGATGACTCTCTGTCCTCCAACCCTTGTATCTCTGTAGGCAATGCTCGAAATCCAGAGAGTGTTGGGTCCCAGAAAAGGAAGGAATTAGTTGGAAGCTTTGGAAAGGCTAGGGGAAAGAAAGTTGTTGGGGAGAGACGTGAGTCCAATGAAGGTCATTCCATTTTGAGTGCCGCATTTGCTGTGCCTGACCAGGATGCAGTTGAAGAGCAAGAGATAGACACAGATATGAGGAATAATGAAGTGAGAGTGCCTTCTCCTTCGATCGAAGAAATAATGAGAGAAGTTGTCCAAAGCTCGGACAAGGAACAAGTTTTAAATGCAGCCACAAAAGTTGAAGAGCCTGAGTCCCTAGTTGTTTTCCTTGATGGTATAGCTACTGGACCAGGAGGGACAGATGATGGATTTGATAAAAATACTGTGGAGCAGTCAACCATTCTTGATTGGTTGAGAGAAAGGATAAGGGCTAAGGTTCCTAATAAAACCCATTTTGAAGAGAATACAACAACATTTCTGGCAAAGGTGAACGAACCAGTTGTAGTTAAGCGACCTAAGCCAGCTAGAAAATTCTCTTTGATTCAGAGGGATAGTGCAGGGTTTAGGACAGTTCAGATAGCTGTGCCAAAGGAAGGAAAAACTCAGGACAATATTGCCTCAGAGGATTATAAGATTACTACTGTAGAGTTGGGTAAGCCTACTCAGGACCAAGAAGTCCAGTACTTTGACGACTCTTGCAACACCCTCAAGGCAAGGCTAGCCAAGGAGAAGGAGAAAAGAAAGAAGGTTGAGGAAGAGAATCAACAGTGGAGGAAACATGTTCTCCATCTAACCAGGCCACTCAACCATGAGATACCAGTCACCCTTCCGCAACCTCTTCAACAAGAGTCAATGAAAGATTATGAGGACATGAAGGGCACATTCACGCGGCTAAGGAATGGATCTCAGATGCTTCGGCTTGTGCTGACATACTTGTAAAAAATTAGTATCGGCACATGAGTCGGCTTCTTCATTGGTCAGCTGAATTTAGGACTTAGCTGCAAATTGGGAAGATGTTGAAGAAATCCAAGATGAAATACTTCCACAATTGAGGGTTATCCGAGGTCTATCAAAACGAAGCTTGGTGGATGCAGGTGTCATACAGGCTAGGGATAGGTATGAATTTAACACTTGGTATTATGCTTTGGTCACCAGGATTGAAGTCCTGAAGAAATCAGAAACTAAGTGTTTTGAGATAGAGGAAAGTGTCAGAGAAATTTTGAGTAAGGTGTTTCGAGTAGCATCAAAGATTTGGAAGAAAGAGGGTATACGAGAAAAACACCTGCAGGCAAAGAACCTAAGAGCCAAAATTCAGGCGAGCTTTTTCAAAGACTCGGGGATGATTGGTAAGGGCGATCTCTCAAGGATTGCAAGTTTTCTCCTCATTGACGAGAACTTTCTTGTCCAGGCAGTTGAGTGGGAAGGCATCCTCACCATGTGTACCGATGATGTGGACATCGTCGACTTCCAGATTAGTAACCTGCCAAGTGTCACTATGGAAGAGGTTAGGCTCATCGTGTCCAGATACATTGAATCTACAAAAGGGGAAATTGGACACTCACCTCAGTGACCATAGTAGTTGTGCCACTTGTCATGTTCTCATTCTTTCAAACTGATAGAGTCTTGGGAAACCCTAATTAGGGTTTGTAACTTTCAATCTGGGCTCTTGATCACTGTTTGATCTCGACTGTTCATTATTTTGTAAAAAACTATACAAGGCTACCTCCTCTCATTTGGAGAGTGTGAGGTTTTTGATATATTGTTGCGTGAAGGTCATATTTTCAAATAATATATTGCATGTGCGCTTTCTTTTAAGGCTTCGTAATCTCTGTTGTTTGAATGATTAGCATGGTTTCAATTTCCTCAACACATTAGTTAAAGTTAATTTAGATTTTCTTTCATGTTGTTAGAATTGAATGAAGGATTTGATGTGTTAATTGACGGTGTATCTCTGCTCATACTTTTGGTGAATGGATGATTTCCATTTCACTGTGCAAAGTTAGTCTGAGCCTATCCTCTGTGCATGCCAACATTTCGATCATAAGCACAACCCATTGAAGATTGCACCCGCTTTGTGTAGTTGTCCTCAGTGTGGCGAAGCAAAGTACGGTTTCCCGAGAGTACCCAGTTAATACTGTCTCCAGAATTCGTAGGATTAGATCAGCTTTCTTAAACCCTATCCTTTTTTCCCTTTTTGAAAGTCTAAATCTCGAAAAAAAAGATAAAAAAGAAAGAGCCTAAATTCGATAAAGCTTGAAAGACATTTATTAACGTAAGTCCCCCTTGAGATTTTCAGCAAACACTACCCGAGTAGCTATCCCACTAAAGTCGCTTGTTCGGACATATAGACCTTGGAATCAGTAGTGATTTTTCAGCAAAGGATAGAATACCTCCGGGTACCTTATTCTAATGTTTGGTAGATGATAAAACAAACACCAACACAACGCTTCTCTAATTACTTCAGAAATTTTGGTGGTGTAGTGCCCCTCCCCGATCAAGCTTTGGTTAACCTTGTTTGACCATGGTTGACCTTATTAATAGTTTGCATGGATGGTTGGAACACTATGTAAAAATACTTTGATTCAATATGACGAATTGTGTTAGATGGATAAATTAGTGAATGTTGACCTCTTGTGGATAATTAGACGTAATTTGCCTATGTATCATATATTTGTTAGGGGTTTGGGGTCTTATCTCAAACCCATCATAAGAATAACTTTCATCTTTGTTAAGGATTTATCTGTCAAGATAGAACCTTGATACAATATGGTAATGAGACTTTCGACATATGATTTTAGTATATAGGCTGAGGATGTAGTGATTCATTTGTGCATGCTTGATGGATGATTGTCTTATATGATTTCTACAATGATGCAATTGAGAAATTGGTTATTTATGGAGTTGCCAGGGAAGAGTAAATTGAGTTCTAATTATGTTGAGCTTTGATTTAGATTAAATGGTGAGACGTTGTGAATTGAATACTATGTGTCTAATTTATATTTCCTTTCATATATTTATATGTGCATGTGGTTTTGGACTACTAATCAATATTTAGAGGATTGATCTTGGATAGACAACTTTTTTCTTTTGGTGTTTAAGTGCTCTTCCCCATCTTACAACTAGCTTTTTTAGTTTCCATTTTTTAGAAACCATGTAAGAGGTTGGGAAGTCCAACCTAACACACATTCTTTCTAAGGAAGTTGAAAGGTGTGAGGAGAGCCTACCAAGGGGAGACTTTCAAACTTCTTGGAAACTAAAAAAGGTGGTTGCAAGATGGGAAGTGCACTTAAAAACCAAAAAAAAAAGGAAAGGTTGTCTACCCAAGAGTCTATCTTCTAGAAGTTCAATTTTCGTCCATCCTGGAAAACCCTTTTTTGAGGTGACTCCACAACCACATGTGAGTGGGCTTAGGGCACATGGCTCAAAATGTCCCTTACCCATAGGTATATCAAGTGGGCCTTCAAATGTGACCTAAACTCAACCATAGGAGTTAGTTTGACCCCCCAAAAACCCACCTAAAGTTTGTCTACGGATCTATCTTTTGGGACCACAACAAGATATTTGAAAATGCATTGGGTTTCACAAATTCCCTCCAAAGGACATGTCGTTGCCAACTCACACAACACATCACAAGTGTCAAGTGACAACATAAAATACACATCACAAAAATACACTTGGCATGTCCCTTTTAAGGAATAAATAAAATTATCAATTTACAAATATGAACAAACACTCAAGCATCACTATTATGAAATAAAATACATCACATACGAGATATTCTCTCTCCAAATAGACAAACCTTGGCTTTACTATCTCACATAGGTTTGGTCTTAGTTCTCTGTGTATTTCCACGGTCACATGGATTAATTTCCTGCACATCTCGTTTCACACATTAGTAATCCAAAACCACATGCATATGTGAGCACAAGAAAGGAAATACACATATAACATCAATTTCACAACATCTCATTAATTGATCCAAATCAAAAGCAATAGAGATAGTATTGCATCATCATAAGCATCATATAAATCAATTTTCCATAAGGACATATATAAATGTATCATATCATCATCACAATGAGTATTGAAATCAATGTAAGATGGAATACATCATATCCCATGATATCAAATCACCTGTCAAATAGTATCTAAATCCATAATGCATCAAGATAATATATCAAATAATAAGTCTAACATGAAAATCAAAGCTTTCATAACTTAGTTGATCCAAACTATGACTTCGAGTATAACACCTAGGTAAGAACCTGCGAAGTATTCACACTAATGAAGCAAGGCAATGGTGGATTCATTTTGACCAAAGGATCAGCATAGATCAATTCATGGGGTCTCAATGGTCACCAAAAGCCCTACGAATCGAAACTCAATAGTCATACTTGTTATGGTTTGAGCTCACAACACTACGAAAATTTTATCAAAATTTATCCTAACTACAACTAGTCATAACTTTCCACTTAGGGCTCGAAAATGCAAACCGTTACCTTGTTGGAAAGGTCTTCAAGAGTTGAAGGTGAAGCCCTATAAGAGTTTGCCTATGACAACACTCTAAAGGACCAAGCAAAGTTTCCAAGGCTGAAAATGCCTCAAAGACCTTCAAAAAGGCAAGTACTAACATCTATAAAATACAAAATTATATGAAAGTTTATCGATATTCCAAATTTAAATTTTGATCATTAGTACTTATAAGGATGCCATTCAAGTGAAAATCAATCGCAACATTTGTACCTAATCGATTCGGCACGGTGAATAATTCAATATAATTGTATTCTTAAAGTAGTTAAAAGAACAATATTGTCAGTTGGGATATAAAGCAAGCTAGGAAGGTTTGAGATGAAAACTTGGCGAACAAGTCAAGTGAAACATAGCACAATTGAAATATTAGTAATACAAGAAGGTGCCAGTTTTCTAGTTAAAAATCAACCCTACGAGGAAGTTTATCAGGAATGGTAAACAAAGTGTGCCATATGGGGCACCTTTCACGAGCAGGTTAGGTGGTACCTTTATAAATCATGGGCTAAAAGCATTGTCCTAATGGATAGGTACCCTTAGCATGCAACCATACTAGGTTACTCTATTTAACAATCAACCCTAAGAGGAAGTTTATCAGGAACGGTAAACAAAGTGTGCCATATGGGGCACCTTTCACGAGCAGGTTAGGTGGTACCTTTATAAATCATGGGCTAAAAGCATTGTCCTAATGGATAGGTACCTTTAGCATGCAACCATACTAGGTTACTCTTATTAAGACCAACTGTTAAGGGTTCTTGTATCAATGAAAGGAAACTGCTGGTAGATGATGGATGAAATGGTGCATGACAATATCCTTGATAAATGAACCTTAGTAATACTATAGGTAATTTGATTTGAGGAGTAGGGAGACACAAATCCTTTTGGATTAAGCAACGAACAATCTAGTGGCCTAACTAACCCTTTTGTAAAGTACCTCTAAAGGGACTAAGACTAACCCTTTTGTAAAGTACCTCTAAAGGGACTAAGACTAACCCTTTTGTAAAGTACCTCTAAAGGGACTAAGTAATTGGTCAAGAGGGATGGAACAATATGGGAATCATTTGAACCCCTACTAAGCTACAAGAATTAGTAGGTGAACTGGATTAGATAATCATGGGATGATTAATTATATGTATTAAGAATCTAAGGTGAAGGTGTAACCAACATACAATGTGAACTAGCTATGCGTTAGTTTAGGACACTCGTGCACATCCGAAGAAGATTTGCAATTGATGACACCCGGGGTGCGAAAGTATAAGGAACATTAGGTATGGACGGGCCAATATCCAAAAGTTGATAAGGCATATGGAAGATGGGTGTATTAGTATTAATAGAGCCAACGACTAAATGAGGATTGGATGGCAAATTGTATATAGTGCTTGAATGTGGCTTCGGAGCCTATACATGTGGCTAAATAAAGGGAGCAACTTGAAATTAATTGGAATCTTAAAGACCTTGGTACTTAGGGCACACCCTTATGATATGAAAATATAGCATAACCTGACGCTATGGTATCAAAACAATTTTATTGGCTTGAAGATAATCGAAAAATGCATTGTGTTGTGGTCGGCAAGAAGTAAATACATAAGAAGCAAGATAGGAAATGATAATTTCATTTAGTTAAAATTCAATTAAAAGGAGGGTGTTGATTTCTATGCTTATCACTACTTGAGTGCGCAGCCCCCCTTGTTCTCGCGATTGCATAAGTGGAATAGGTAAGAATAAGTTAAAGTTCCATGACATTAGAAAGGATTATGGTATGAGTGAAGTAGGAATTAGTTGTCAAGCGTTATTGATTGTACTTGGCGATTATTCCACCCTTGGTTTGTTCTTAACCATGATTGTTAGTAATTTGGCATCATGCTCCTTCTTGATGGGAACAAATCGACAATTAGATATGAAGATGCAAGGAGCTAGTGGAAGGTGCTAAGAAAACAAATGATGTCCCTAGTGAAATAATATGATTGTATTGTACAACTCCTAAGTGGTTCTAAGTATACAAGTATTGATTTTGTACTCAACAAACTACCCCATTGTTTTGAGTCACTTGGTGACTATGTGCAAGCCTTGGGTTGGGAGTTCTTTGTTGAGATGTTTTCTTGTAAAATCTTCTTTCCTTTGTATTTGTGTTTGAGTGTGTGTGTTACTCGTTTGGTTCTTGGTTCTCTAGCTCAAGGGTGGCCTCTTGTAGGCCTAGGTTGGGGAGGTAAGCCTCCATGGTCACAATCAAAGCTTCATTTGCTTGCAGGTTTGGAACTTGGTCAAAGGATAAAGAATAGCAAGTCTTCTATGTGGGGCTGTCAAGTGTGGATTTTCAAGTGCACCTCATTGTCCTTCATTATATTAGATTTCCCATATTCTACTAGCAATTCTTTATGTTTAAATTTGTGAGTAATCAATTTGTTAGAAGAAGGAATTTTAAATCAGAAAGTTAAAATCTTCCATTTAGAGAAAAGTAAATATACATGTCTATAGTGATTAGATCTATATTTATTGTAACTTTTGTTTGATTTTATTTAATTAGACTCTTGAAGATGTTTATATGTACATACATATATAAAAGATCTATATATATATATATATTTATTTGTATCAAAAATCTTACTTTTTGTATTATAGAGCTAAAGACAGAATGCGGAATACGCCGAAAGTAATCTTCATTTTTATAAAACATATATTGCGCAATATATATATTTATATATATATATATTTATATATATATATATAAATACACACACACACACACACACACATATATATATATATATACTAATATATACACAAGTATAGAAATATCATTATTCCCTGCATGCTGTGTTTTAAATAATAATAATAATAATACCCTGGTGTTATTTGAATCATCAAGAGCTTCATATATATATTGAATTAAACTATCAAAAAAAATATCGAATGCATCATTTGCATGGGTTGCGCGGTGCTCGGGTGTGACCCACAGTGGCCAACCCACTAGGGGTCGTGACCGTTGCGGCTGCACCCACAGTGGGGCGACCCGCCCCACTGTGGGTGTGTCCGTAGTGGGCTGCGACCCACTGTGGGGAGGGCCGCCACGACGCCACCGCCACTGTGGGGCGACCCACTGTGGGGAGGGCTGCCGCGACGCCACCGCCACTATGGGGAAACCTGCAGTGGGGGAGGGGGCTCAACTTCCCCTTTGTTGCTGCTTCCCTCCTTACTCCCATCGCCTTGCACAAACTCCCGCCGCTGGGTGTTACGTTGCCGCCTTTGTCCAAACCTTCGCCATGGTTAAAACTTGCAACAGTAAGAGACATTCAACATGAAATCCCTAACTCGACTTAGGGTTAGGGCAAGATAAAAGAAAAATAGAGAGAGATAAGTTTACAAAAAAAAGAAAAAAGAAAGAGAAACCCTAAATAGAGTTAACACATAAAGAATAGAATATAAAATAAGGGTCTTAATATTAAAATAAAGATATAGGGGGGAAAAGCCCATTTCAAATAGAGTAATTTGATTATATCTTATAGTGTTTTATTTTAATATAAGAAGGTAATTTATTTTTGAAAGAGGATAATTTGTGTTAAATGACAATATAGAAAGGAAGCAAATTTTATTAAAGTGGAAATTGGTTTTGAAATTTGGTGACTTATTAAGTGAGATGGAAATTTAAAAGGGGTCATAACTTAATGGGGGCATTTTAGTGGTTTATGATGTAAATGATTATTTAAATCTATAAGGGGGATTAGTTTTCAATAATGGAAGATATATTTGCTAGGAAACATTATTAATGATTTAATTATTATAATGACATTTTGAAACTTTACATTCTTTTGCTCAATTAATTAATTTTTTTTTTTAATAGATTAATAGCTGTAGAGGGGCAGCACCCTTGTATTAATCAAAATTGAGAAATACATACCTGGTTCAGAAAGAGCCGTAGAGGGAAAGAACCAGGAAGAAAACCCCCTACCATTGCTCCAACAGTGAACAAAAAGGCCAACCAAGCTGGCAAATATCCTAAAAAGCTAGAAAAGAAACAACTGAAGGAGAACAAAATGCCGGTTGAAACAAAAAGCCTACAACTATCTAAACAATGCAAGAAAATGAGATATGGAAAACCAAAGAGGACCATAGCACGGGGCAGAGGAGGTTGAGACTAGGTTCTCGTCGCTGGAAGCAGCAGCATCCAAAATTACCGTCCAGTCATTCCCGCAAGCAGCATGAGCCAATGCTTCCTCTTTTTCCCAGGGGTGGCAGACATCATCTAGAAACCACTCTTCGCCGCAGCCAAGACCCCAAGAGTTGCCTTCAACTATGTCATCGTTGGCCATAATGCCAATGTCTTTTCTACCCGAAAGCCCTTCCTCTTGGATATAGGTGCTTCTCTCGGCAGTCGTGAAGCTTGGTAGTATCCTAACAATCTTGCAGAGGAACTCAATATTTCTGTTAATAACAGGCCAGGAGGCCTCCAAGGCATTGAAGTCAAGAGAGTTTACAATCATCTTTTTCTGCACCTCCACACCATTTCCCAAAGTCATATAATAATTTTGGGGGAAGGGCAATCTAAGATTATCGTCGACATTGTCCAAAGCTGCGTCATTTTCTCCAAGAAAGCGATGCTCGAACATCATTTGGGTGAGAAGCTTCGCCTTTTGTTTGCTAATCCTCATATAGAGCAGCATAGCTAGGAAGAAAGCCAGGATGTCTGCATTGGCTTTGTATCTGTGGTATGCATTAAGGAATTCCTTCCCCAAAATTCTTTTAACATAGTGCAGAATCAAAGGGTGGTTTGAGGAAAGAACTGATTGCAGGCGCTTATCAGAGATTTTGCCTAGGAATGCCATCTGACAGCAGGTTGCCTCTAGCAAAATCGGTGTTTCCATTATAAAACAACAGAGCAAGAAAGAGGAAGAGTTTGATATGTTAAAAATATGTAGGTCTTCCTTTATTTATCTCGACAACTCATAAAGGTTGGGGAGCTCGAGGACTTAGCTAATCAAGCCAAATTACTTCGCACAAACAAGGCACATCTTAAGCATGCCATCTTTAATTGCAATTAATTGCCTCTTTGATGTCAGCCGCCGTCCGGCTTTATCATATCTAATAGCAATGATGAAATTAGATTATCTTCTGACAACAACTAGACCGGAGCTGGAGCTAGTGATCCCGATAAGATCATATTACCGAAACCATAAAGAATACCAGTACGTCTCCCGGTAAGTACTACCAACTGGTAGGGGCCAATACATCGGGAAAACAAACATTTCATGCTTAGAACAAGGTTGGTTGCATCACTCAAGCCATATTAATCACCATAATCAAATGAAGTTGTGCCTCAATCCGAACAGGGTATTTGAGGAGAGGAACGATTGCAACCGCCGCTTATCAGAAATTTTGCTATATTATCACTCTTGCAGCAACTACAACGAGACTATAGTAACCCTGATGAGAACCTTTACTGGAATGCAGTAAATATTAGATGGTGTGGCTCTTCTGATGGGTAAGTATAAGGTATGTTTTGGCTATAAATTGAAAGAAGCTGCAGTAGACAAGAAAGATTGGCCGGTTATTTTGTTCTGGCACATACATCTACTTCCTAAAGCAAGTTCCTTTGCTTGGCTGTCTTTTCAGAGGAAAATCTTAACCAGTGAAAGACTCCTTCATCTGGGTATTAATGGACCTAGTAGATGTGTATTATGTCGTAATCATGAGGAAACAATTGATCACCTTTTGCTTCACTGCAAATTCTCCAATAACTGTTGGTGGCATTTTATGGGAAAACTAAATCTAGTATACCCTTTTTCGAAAGGTTTGGATGATTGGTTTCTACCATGGCCTCAATCAAAATACAAGGCATTATTTGGGGACTTATTTGTTATCCTACCCTCACTGACGATTTGGGAAATTTGGAAAGAAAGGAATCGAAGAATTTTCCAGGATAAAGAGAATGGGCCAGTTAGCCCTCTGTGGGAAAATTGAGAACCACCTGGTTGAGCTCCTGAATGAATCGGCCAAATCCAAATCTATGCTGCTCTATATGAGGATTAGCAAACAAAAGGCAAAGCTTCTCACCCAAATGGTGTTCGAGCACCGCTTTCTTGGGGAAATTGACGTAGCTTTGGACAATGACGACAGTAATCTCTGATTGCCCTTTCCCCAAAATTATTATACGAGTTTGGGAAATGGTGTGGTTCTTGGGGAAATTGACGCAGCTTTGGACAATGCCGACGGTAATCTCAGATTGCCCTTCCCCCAAAATTATTATATGACTTTGGGAAATGGTGTGGAGGCGCGGAAAAAGGTGATTGTAAACTCTCTTGACTTCAATGCCTTGGAGGCCTCCTGGCGTGTTATTAACAGAAATATTGAGTTCCTCTACAAGATTGCCGGTATATTGCCAGGCTTCATGGCTGCCGGGAGAAGCACCTTTATCCAGGAGGAAGGGCTTTTGGGTAGAGAAGACATTGGCATTATGGCCAATAGTGACATAGTTGAAGGCAACTCTTGGGGTCTTGGCCGCAGCGAAGAGTGGTTTCCAGATGATGTGTGCCACCCCTGGGAAAAAGCGGAAGCATTGGCTCATGTTGCTTGCGGGAATGACTGCCCGGTAATTTTGGATGTAGTCACTGCTCCTGCTCTCGGTGACGAGGACCCAGTCTCAAGCGATGAAGAAACCTAAATGTATCGACCTCCTTGGCCTCGTACTATGATTCTCTTTAGTTTTCCATATCTCATTTTCTTGCATTGTTTAGATAATTGTAGGCTTTTGGTTTCAACCGGCATTTTGTTCTCCTCCAGTTGTTTCTTTTCTAGCTTTTTAGGATCTTTGCCAGTTTGGCTGGCCTTTTTGTTCACTGTTGGAGCAATGGTAGGGGTTTTTCTTCCTGGTTCTTTCCCTCTACGGCTCTTTCTGAACCAGGTATGTATTTCTCAATTTTGATTAATACAAGGGTGCTGCCCCTCTGCAACTATTAGTCTATTAAAAAAAATAAATTATATTTATTAGTGATAATTATTTTTTTATTTCTTTATTCATCCATTTTGGTTTAGAAAGAATTCTTCCACCCTCCAAAGTGGACAATATTTTGTCATCTTAGGAAAAATTTTCTATTAGAGAAATAGATAGTTTTTCATTGAATTCCTATGTATTGAAGCATTTGTTCAACATTTTGAAATGAAAAAACCACAAGAAAAAGGATGAAGTCGTCTACATATTGTTGAAGTTGATATAGGCAACTTTTAGGATGATGAAATCTACATACGATGAAGTTGATAAAGGCAACTTTTATTTACTAGAATTTTTATACCCTTCAATATACCTTTGTCTATCTAGGCATCAGAAATGAAAATCTTACCAAGAAGAGTTAAAAAAAAAACTAAGTCCCTCCTTGGTAAGATTTTCATTTTTGATGCCTGGATAGACGTTTCCTTCAATATACTATTTAAAATATATCTTACTATTGACGTAACCATTGCACCTACTTATGTAATAGCCATGCAAAAACCCCTGTCACACGACAATCTTTTAAACATGATATTCAACTGCGAGCCTCCATGAAGGGTGCACAAACAATAGATTCTTTCTAGGAACAGTTAATCCAAACTCTTCCTCCACATCCACCTCACCCTCCACAGTCCAATCAAAGCAATGAAGCAACTGAGCAAGTGCCAACTCAACAACAGAAAGACCCATAGAAATTCCAGGGCATCCTCTTCTTCCTATTCTGAATGGCAGCAAATCAAAGTCCCGACCTCTCACATCTTTATCACTTCTCATGAACCGCTCGGGCTTGAACATATGAGCATCTTTCCAAATGTTTTCATCCCCTCGCATTATATTAATATTAATTTAATGGATTTTGGAATTATTTAAATATTATAAGGAAATAATATTAACACTAAATATAATTAAAATTGGAGATTGCAATTGGGCGAAATATTTAATTATAAAGTTGTGTTGACTTTATAGGAATATTTTATTTAGCTTTAATTAACAATGGGTGTTATTAGTAAATTAAAAAGAAATTGAAATGTAATAAGTTAGGAATTATTTTCATAGTAAATTAAATGTTTTTCACACTTGGAATAATATTTTATTGCTCGTATTAGAGACCTAATTGAATTAACGCTTAAGATTTCTAATTAGAGAAACTAAGTGAGCAACCTCTTCTAAGACATTACGTAGATCGCAAGTAATTTTGTGTTATTTAAAAAAAAAAATGTTTTTATGTTTTTGCCCAAAAGTTTGGGCATCACAGGTGGTTACTAATGCCAAAATCGAACTAACCCCAGGGCACATATGCAACAGTTGTACGGCTCGTTAAGGAATGTCAACACCTTGCAAAGGCCTATGCAAATCTTGCTCTTCAATCTGATTATTAAACTTCTTCAATCTGCTGATAAAAACTCTCTTTATTTACCTCTGTATGAAGCTCTCCTATATGCCAAATTCAATGGATATTTCACCACCTCAAATAGTTGCTACATTGAATAATTCTCGCTCTCCAATGGCTGATTGCAGAGAGAAACCCTTGGCTTCTCCTAAAAATTCATGAAATGAAGAAAATGGCTCAATAGAATGAAATCGATTTTGGCTTGAAGACTTATATACTCCTCATAAGTTTGATTTCCAAAGAAAAACATTTAAATAACATTTAAAATGTTATTTCATTTCATACTTAGGAAATCTTTTAACATTTAATTAATATTGGACCCCCTTTTAATGATGAACATGACCCTTTCTTTATGAAATAATAATAACTTATAATATAACATTGAATGGTCTCATAATAAAATTTATTAATATTAATAATCAAATAAGCATAACTCAATGACTAATCAATATTTCTTCATTCGTTGACCATTTTATCCTCTGTCCAACCCACTGACTTTCTAAAAATAGAAAGGGTCCCTCTCGATCATCTCTTGACTTACTATAAATAGTAAGTATATGATTTGAGCCCAAACGAAGTCCAATCTAAGCCAAACGAAGACCAAACTGCAACATACCGAATTCTGGAGAAAACAAGAACCTCCATTAACCAAGCCTCTACTTCGGAAGACCCTCTATCCACAATTATTAGTCTACTGGGGTCAGAATGATAGGCTAATCATCCAAAATCCATGTTTGCTAAATGGGGACATTACAGGTTCGTCAAGATGAATTAGGATGCATATCTCCCTTTAACATTTTGATTCCTTCAACAAGACACTCTCCTATCGATGATGATGATGCTTTAGAAAAGAATTGGGATACACTAGACTTAACACCTTCCTTTAGTGGATATAAGGTCCCTCAATACAAGTATGAAGCCTTGAAGGAACATTGTGTGTTGTTTATCCAAGATTCTTCTACATCAATTCCCACCTCTTCTTCCAAAACATGTCTTGATGATGAGAATGAAACCTCTCCTCTAGACATTTCAATACCTACATTTGATGTATGCAATGGACATGATTTGGGATGTGTGCATAACAAAGTTTTGAAGGTCATGAGAAATCACACTTTTCTAACAAAATTTTGGGTTTTCAATCTCTTCCCTTGTTGACATCCCCTCCCCCATTATCTAGAATACATCCATGACTTCTCATCCCAATGTTTCATTACAACAAGATGGTATTTTGTTCAATCTTCTTCAAGCCAACTTGATTACCCCCTCTTTAGCCCAAGCAAAGAAGGAAACATAGATAGAATCTTGAAGATTATTCTTTTTGTGCATATCATCAACTTAAATTCAACAATTCATCGATTTTGGTATCATTGAAGTAAAAAATGACAATGAGTGGGCATCTTTGTCATCACCATTCTAAATAACATCTAATTCATGTTGTGATGTTTTCCCACATCGCCCCATTACAAGTGGGGACCCGTTTGCTTTTGCTTGCTCGATCGTTTGCCTTAAGATCTTGTTAGTTTGCAAGCTCGACAATATTCTCTTAGTTTCCAAGTTGTGATAAGGCAAGTAAGGGTTGATTGGTAGTGGGGCTACGGTTGTGGTAAGCATGCTCAAACTTAGTGTGTGAGATTGCTTAGAGTTGAAAGGTCATTGAATGAGACACCATGAAGTTTTGGCATCATACTTGGGTGATGCTATCTCCAAAGTTGAGGTAATAAGGTGAGAGAGGTGGCATCAATGGCATGCAATGTTAACCTTGAAGCAAGTTTAAGTGGACAAACAAGGCAAATTGCAAAATGATTCATTGGCTAACCTTGAAGCAAGTTTTGCACAATCAAATTAATAACTTTATGAAAGATGATGAACTTCCAATTTTGAAATTGTGCAAAATACCCTCAGAAGTCTGATTTTATTTTGTGCAAGGCAAGCATGAAATTCCGATTTTGTACATGACAGGGTGAAAAGCGATTTCTTACATGAGCATGCCACATTTTCGATTTCTTACATTAGCATGCTGAAATCTCGAAATCATACATGAGGGTTGGTGAAATTCGAAATTGTGCACAAAGGCATGCAATTTCTAAAAATGAAGGGGTAAATGCTTGTTTGTTCAAGTCCGCTAGCTTATGATGCAGGGCGTATATGGACTGGTGTGACGCTTGAAACGTGGTGATGGCCAACTTTGAGGAAGGTGGTAAATTCTTTAAAAACATTCAATTTTCAAAACTTTGCCAAAGCCGACCTCCTTTCAATCTCTACCTCAATGCATACATAAGCAAGGTGGTGATCAATCATTTTCATCGATTCAAAACAAATGTGTGGTTATTTGAGGTAAATTGATCAAGCATAGAATGAACAATTGCATAAGACCCAACGAAAAAAAAACCTTGGGGTTACCTTACTTGATAACATTATTTAGCATATAAGATTTCCTTGTTTAAGAGAGGATAGGATACTTATATTTTATTTTATGTTTGTAATAAAAGACACATCAAAAGAATTGGTGTTAAAAGGAGGGCTCATGTTGGATCATATCAATTCATTCTCAACATAAAGATTTCAAAGGATTCTAAGATTTACCCTAGGATCAAAGGAGTTAGTAAAATTTGAATTTCCTCCCAAGATGAGGCATAACAAGAAAGCAGTTTCATCAAGTGAAGGATCACCACGTGGAGGATATATTTCCAATCAAGTCCAAGGAATTGAACTCAACCAAGCAATCATTAAAGTTTAATTCAATTATTTGCCTAACCGATCATTCAACAAGTTTTAGCTCAAGCAAGTGTAGCAAATCAAACAAACCGTCCTGCAAATGCATCACCTCTTAATACATTTATTGACATGCCTAAGAATCCAAAGCATTTTTTTGCACATCAAGATTTTTAAGGACACTCTTCAAAACATGGACATACTTTATGAAGACGTTTCTTGTCGACCAATATTCTTTGGGAGAAGAGGCATTTTATTGGTATGTCAATTTGTCGATTGATTCACAATTCACAATTTGCAAGGGATGAAGGATGCCTCGCCAATTAGGTGAAAAGACAAGAGAATGGAGCAAATTAGCACCTTCAACAATAGGTTTCACAAGGCTTACACAAGACTGGGTGATCCATACAATTTGAATGGCGTCAAGGCGCTACCAGTTTATTATGTAGCTTTGGATAATTTTACATCCATGTTTGTCGACTAGTATTCTTTGGGAGAAGAGGCATTTTATTAGTATGTCAATTTACCGGTTGATTCAATTCACAGTTGGCAAGGGATGAAGGATGCCTTCCTAGCAAAATTCAGGTTGTGAATTAGATTGGTTGAGTTGTACAGGCAATTTGTTGAGGTGAAAAGACAAGAGCATGAACCAATTAGCATCTTCAACAATAGGTTTCACAAGGCTTACACAAGACTTACACAAGACTGTGTGATCCATACAATTTGAATGACGTCGCGATGCTACCGGTTTATTATGTAGCTTTGGATAGTTCTACATCCATGTTTGTGAACAGAGCCAACCCAGCCCCAACCAAGGTAAATGGTAATTTGGGGATGAAGAATATTGGATCTCTTAATCACATGGGATATATTGTTATGTCAAATCAAATTCAAGGAATTAATCATGCATTGGCACATCACACACCAATGATGGATCCCATTCCAACTCCTAGCAATCAACTAGTATTTCATCCAAGAGTTCCTCTTTCTCAAGCATCACCATCACAACGAGTGTACCTTCAAAATGCAACATCACAAGGACTCAAGAGGAGAAAGATGAGATGAAGAAATTGTTTGAACAAGTGAAAAGATTGTCTACCGAGGTTACACACTTGAGGAAACAAAACAATTAGTTGCAAAGTATGCAAAGGAATTTACCAAGGATTTCAAGGAAATAACCAAGGATTCCAAAGGCAAACAATTAGTTGCAAAGTATGCAAAGGAATGTACCTTCAAAATGCAACATCACAAGGACTCAAGAGGAGAAAGATGAGATGATGAAATTTTTTGAACAAGTGAAAAGATCGTCTACCGAGGTTACAAACTTGAGGAACCAAAACAATTCGTTTTAAAGTATGCAAAGGAATTTACCAAGGATTTCAAGGAAATAACCAACGATTCTAAAGGCAAACAAGGACATGAAATACTACACCCAATAAAGAAAATGTGCTATAACCCTTATACAATCCACCAAATTTCAAGAGTCGACCAGCAGAAAAGGTGTTCCTAGCTGAAGTAGCTTTATCAAGTTGGAGTAGGTTGCACAATAGGAATCAACATTCTAAGTTACAATGACTTGAATTCAAGATAGGTGCTGATATTTTCCAAAAGGAGATGTGTAGCACATAAGCACAAGAAAATCTTCCTGTGACAGGATATGAAATAGTTCCTACGGTGAGATATGATCAAGCTTTGATTATTGAGGATTTCAAGTTTCCTCCAGAATTTGACAATGGTATGATGCAAGAGCAGAATGGTAGGTAATGGTCTAGTGGAGCTGCCAGGCTTCCAATTTGACAATAGAAAATGGGTTAGTTGAAGATTCAAATTATATTTAGGTCTCCACCAGCATTAGCAAATGGTCTAGTGGAGCTGCCAGGCTTCCAATTTGACAATAGAAAATGGGTTAGTTGAAGATTCAAATTATATTTTTCTCCATTTAATAATAGCATCCTAGCGGAGGGAATAAGAGAAGTTCAAGCGTTCCAGTAGTAGTCAAGAAATCTTTGACGTAGAGTCTATCAAAGGAATTATCGATGACAAGATCCATTAATCACGTCAATTCCTCCAAATAACTTCTCGATTCCACCCAATCCAAATGCAAGCAACATTCCATGTTATCCAAAGGATTTGCCTGAATATAGGCAGGAAAATTGCTTCTCCTAGGATGAATTGAGAAGGTTGAGCCTATGTGTGTTGGAGGAATTCAAGAAAGCAAATGTCAGCTTGTCCCTGATTGAATTGATGAGAGTGCCATAAATTAGAGAAACATTGTTGGGTAGTTTGAATGATGCATGCTACCATTGCAAAGAGTAGTACTCAATATACATCAAGCATTCCTAAAAATACATTAGGCCTGCCTCAAAGCAATGTGGCTCAAAACACCAATGTGGTTCAAAGCACATCACTTGCTTCTCAAAGAGAACCTAGTGTTACTCAACAACTGCCAAATACTATCTACATGGTCCAAAGTTAATCTAAAATACCAAGAAGAAAATACAATAAAGAGCGCGAGCACACCCAAGAATGATTGTGCAATGAAAAGAAAATATGTAACTAAAAATGAAGTTGCAACAAAAGCTCAAAGTTTATTCGTTATAGCTGAAAGCACAAATGAAGAGTGAAAATGTAACATGAAATGAAGCACGAGCACACCCAAGAATGATTGTGCATTGAAAAGAAAATATGTAACTAAAAATGAAGTTGCAACAAAAGCTCAAAGTTTATTCGTTATAGCTGAAAGCACAAATGAAGAGTGAAAATGTAACATGAAATGAAATACTGAAAAGGAGAGGAACTGCGAGCAATATAAAGAAGGAAGAAAGTTCAAGTGCTTAAAAGGAAAAATTAGTGATCTTATCAAGGAAAAGATGAACCTGCTCCGTTTCTTCTAGGCATCTCTGGTGAACATTGCATAATGCATAGTCATGGTGGCCACCTCCAATGGGGAGGTATCTTTCAAGGATTTTAATATAGTTGTGCCTTTGGTCTCTTTGACCATGTCTACCAATTTGGGCTTATCAGTTCTTTGAAATTTACCCAAGCTGCTAGAATCTTTGTTTTTGGA
Organism: Cryptomeria japonica; assembly: GCF_030272615.1. Lineage (NCBI taxonomy): Eukaryota > Viridiplantae > Streptophyta > Pinopsida > Cupressales > Cupressaceae > Cryptomeria > Cryptomeria japonica. Next base: position 676,960,409 of record NC_081411.1, read on the forward strand.
TTATATCCAAAGCCACTTATCTCTTCCTCATAATCAAATTTTGCCAAAAGCATTGGGTCTTCTTGGTGCCTGACTTGGTCTAATAGAAACATTTGTTTTATTGTCATTCCAAGAACAATTGGCATATTACTTTTCAACACCATTTCCCTTGCCTTAGTTGGGGTAATATTTATCTCATCAAACCTTAATTCTTTGAAAGTTATTGCTGCCACCTCATCATGCTATGACTCATCAACACACATTAAGTTCACTCGTTTCTTCTCCCCAAATTCTTCCATTTTCATTTTTTTCCAAAAATCCTTGAATTCAGGAGTGTTGATGAATTCATCTTCCTCTATGGATCTTAATGAAAGTGCCACCCTCTCCTCTACATGATTTACTTGGCTATGCATCCTCTTCAACTTGGGCATCATAGCCATGTATTTCATGTCTCAATGGAGACATGTGTGGTTGCTCCACCTCTATCATCCTCATCCTTCAAGGCCCTCAATGCATTAACAACTTCATCAATGTCGCCTTCTCCTTTTGTATCATCATATGATACCAAGGGCACAGGGTCAGCCGTCTTTTGCTTCTTTGATGGGGGTGGGCTAGGTGAAGATTCTTGTACCAACATAGCATCTGGTGCATCACAAATTATAACCCCTTGGGGTTTCTTCACTAGCAATTTGGCCTCTTTAGGTGTGGATCCACCGCCTACTGATTTTCCATACAATTGCTCAAAACTATCTATGTACAAATCAATTCTCTTCAAGACATCTAGCTCTTAAACAAAAAATCCAAGAAATTTCGGGTCCTTTTTTCTTTTATCTTCCTCTAACTGAATCAAAATATTCCATTTCTTTTTCCTTTGAACAATTTCATGAAATGTTAAACAGTTCCTGATCAAATCTTCATCTAGGAGCACTTCATGAGTTACAACTCGACTAATATGATTGATGTGACCCTATGGGTCACACAATCTCTCTTGACCAAGCTTCAAAGAATAATTTGTTTTTATATATCCTTGCAACTTTTCAAGGGCATTAGATCCAATGAAGAACCCTGCACATTTGGTTACATGCGGCAAGAATGCCCCCTTCTTCCTTTTCTCCATGATCTACTTCTCCAACCACATCATTTGCCACATAAATTCCAGAAATACAATTATGTCTGATACAGATACAGGTAACAAATGGGGAGCTTGAGGGCATCCATATACTCTGATCAGAGTGTGATCCCCCATATAAAACCAACCACTAAAATTGTTTGTGTGTCCCGCCTTAGGATTCATGGCCCATGACCTTATTACTGTTAATGCATGATAGTTTCGGTAAGATAAATGATTGAATGAGAGATAAATGAAGTCTCTCATTCAATCATTTATCATATCGATAATTATGATAGAAACCTTAAAGCAGTTAATTCCTCTTTGATAGCCATTCTACGTTTGCATATAAATAACCTATTCAGTTCGATCAAATCCTTAACATAGATAATCATACTATATCATTTGTTTATGTTCATCGATTACTAAATCATGTTCATGCATTCTGATTTGTATCGATTAGCATAATTAATAATAATAAATGATTAATCAAACACCGATTAATATCGGGTTATATGTGCTCCAATATATATCAGGTGGCATGATAAAGTTTACCGATAGTTCTCGATTGTTAAGCATACATCGATAGTTATCGACTATTAAGGCTAAACACATGCTGATAACTATCGGCTGTTAGGATTATGCAAACACCGATAGTCATCGGGTGTTAAAGTATTTACATACCGATTGACATTAGTAATGAACATGCATTTGTTTGGTATTAACAAAGAGGCACGATCAAGTAATGTCTTGATCGGTCATGACCGATCAAGGCATTGCTTGATCGTACCCCACTTGTTATATACATATATTGAATGGCATTCGTGAGATAGGACATAGAAAACAACAAATGCTCCTCTCACCTGCCACAAATAAGAAGATAGTCAGATCCATATATTAATTCAGTAATACATAGAACACGATCATTTTAAATAGAATACAACTTGCATATTGAATGTAAATTGAACATCATTTACATGGTATCAGAGCTATAGTTAAATCGAACTTGAGGCTGTTCAATTTTACGTAAAAATTCAAATCAAGCATATATTCAAGATCACAATTCTATCAATGGCTAGCGCTATCAGATTTGAAGATAGGCTTGCAGGAGGTGATGACTTCTCCTCATGGAAATTCAGAATTCAAATGATTCTAAAAGAAAATAAAGTTGAAACATTTCTAAAAACTGAAACTGAAGAACTTGAGACTGAACCTGACAAAGCAATCTAGAGAGAAGGAAATGATAAAGCTATCAAAATCATAGTTGATGGGGTGAGGAACAACATTATGCCCATTAGAAGGAAGCCTTCAATATGTTCAAAGCACTTGAAGATGCTTTTGAGATATCTAATGCTAGTAGAACCTTGGCTCTAAAAAGAGAGATAAATCACATAGCCATGACAAAAGGAGAATCAGTCAATGCCTACTTCATGCGAATATCTGCCCTAAGGGATGAACCGGCAACCCTTGGATATGAGATCCAAAGCAAAGAATTAACCCTCATTGCTCTAGATGGGTTGCATAGCATATGGGAAACATTTGTCCAAGGTATCAGTGCAAGGGATAACTTTCCAAAGTTTGATAGGCTGAAGGCTGACTGTCTCCGAGAGGAATCAAGGCAAACTAAGAAAGGGATCAAACAGAAGAATATAGATGAAGATCTCCAAGTTCTTAATACGAACTCAAATAAGAAAGGCAAGAAGAAGCAATTCAGAAAGAGAAAAGGGCGTCACTGCAAGAACTCCTTCAATAAAGACCTCTCCCAAATTCAGTGTTACAGATGTGACAAATTTGGGCACTATGTTGCCAAATGTCCAAAAAGAGATAAACAAGCCACATTTGCCAAAGCAGAAAATCCAAAAGGGAAGAAGACTCTGAGAAGTATGTACTCTATTCAGCACTAACAAATCATGCATCAAACAAAGTGAACTCCTAGGTGATCGATAGTGGCTCATCCAGACACATCACAGGATTCAGAGAAGTACTAGACTCCATGAAAGAAGAGAATGATGAGGCTGAAGGCTGACTGTCTCCGAGAGGAATCAAGGCAAACTAAGAAAGGGATCAAACAGAAGAATATAGATGAAAATCTCCAAGTTCTTAATACGAACTCAAATAAGAAAGGCAAGAAGAAGCAATTCAGAAAGAGAAAAGGGCATCACTGCAAGAACTCCTTCAATAAAGACCTCTCCCAAATTCAGTGTTACAGATGTGACAAATTTGGGCACTATGTTGCCAAATGTCCAAAAAGAGATAAACAAGGCACATTTGCCAAAGCAGAAAATCCAAAAGGGAAGAAGACTCTGAGAAGTATGTACTCTATTCAGCACTAACAAATCATGCATCAAACAAAGTGAACTCCTAGGTGATCGATAGTGGCTCATCCAGACACATCACAGGATTCAGAGAAGTACTAGACTCCATGAAAGAAGAGAATGATGAGGAAGTAACTATCGGAGATGATTCTACACACCCTGTCAAAGGAGTTGGAACCTGCACCATCAAACTACAGTCGGGTGTATCATTACAACTTAGAGGAGTGCTATATGTTCCAGGCATCAAAAGAAATCTAGTCTCAATATCAGCACTGGAGGACAATGGATACGAAGTAAACTTCATGGACAACAAAGTACCGGCTTGGCCAAAGAACTCATCCATCATTGGTCAAAGACAAGGCTATTTGTATGAGCTATTTATAGAACCCAACTTAGCCGTAATTCATGAGACCATAGATGCAAATGAAATCTGGCACAAAAGACTAGGCCACATAAATTTTAGAGCTTTATCATCAATGGGGGACCTTGTCACAGGTCTACCCAAGTTAAAGCAATATTATTCAGGGGCATGCACAGGATGTGCCCTAGGTAAGAATACTAAGGGTGCTTTTCAGAATAGTACTAGGAAAACAAGTAAAATTTTAGAGTTAGTTCATTCTGATGTATGTGCACCTATGTCCGTACCTTCATTGGGGGGATTTCTGTATTATATAATTTTTGTTGATGACTACTCTAGGAAAACTTGGATCTACTTTCTGAAATGTAAAGAATCAGAAGAGATCCTTAATAGGTTTAAAGAAATCAAATCACTAACAGAGAACTACTTAGGGAATAAAATTAAAACCCTAAGAACTGACAATGGGGGGGGAATACACATAAGAATTATTTAAAGAGTTTTGGAAAAATTCAGGGATTAAGAGGGAGTTAACAATACCCTATAACCCTCAACAAAATGGGATAGCTGAAAGAAAAAATAGGACAATCGTTGAAGCTGCCAAAGCTATGATTCTTTATCAAAATCTAAATATCAATCTTTGGGCAGAAGCAACTAGCACTGCTGTATATATTCAAAACAGATGTCCCCACTTTCGTCTTGAATATAAAACCCTTGAGGAAGTCTTTACTAAATTAAAACCTGATATTAGCCACCTTAGGATATTTGGATGCCCTGTCTATATTCATGTACCTAAGGAGAAAAGATTAAAACTAGAGCCTTCTGGAAAAAGGGGAATCTTTGTAGGATATAGTGAAACCTCCAAAGCTTACAGGATCTATATACCTGGCCAAAAGAATATTGAACTAAGCAGGGATGTGATCTTTGAAGAAGACTTAGCCTTCAAAAGAGCCCAAAGGTGTCTAAACGCTGAAGTCTATATACTTACCCCTAGCATAGATAGAGATCCTACTCCCGAGCTTCAGAGGAAGAATCCTGAGGAAACTATAAGTGAAACTCAAAGTCCACCTAGAGAAAACCTCAAGAAAAGACCACTATGGGCCACCAAAACTATAGCAGAAGCTCAGAAGTTTGTTGCTCCTTCAGGAACCTTCAGGGAAAGCAAAAGGCCCAACAGATTCACTAGCTATGTTGCCCTTATGAATAATCTCTCTAAAGTCGAACCAAACAATGTATCAGAGGCTTTTGAACATTAAGTATGGAAGGATGCCATGTCTGAAGAGTATCAGTCCATTATGAAAAATGATGTTTGGGAGATTGTTCCTAGGCCAACTAAGAAATCTGTTGTTTCATCTAAATGGCTTTTCAAGATTAAACATGCTATAGACGGTAGTATTGTAAAACACAAGGCTAGATTTGTAGCTAGAGGTTTCTCTCAAAGGGAAGGGATAGATTATGAAGAAACTTTTGCACCAGTTGCCAGATATACATCAGTAAGAGCTGTATTAGCGATTGCAACATCTAAGGGGGTGAAGGTACACCAGATGGATGTTAAGACAACATTTCTAAATGGTGAGATCTCAGAAGAAGTCTACCTAGAGCAACCTGAAGGGTTTGAAGTCTATGATGCAGTCTCATGTGTGTAGACTCAAGAAAGCTCTCTATGGGCTTAAATAGGCTCCCAGGGCCTGGTATGAAATAATTGACACCTATCTCTCAGAACTAGGTTTCTCTAAGAATGATGCAGATCCTAATCTCTACTACAAAAGAAATAAAGGTGATATGCTAATATTGATTTTATATGTTGATGACTTATTAATCATAGGAAATGATCATCTTATAGATCAATGCAAGAAAGATCTATCCAAAGAATTTGACATGAAGGACTTGGGACTCCTTCATTACTTCCTAGGATTGGAAGTATGGCAGAATTCTAACAGCATTATACTAAACCAAGGGAAGTATACCTTAGATATATTGAAAAAATTCAGAATGCTGAACTGTAGGCCCATGACCTCTCTTATGGAAACCAATTTACATAAACTTAAAGAAGCAACAACAGAGTCACAACCCACTGACTCTACTCATTACAGACAGATAATTGGGTCCCTGATGTACCTGGTGAATACAAGGCCAAATATCTGTTATGCAGTTAATGCCTTAAGTCAGTTCATGTGTGAACCCAAGGAGATACACCTGGTTGCAGTAAAACACATCATGAGATACCTACAAGGTACTCTAAACCTTGGTCTCAAATATGAGAAAGTGGTCATAAACCTCCATGGATTTATAGATTTAGATTGGGCTGGAAGTGTAACTGACAGAAAGAGCACTTCAGGGTGTTGCTTCAGTCTAAGTTTAGCCATGATATCTTGAATCAACATGAAGCAGTCTTCGGTAGTTCAAAGCTCCACCGAGGCAGAATACATTGCAGCTTCTATGGCTGCCCGAGAAGCAGTATGGCTTAGGAAGTTGCTTGTGGGATTGTTTGGAGAGCCTATGAAACCTACTATTTTGCATTGTGACAATCAGAGCTTCATAAAACTTTTAGTGAATCCAGTGTTCCATGACAGTTTCAAGCATATTGAGATTCCATACCACCATGTGCGAGATATGGTAGACAGGAATGTGATCCAATTAGAATATGTTTGTACAAGAGATCAAACTGCAGATATTCTGACCAAACTTCTTTCCAGAGTGAAGATTGATCACTTCAGAAAAGGTTTAGGCATGATAGAAAGGTAATTTGCTTTGTAATCTGTATTTTGCATATCAATAAGATGTTTAATGTGTAAAGTTCTTGTCATGATAGGACATTTTGGATTTTTATCCCCTGAGTTCTTATCTAAGAGGTGACAATCTCTCAAGATAATGAACACTTGTATGGAGACATTATAAGGTGACGATCTTATAATGTCCAAACCAGTTATCTTGTTGGATCTCTGGTGTATCATGGATGTGCCATGATTGTGTTGTGATAAAACATTTGTATAAAGTGTTAGTGCACATATCACAACTTGGATAAGATGAAAAGTTAATCCTCCTCATATGAATATCCTTAAGTATTGCGTGTTTAGGCAATACTGATATCACATGCTTAAGTGATATCCTGTCATCACAAGATTGACATGATGGACATCTGTATCATGTGTTTAGGTGATACTTCATATCATGTGATTAGGTGGTATGATTTTCTAGAATGTCTAATTAAGTAAAGAATGCTAACTATCATTTGAATTGTGATGCTTGAATATATTGTTTACATTCATCTTACCTAGCTAAGAGGGAGTGTTAATGCATGATAGCTTCGGTAAGATAAATGATTGAATGAGAGATAAATGAAGTCTCTCATTCAATTATTTATCATATCGATAATTATGATAGAAACCTTCAAGCAATTCATTCCTCTTTGATAGCCATTCTGCATTTGCATATAAATAACCTATTTAGTTCGATCAAATCCTTAACATTGATAATCATACTATATCATTTGTTTATGTTCATCGATTACTAAATCATGTTCATGCATTCCGATTTGTTATTGATTAACATATATATGTGCTCCATATATATCGGGTGGCATGATAAAGTTTACCGATAGTTATCGGTTGTTAAGCATACACCGATAATTATCGGTTGTTAAGGCTAAACACATGCCGATAACTATCGGTTGTTAGGATTATGCAAACACCGATAGTCATCGGGTGTTAAAGTATTTACATACCGATTGACATTAGTAATGAACATGCATTTGATTGGTATTAACAAAGAGGCACGATCAAGTAATGTCTTGATCGGTCATGACCGATCAAGGCATTGCTTGATCTTACCCCACTTGTTATATACATATATTGAATGGCATTTGTGAGATAGGACATAGAAAACAACAAATGCTCCTCTCACCTGCCACAAATAAGAAGATAGTCAGATCCATATATTAATTCAGTAATACATAGAACACGATCATTTTAAATAGAATACAACTTGCATATTGAATGTAAATTGAACATCATTTACAATTACCTTCATCATTTGTGGTGATAGCTTGTTAACTTGACGATTCAAAGAACGACGAAGTGGAACAACAAGAGCATCATGAAAAACCTTGTAGCTATTGTCTCTGCATCTCTTATCCCTTATATAACACCATAATTGTATAGGAACTTTGTTTCCCATGTTGTCCACCATTCCCAATTTCATTTGCTGACCCAACTTGTTTATTTTGGTATATAATCAAATAACACATTAGGGAGTAGTGGCGAAAGTCACACCCTTTCTTTTCCTTCCAGGCTAAAATCAAATTTGATATTCAACTTAGAGTTCTGAATTGTCATAGCCATATACATCAAAGAAATTGGCATTTTTACCCTAGCATCTTATCTTAGTATTTGACACAAAGCAAAGTATGTTCTTTGAAAATAAACAAGAAATTCATCAACTGCTCACAATCTCCATTGGCCGATTATTCAACCCCTTTTCCGGTAGAATGGGAGCTCATCTCTCTTGAAAGTCTTTCGTAGCCTAGTGTATTCTTGGTCAAACTTTTCCAAATCAACCCTAGTCAGGGCTTGCTTGTTTAGCATAAAACAGTCAACAATGGCTGATTTTGTGACTACCAACAATGGTTTCCCACTAGACAGTCTCATTGTCTGAGTGATAGGATAATAGTTTTTGGTAAAGTACTTGAATTAACTCAACATCAATGAAAACATTTGGCAAAATCAACTTAGCTACATCTAGAATCCAAGGGGTTGACATTGGGATTTTCCTATCACGATTTTTATAAAAATATCGGAATAATCAGAGCATCTCTGCAACCTTCCATGTTATCCTTAAAGACATTTTTAGCTCCAATGTTTTTTGACCCTAGCAATGCATCTAATAGGGATTTTTGGAGTGACCTCTTTTTCTCAATAGGGTCAGATGGTTGAGCCTTTTTCTCAGAACCCTTCCCCTTCATTGAACTATCACCCGTTTTAGAGCCTTTACCCTTCTTAGGCATTTTTGTTTTTATATTCTACTTCAAATTCAGCTGGACTTGTAATCAAATTCACTACTTCAGAAGGCTCAAAGACAATGGAGTACTTGTGAATTCGCTGATGACCTTGACCCTTTCCCCTTTGTTGCAGAGCTTGCACTATTCAATCTTGAAGTTCTGAATGAATTTCACAAGCAAGAATTTAGTTTTTAATGGTAGCCTGCGAGAGTCATTTCTCATTTAATTCATTCATGCCATTGTTTGGAATTAATAGCTCCACTGCCTTTTCCAAAAGTGGAGTTATGACATGCTGACCTTACTTCCAACTAGGCTCAATTCTTGACTTATTGCCATAGCGCAGGCTCGCCCTTGACAGTTTCTTTTCCTGCTGCGGGGTTGTGGTAATGGTCGCCGTGTTATTGCAACCTTTCTTTCCATTTTGTTTTTGGCTCTTGCAATATCGCGATACACGAGTTTACTTTTATTGTTATATCGAATAACACCTTTTCTTAACTGCCAACACCCTGCACTTTGGCAATGACTTTACTCCGGCCTATCGCTATATCACAACATCCTTGGTGTTTACACCTCTGTGATATTGTGATAACCTTGTCACTTAGCCTTTCATTGTTGTATTGTAACATCCTTATCTTAACATTGCACCTGTTCTGCGATATTGCGACAACCTTATCAACTTTGCTCTTCTTATAGCCATATCACTAACCGCTTAATGTGATAAGGCAAGGGTCCTACGGGGTTGTGATAATCAATGACAAAGTAACATTTGGGCCTAGAGGACATGACAAGGTGAATAGAGACACTTAGGAAAAATGATGGGGAATGTAAATGGGAATGACTAACTAAGGATGCGGCTTGAAGAGTAAAAATTTAAAATATGGATATAAAATCATAATTCTTTTCAAGGATTTTTGAGGGTTCTAACAATGCTTGCATCCAAGATATGTAATTACCCAATTGGTGCAGAGTACATAATGTTTTTCATTTCAAGTTTTCGTGTGCAATGTGTAAGATCACTTTCGACCAAGTACACATGAGAATTCGGAAGGCATCAAGATTTGAAAGTGTTGAAGTGCTTGAGAGTAAAATTACTAAAGGTAGAATAAGTCGAAAATAATAAATTTGAGAAAAAGGAACATCGAGTCCCACAAGAAGTGCATGAGAAAAAAATTACTATAGTCAAGATCAATTCCAAAGCACTCCAGAATGTAGCCTAGCGTGAACACTAAGGTTTGATGGGTCTAAGTCAAAGGGGCTGGTGCTGGTTTTGAATAGATCAGTCCATCCGGAGAAGTTTATTTGGCCATTGATACATTGCAGTTTCCATGTACAAACAATGTTATAGAATATGAATCACTTGTTCATGGATTGTTGCTTGCCATCAAGAAGGAAGTTTTGAATGTATTTGGAGACTTCGAGGTGGTCATAAGGCAAGTAAGGAAGCAATATGTTTTTCATCACAAGTGATTGAGTCGCTAATGCAATTGAGTTTGGAATCTCATAGAAAGCTTCGATGCCTTTAACATCAAGTCCATTTACTGATTAAAGAGTCAAGTGGCAAACTCATTAACTCAAGCTGCAAGTTCAGTAAAACCAGTCACCATGGAAGGTGTGAAGAAATTTATAGTGGAATGACTCTAGTACCTTCCGTCTCAGACAACATTATTAATTTCCAAGTGTTTGGTGATGATAAGCACATACTGGACTTCACCAATTCAGATGCGTTTTTGACTCAGATGAAGACTAAATCAAAGAAGCTGAGTCTAGTACCTTCCGTCTTAGACAACATTATTAATTTCCAAGTGTTTGGTGATGATAAGCACATACTGGACTTCACCAATTCAAATGTGTTTTTGACTCAGATGAAGAAGAAATCAAAGAACCTGAGTCTAATCCTGAAGAAATCATGAATTTGAAAACTTATACTAGCAGAAGGGGAATGATACAATTAGAAGGAATCTTTGATTCTGATAGGTTGATTACACCGAAGTCTCAAAGTATCGAAGGGTAATTGTGAAATTGTGAATTTGGGAACTAATGAAGAAGTGTGCACACTCGAAGAGAACGAAGGTATACTCAAGAGTATGAGAGAGTTTCTTGATGTGATTGCACAAGAATACGAGGATTTAAAAACATATGATACCTCGATCACCAGACATACAATTCCTCTCAAGCCTGGAAGTAAGCCTATTCGAGAGCGTTAGAGATTAGTCAATCCACTATTGAAACCACTCATTTTTCAAGAAGTGAAGAAGCTTCTTTTAGCAAGGATCATCTTTCTAGTACGACACTCGATGTGGGTCGCCAATCTAGTCCTAATCCGAAAGAATAATGGTGAAATAAGGCTATGTGTAGATTTTTGAAATCTCAATAAGGCATTAGAAAAAGACAATTACTGATGTAGAGATTCTTGGAGTTGCTCTCAGTCACCTAGTTGTCTTTCTTGTTCTCTCCAACCTTCTAACTCCTCAAGCCCATCCAATGGTACTTGGTAAGGGTTCTGCTAGTTAGACCTCCAAGGCCTAATTCCACTTTGGCTTGCCTCCAAGGTATAGCCACAAAGGTTTTACAACAACGCTTCCTATTGAGGATTCCACCTCAATCCCTATCACACCTTCCCAACACTCCAACAACCTCTGCAAAGGATCTCCAATCACAAACTTGTTCCATGAGTGTAAATGAAGTTGACACAGTGTCTTTGGTGTCTTCTAAGGGTTTGATCACCTTTAAACCCATTGCCAAGCCTTCTCAAGTTCACTTTGTCTACCCACACAAGGCCCCAAACAAATTACATTTATGAGTACCCTTTTCCTAGTTACATACAATATTGCAAAATGGCATCTGGGTTCTTCATACACATGGGGTTTCTAGAACTGTCCTATTTTTAAGGGTTTTAGGGCTACCTAGATGACTTGCAAACTTTGCCTTAGAAAGCTTCACCAGTCAAAACCTCTGCACAAACTAATCATGGATTCTTAAAGGGCATTCAATGGGGTCTCCAAACATGTATCAATTTTTGCTCTACCAATCCATGTGTGCTCTAAAAATGCACATCTTCTGCTGTCCTAGTCTCACCAACTCCTAGCTGTGAGCATAGGGTATCATTGTAAAACCACCAAAAAGGTCTGCAAAGCCAAAATACCTACACTAAACTTATTTACAGACGCTAACCTCGCATTCCACTGGATTTCAACCGGTGCCATCAGTGGGTGCTCAGGTTAGAGCCATTTATTGGTAAAACCCTAGCCTACAAGGGTTTTGTACCTAGTTCACAGAGAATGGTTTGAATCTCTCCAACCAGACACAATCAAACCTTGAAATCTACCTTGATGGAAAGTAGATTCACCAGTCCTTCATGCCCTGCAGGTAGGTTTTTCTGACAATTCCGTACTAGATTGTACAACACAACAAAAACAAGGAAAAACAGTGAAAGCGGTGTAAAAGCAAGGTTTTCCTTACAAACAAAACTTGCTTTGCATGCCAAACTCTTCCAATCTGTACAATGATGTTGTCTTTGGCTTTTAACATCATGATTCAGTTGGTTAGAACCAACTTCTTCACCGCCAACAACATAAAGTGCAACTTTTGCAATGTTGCAAATGTTGCTTAGCATTTTTAAATCTTTTTGATCCTTAGGATGCAACCTTGCACTCAAGGTTACACCAAGGCTCCAAAGGCCCTCTATGCATCCTAGGAGACCTAAAACAATGCATTATACCCTTATTACATGATTACTCTGTTTTTAGAGTAGTGCAGCTGTGAACAACATCAACATTACATCTTTCTAGGATATCAACATTCTTAACACAACAAAATCTTGGACAACTCAACCATGACTTCATTAAGTCCTAAATGGTTAATCCACTTATTACAACATGAAAGGCAACATAAAAGACTTAAGAACAAACCAAAATTTGCATGGAGTGATAGGTACCCTGCACCATACTCCCCTAGGACAAAGAACTCAAGTCCCTTGAGTTAAGAGGTTTGCAATTTCCACACCATGCTGAACTATATCTGATTCTGACATCCACATAGCATCTGATTTAGGTAATCTTGCCCACTTTACAAGATAATGCTTGTATACTCCTTTCCTTGTCTTCTTTATTACCTTGGTGGCAAATCTCTCACCCAATCTTCAGTACCCTGTGATGAAGTGTCCAACTGATGTGTTTGTGATTCTCCCTTGTATGGAGAGAGATCACATACATTAAAGATAGGAGAAATACCCAAGGTGGGAGGGAGTTCAACTTCCTATGCATTCTGACCATATTTATGCACCACCTTGAGAGGCCCAATCTTCTTCATCAATAGCTTAGTAGGCTTCCCTTTTGGAAGTCTCTCTTTGCTTAGGTATGCTAGGACCAAATCTCCAATCTTAAATTGCACATTCCTCCTTGTTTTATCAACATTCATCTTATACTGCTTGGACTTTTGTTGTAAGGTTCGTCTTACCTTATCATGCACTTCTTTGATTCCTTCTGCAATATTCTCACCTTGTGCGCTCTTAGGTGTCATAGAACCGAGATCCTTGAGCTCTAGTATGCCCCTAGGATGAAAACCATACACTATTTCAAAGGGACTTTTACCTGTACTTCGGTTGACTGAGTCATTGCATGCATATTCTGCCTGGTCGATTACCAAATCCCAAGTCTGCCCTTGCTGTTTGGTGAGGCATCTTAGTAGATTACCCAAGGATCTGTTGACTACCTCTGTCTGCCCATCTGATTGAGGATGGTAGGTAGACGAAAAAGATACTTTTGCACCCAACTTTCTCCAAAGTGTTCTCCAAAAGTGGCTTAAGAACTTTACATCTCTATCACTGACTATGCTGATTGGAAGGCCATGAATTCTAACTATCGCTTTGAAGAAGAGGCCTGCAATGTAGGTGGCATCATTGGTGCTTTTGCAAGGTATAAAATGTGCCATCTTGCTGAACCTATCAACCATTACATACAAACTGTCAAATCCCCTTGGAGTTCTTGGTAAGCCTAACACAAAATCCATGCTTAAACATTCCCAAGGCCTCTGAGGTATGACCAAAGGTTGGTACAGACCTGCATTACTTGATGAACCTTTTGCTCTTTGGCAAATTGCACATTGTTCTACAAACCTTCTCACTTCTGATTGCAACTTGGGCCAATGGTAAAACCTACTAACCTGCTCCATAGTATAAATATCGCTTTGATGCCAACTTGGGCCAATGGTAAAACCTACTAACCTGCTCCATAGTATAAATATCGCTTTGAAGAAGAGTCCTGCAATGTAGGTGGCATCATTGGTGCTTTTGCAAGGTATAAAATGTGCCATCTTGCTGAACCTATCAACCATTACATACATACTGTCAAATCCCCTTGGAGTTCTTGGTAAGCCTAACACAAAATCCATGCTTAAACATTCCCAAGGCCTCTGAGGTATGACCAAAGGTTGGTACAGACCTGCATTACTTGATGAACCTTTTGCTCTTTGGCAAATTGCACATTGTTCTACAAACCTTCTCACTTCTGATTGCAACTTGGGCCAATGGTAAAACCTACTAACCTGCTCCATAGTTTTATCTATGCCAAAATGACCTCCTAGACCTCCTTGATGCTTTTCTTGAATAATGTTTTGTCTCATAGAACATTGGGGAGTGCAAAGAAGGTGTCCTTTGAACAACAAACCCTCTTGTATCATATACTCTGAATAAGAAACATGTGAGGTGTTAAAATCAGAGCAAACAACATATATCTCAGCAAGTCTTTATCATCCTTGTAGAGGTCTTTTAACCCATTCAATCCCACACTTTGCAATTGTATCTCTTGCATAGTCATGACTCTCCTACTTAATGCATCAGCTACCTTGTTTGTAGTGCCCTTTTTGTGCTTGATAGTGAAGGTGTAGGATTGTAAGTATTCAACCCCCTTTAGGTGTCTTTGATTCAATTTCTCTTGCCCATTAAGGAAACTATGGGCATGGTTGTCGGTATAAACTACAAACTCTTTGGGTAGCAAGTAATGACGCCACTTCTTCAATGCTTGCACCATGGCATACAACTCCAAATCATACGTGGAGTATCTTTGCTTGGCTTCAATCAATTTCTCTGAAAATAATGCTATAGGATGACCTTCTTGACTCAAAACAGCCCCTATTGCCCTTTGGCTAGCATCACACTCTTGACTCAAAACAGCCCTATGACGCCACTTCTTCAATGCTTGCATCATGGCATACAACTCCAAATCATATGTGGAGTATCTTTGCTTGGCTTCAATCAATTTCTCTGAAAATAATGCTATAGGATGACCTTCTTGACTCAAAACAGCCCCTATTGCCCTTTGGCTAGCATCACACTCTACTGTAAACAACTATCTGAAATAAGGCAATCTAAGGGTTGGCAACTCTTCTATCTTAGCTTTCAACAATTCAAATCCCTTATTGGCTCTCTCTGTCCACTTAAATTGACATTTAATCCCTCCTTTAATGGTTTTAAGGATAGGAGCATAAGCACAAACATGACTAAAGTTTTAATGGTTTTAAGGATAGGAGCACAAGCACAAACTTCCTATAAAAAGATGCCATTCCATGGAAACTTCTAACATCACTTATGCTCCTAGGTGTAGGCCAATTAAGTATTGCCTCTACTTTACTTGGATCCATCTTTAAACAACCTTGCAAAATGACAAAACCAAGGTAAACTAACTCTGTTTTTAAGAACTCACATTTTTCCAGGTTGATTTTGAGTTGAGCCTCCTTCAACTTCTTCAAGACCATCTCCACATGCTTAAGGTGTTCGTCCTTGGACTTGTTGAAGACCAAAATGTCACCAAGATACAGAATAACAAACTTGCTAATAAACTCAACTAAGACTTCATTCATGAGCCTTTGAAAGGTACTAGGTGCATTGGTGAGGCCAAAAGGCATCACCAATCACTCATATAGGCCTGTATTGGTTCTAAATACCGTCTTCCATTCATCACTAGGTCTGATTCTTATCTGATGATAACCAGATTTCAAGTCCACCTTTGTGAAGTAGCATGCTCCACCTAGATTGTCCAATAGGTCCTCTATCCTTGGCATGGGAAACCGATATCTTATGGTGATCTTATTAATTGCTCTTGAGTCAGTGCACATCGTCCACTTTCCTCCTTTTTTAAGCACTAGAACAGTGGGAACAACACAAGGACTCAAACTCTTTTTTAATAAACCCTTTGTCTAAGAGTTCTTGCACTTGTTTGGCAATCTCCTCATTTTGGCTAGGTGTCATTTTATATGCAGCTTTGTTAGGCAGATTTGCTCTTGGTATCAAGTCTATTTGGTGATTAACATCCCTCATTGGAGGCAAAGAATTAGGCATATCATCTCCTATAACCTCTGCATATTGCTTTAATAAACCTTGCACTTCTTGAGGCACTTCACTCATTGGATCTGCCTTAGCTTCATCTTTAGGCTTTAGCACTATAGCATAGCCCTGATTACCTTCTTGTTTTAACACTTTAAGGAACTCTTTGCCACTCATCAACATAACACTTGACCCTACTTGTTTTTCCTCCTTTGGATTAGGTAATGGATCCATTTGATACTTCTTACCATTCTTAGTGATGAGATAACTATTCCTTTCTCCATCATGATAGGCTTTCACATCATATAGCCATGGACGGCCCAAGTGCAGATGACAGGCATCCATAGGCAATATGTCACATAGAAGTTTGTCTTTGTATTCACCAATTTCAAAGTCCACCCATGCTTGTTCATCAACAAAGACATGTTGACCCCGGTTGAGCCATGATACTTTATAGGGAGTGAGATGAGGCAATCTTTTCAGTTTGAGCTTATCCACCATTTCAGCTAAGACAATATTCTCTATGGAACCTGAATCCCCAATCACCTTACAAATTTTGCCATGTGACTTACAAGTGCTCCTAAATAGACTTTTCCTCTGTGGTGGCTCTTGAGCTTGGGGTATCTTTAACATTGTTCTTCTCATCATCAAATTTTCCCAATTTGTCACTGGCCCTGCCTTGCCGATTGGAGAGGTCACACTTTGAGTATCCTCCTCATGCACTAATTGAGTTCTCTCACTCATGTATGAACTTGATGAACTTGAGGCTTTTCCTGGGCACCTGCTCATGGTATGTCCAACTTGGTTGCAATGGTAACACCTACTGGTGAAGATTGTATTTCCTTTCCCTGAGCTTCCAAACCTACCTCTAAAATTGCTTCTCCCTCCAAAGGATCCTCTATATTTCCCTCTTTGAGAGTCCCCACTTCCTTCTTGGTTTTGGTGCTCTTCATTTTTTGAAGCACTCTGCCCTCTGCCAAAGGTTCCTCTACCCCTGAAGTTCTTACCACCTCTATGCTTCTGATTTTGCTCACTTCTCCTTTTGATCTTTTCCTTTGCCTTTAATGCCAACTGAAAACACTTGTGAATAGTGTCTAGATTGAGGATGCTTATTTCATCTTGTATGTTTTGCCTAAGACCATTCATGTATTCGGCCAATTTCTCCACTTCATTCTCATGTTTCCTAGCCCTCAAACTTAGTTTGTGGAATTCCTCTGTGTGTGTATGCATTGACATCTAGTTCCCTTTGCTTCAAATTTTGCAGACTCTTGTGGATTTGAACTTCATAATCCCCTGGTAGGAATTGAGCTTTAATCCTTATCTTCATATGCTCCCATGAAGTTATCTTTTTCTTACCTACTTGTACCCTTTCTTCTTGCATCACGTTCCACCAAACCAGGGCTGATCCCCTCAATCTTGACTTGGCTACATTTACTCTTTTCTCCTCTACTACCTCCTTATAATCAAAATTATTATTCAATGTTTCTATCCAATCTAATAACTCCTCTCCATTGAGATTTCCTCAAGAGGTGGGTAATCCATCCAAATTATCCTTGGAGATGGATTTGACTGCATCCAAGAATAGTTTTTGGTCTTGAGGCAATGCTACTGTTGTCTGGTCCTCCTCTTCTTCCACTTCTTCATCTGTCTCATCTCCCCATTCTGTCTTAACCTTCTCCTTCTCCTTCTTGGCATCTCGGGTCCCTTTATTTTCTTCCTGAGCCTTCAATCCTTCTAACATCTCTGTCACCATCTGCCGGATGGCTTCAGGAGTCATTGCCTTTCGAGGCATTGAACTTGCTTCTCATTCCTCACACTCTGACATACACGAATGTTTCAAAGGGTGGCCTTGATACCACTCTGATGCAGAGATTCTTGGAGTTGCTCTCAGTCACCTAGTTGTCTTTCTTGTTCTCTCTAACCTTCTAACTTCTCAAGCCCATCCAATGGTACTTGGTAAGGGTTCTGCTAGTTAGACCTCCAAGGCCTAATTCCACTTTGGCTTGCCTCCAAGGTATAGCCACAAAGGTTTTACAACAACGCTTCCTATTGAGGATTCCACCTCAATCCCTATCACACCTTCCCAACACTCCAACAACCTTTGCAAAGGATCTTCAATCACAAACTTGTTCCATGAGTGTAAATGAAGTTGACATAGTGTCTTTGGTGTCTTCTAAGGGTTTGATCACCTTTAAACCCATTGCCAAGCCTTCTCAAGTTCACTTTGTCTATACCGGGCTCAAAACAGACCTAATTCAATTAGGCCTCCTTTTACTATTTTCAAGGCTTAATTTCACATCTACCCACTCAAGGCCCCAAACAAATTACATTTATGAGTACCCTTTTCCTAGTTACATACAATATTGCAAAATGGCATCTGGGTTCTCCGTACACATGGGGTTTCTAGAACTGTCCTATTTTTAAGGGTTTTAGGACTACCTGGGTGACTTGCAAACTTGGCCTTAGAAAGCTTCACCAGTCAAAACCTCTGCACAAACTAATCATGGATTCTTAAAGGGAATTCAATGGGGTCTCCAAACATGTATCAACTTTTTCTCTACGAATCCATGTGTGCTCTGAAAACGCATGTCTTCTGCTATCCTAGTCTCACCAACTCCTAGTTGTGGGCCTAGGGTATCATTGTAAAACCACCAAAAAGGTCTGCAAAGCCAAAATACCTACACTAAACTTATTTACAGACGCTAACCTTGCATTCCACTAGATTTGAACCAGTGCCATCAGTGGGTGCTCAGGTTAGAGCCATTTATTGGTTAAACCCTAGCCTACAAGGGTTTTGTACCTAATTCACAAAGAATGGTTTGAATCTCTCCAACCAAACACAATCAAACCTTGAAATCTACCTTGATAGAAAGTAGATTCACCAGTCCTTCATGCCTTGTAGGTTTTTCTGACAATTCCGTATTGGATTGTACAACACAACAAAAACAAGGAAAAACAGTGAAAGCACCACAGAATTCACAGCTAGGTGAAAATCTTCAAGATCCTAATAGAGGACACATGCATGGACAGATTTTTCGCCTCAAGTTCCGGTCCATCCAGAATACCATCTGGAATCGGCGACTTGTCAATGAATTCGGCTCACAAGGAATCTATCTCACGCTCCCTCTCGTCGATCGCATCCGTTTTGTGGCAACCTACAACGTCCCCTCTTGGGTTTATGCTTTCCATCTGTTTTTTAGGGAAGATAACCTCCAAAGAGGATCTGTGTGGAATCATCATATCTACCAAACCCTGGCCTGGTATGATGAGTTTCCCCTAGCCTTACGCTTCAATCCAAACAGTCCAGATCCGACCGCCGAGTTTAATGCACTTTCCGGCAACATATCAGATAACCAAACATCGGAAGCTGGCTCAAGCGAAAGTTGGGCAGACACTGACTAATGAATGGGTCTGTCATTCATCATGGCTATTGTCGGCCATGTAAACCAACTGACAAAGGACTGACCCACCTGTCCAAGGGTCCGTAAGCCCACTACCGATAAAGTAGGCACGAGTTTGAAATCTCGTGATCAAAGATTCCTTGCCGTATTTGCTTTCGGTTGTAAAGCAACCCTTCACGTGTAGGGGTCCCACACGTTTAGGGTTTAGGGTTTAGGGTCCCTCTGCCGGATTACAAAAGATGAGCACGAGGCTCTGATACCAACTTTTGGAAAGGTCAGGCAAAGCAAACCAAAGGCAAAAGCTAGGGCTTACCAAAACACTTTCAAAGCTGTCTTTATAGAAAAAACTGAATACTTACAGACTCAGACTGCGGAAAACTTTTCTACAAACTTAGACTCGCTTTTCACAAAATTAAGACTTAAGACTTAAGACTGAACTCACTCGATTCTTTTTTCTTGTCCAAAACAATCGATGCCTTCCTCTTAGCCTTGGAGTTCCCTTTATAGCATTTGGGAGTCCTCTTAGCCTTGGAGTTCCCTTTATAGCATTTGGGAGTCGAATGAGGCTTATAGATAGAGGACACTTGGCATGCATTGGACGGACCGACAAGTGAGTAGAGACAACACTCACAAAGAGATAAGGTTCCGTATGAACAGTTCATTGGTGGTGATAGCCACCTCGGATTTGGATAAGCCTTATCTTTTATTTATAGACAAACGTGTGGGACCCCTACACGTGAAGGGTTGCTTTACAGCCGAAAGCAAATACGGCAAGGAATCTTTGATCACGAGATTTCAAACTCGTGCCTACTTTATCGGTAGTGGGCTTACGGACCCTTGGACAGGTGGATCAGTCCTTTGTCAGTTGGTTTACATGGCCGACAATAGCCATGATGAATGACAGACCCATTCATTAGTCAGTATCTGGCTATCCTTCACTGGAGCCAGCTTCTGATGTATGGTCCTCCGGTATATTGCCGGAAAGTGCATTGTATTCAGCAGTCGGATCTGGACTGTTTGGGTTGTGGCGTAGTTCAGGGGGAAACTCATCATACCATGCAAGGGTTTGGTAGATATGATGGTTCCAGACTGATCCTCCATGTAAGTTGTCTTCCCTGAAGAACAAATGAAAAATATAAACCCAAGAAGGAATGCTGTAAGTAGCCAGGAAGCGGATACGATCAACCAGCGGGAGCGTGAGATAGATTCCTTAAGAGCCGAACTCATTGACTAATTGCCGATTCCAGATGGTATTCTGGATGGATCGGAATTTGAGACGGAAAATTTGTCCATGCATGTGGCATCTATTAGGATTATGTAGATTTTCTCCTAGTTGTGAATTCTGTGGTGCTTCGAACAGAGTTCTACACCATATCAGCCCGTTTTCTATTAAGGGCACATAGAAGGTTTCTCCAAGAGCAGGAACTTCATTAAAATTAACCTACCAAGGCAGGGGGTTATATTCTGTAGGATCACAGTGAGTGCATCCCCATTCGAGCTGCGAGGGATGGGGATCTTGCCATCTTCCTTCCTGAGGACTGGGCCAGTAGAAGTCAGCAACTTGATTGGCTTCATAAGCAGCCTTGCTGATAAGATAGTCACTTCGCAGGCGACTTCTGATTTCTTGAAGCGATAAATTACCTGGGAAGAGACTTTCATAAAATCTGCTTCTAATCCTCAGTGCCATTGAACTCTCTTGATAGGAAATCTGCAAAGACATTTTTACTTCCCTTCAAGTCTTCAGTTTTATAATCGAACTGAGTTAGATACTTAGCCTACCGGAGAAGCCGGTTCCTTGCAACCTTTTTCTTGGTTGTTGCATTCAGAAAAGATTGCAGGTTGTTAAGGTTAGACCGTACCAGGAACGGCTGATCATGAATGAACAGTTCAAACTGTTCAAAAGTTTTTACCACTGCCAATATGTGTTGAGTGGTATCGCTGTTCTGCACCTTGAAAAGTTCCAGACGCATATCGTACAGGTACTTCATTGCCACTTGCGTCTTTTTCTTTGAGTATTGCGCCCCAACAGTGCTCAGATGCGTCAGTCTCCACTATCTTTTCAGGTTGCAGGTTGTTAAGGTTAGACCGTACCAGGAACGGCTGATCATGAATGAACAGTTCAAACTGTTCAAAAGCTTTTACCACTGCCAATATGTGTTGAGTGGTATCGCTGTTCTGCACCTTGAAAAGTTCCAGACGCATATCGTACAGGTACTTCATTGCCACTTGCGTCTTTTTCCTTGAGTATTGCGCCCCAACAGTGCTCAGATGCGTCAGTCTCCACTATCTTTTCACCTTTTCCTGGTAAGTGGAAACATGTGCAACCCTCGCACCACTCCACTTACCAGGAAAAGGTGAAAAGATAGTGGAGACTGACGCATCTGAGCACTGTTGGGGCGCAATACTCAAGGAAAAAGACGCAAGTGGCAATGAAGTACCTGTACGATATGCGTCTGGAACTTTTCAAGGTGCAGAACAGCGATACCACTCAACACATATTGGCAGTGGTAAAAGCTTTTGAACAGTTTGAACTGTTCATTCATGATCAGCCGTTCCTGGTACGGTCTGACTTTAACAACCTGCAATCTTTTCTGAATGCAACAACCAAGAAAAAGGTTGCAAGGAACCGGCTTCTCCGGTGGGCTGAGTATCTAACTCAGTTCGATTATAAAACTGAAGACTTAAAGGGAAGTAAAAATGTCTTTGCAGATTTCCTATCAAGAGAGTTCAATGGCTCTAAGAATTAGAAGCAGATTCTATGAGAGCCTCTTCCAGGTGAATTAACGTTGCAAGAAATCAGAAGTGGCCTGCGAAGTGATTATCTGCTCAGTAAGGCTGCTTATGAGGCCAATCAAGTTGCTGACTTCTACTAGCCAAGTCCTCAAGAAGGAAGATGGCCAGATCTCCATCCATCACAACTAGAATGGGGATGCTCTAATTGCGATCCGACGGAGTATAATCCCCTACCTTGGGAGGTTAATTTTAATGAGGTTCCTGCTCTCTGGGAGACCTTCTATGTGCCATTAATTGAGAATGGGCTGATATGGTGTAGAACTCTGTTCGAAGCACCACAGAATTCACAGCTAGGTGAAAATCTTCAAGATCCTAATAGAGGACATATGCATGGACAGATTTTTCACCTCAAGTTCCGGTCCATCCAAAATACCATCTGGAATTGGCGACTTGTCAATGAATTCGGCCCACAAGGAATCTATCTCACGCTCCCTCTGGTCGATCGCATCCGTTTCGTGGCAACCTACAACGTCCCCTCTTGGGTTTATGCTTTCCATCTGTTTTTTAGGGAAGATAACCTCCAAAGAGGATCTGTGTGGAATCATCATATCTATCAAACCCTGGCTTGGTATGATGAGTTTCCTCCAGCCTTACGCTTCAATCCAAACAGTCCAGATCCGACCGCCGAGTTTAATGCACTTTCCGGCAACATATCAGATAACCAAACATCGGAAGTTGGCTCAAGCGAAGGTTGGGCAGACACTGACTAATGAATGGGTCTGTCATTCATCATGGCTATTGTCGGCCATGTAAACCAACTGAAAAAGGACTGACCCACCTGTCCAAGGGTCCGTAAGCCCACTACCGATAAAGTAGGCACGAGTTTGAAATCTCGTGATCAAAGATTTCTTGCCGTATTTGCTTTCGGCTGTAAAGCAACCCTTCACGTGTAGGGGTCCCACACGTATGTCCATAAATAAAGAATAAGGCTTATCTGAATCCAAGGTGGCTGTCACCACTAAGGAACTGTTTATACGGAACCTTATCTCTTCGTGAGTGCTGTCTCCACTGACGAGTCGGTCCGTCCGATGCATGCCACACGTCCTCAATCTGTTAGCCTCGCTCGACTCCCAAATGCTATAAAGGGAACTCCAAGGCAAAGAGGAAGGCATCGCTTAATTCGGAAAATCACTTAGCATCGCAAATTGCTTATTTTCAGAAGAGAATTTTTGTTTTCGAGTCTTAAGTTGTAGAAAGCGCGTCTAAGTTTGTAGAAAAATATTTCCGCAGTCTGAGTCTGTAAGTATTCAGTTTTCTATAAAGACAGCTTTGAAAGTGTTTTTGGTTTTGGTAAGCCATGGCTTTTGCCTTTGGTTTGCTTTTGCCTGACCTTTCCAAAAGTTGGTATCAGAGCCTTGCTCATGAATAGAATGGCTCGGATTGGTGAAACGAATTTATGTGCTAGATGATCCATCTGTAGATGATTGGTATTATGTAATGAACCAAAGATGTCCGCGTCACTTGAATGCATTCTGAAGTGTCAATGGTATATGCTCCAAGGAATAGTGCTATACAAATGAGATCATGAAGGAATTTATCAACGAATTCTTGGATGGTTATTGAAATGAAATAAACTTGACAAAGGATTGGTGCCTAAATGCAAGCGTAATGATAGTCAACTGACAAATATGCATATTCATGATACCAAAGTCAGATCCAACCATTTAATCTCAATATTTGTGAATGACATAAACATTTCTTAGCAATGCACCATTTCCTAGTTTTTATAGATCACTTATTTGCAGTCTCACATCTTAGTAACATGACCATAGAATTTAATCCTTTCCTTAAAAGAAATTTGTAAACATTTCACACATTAACATTTCTATTTTACTCGCTCGGTACAAAATTTCAAAACAAAACCACGTGTCAATGATCTTGAATTCACTTTTATAGATTGCAAGGGAGCACACAAGCTTAGGATCATTGATAAATGTCAAAAATTCGATTAATTACAAAGGTATATACTCGAAGGTATCTTTACATTTGCACAAAGAACGTTTGCAGTTTTGAGATGGAAATGCAAATATAACTGAATTCTTGTTCGGAGATGTTGATATGAGCTATCCTTTTGATGTAGCTCATCTCGAACTGACTTGTTGATGTGGAACATGCTGAACTAGAAATTGAAGAAGACAATTGAATTAAAGAAAATAAAGTGTTAAGCCAAGACACTTAAACGTAGTTATTCATGGATTTGTATTTGAATAAACACTCAGCTTGTTTCAATAACTGTAAGGTACCTGTGATCATATCCTGGATCTGGCAAGGTCCTTATGTAGATAGCTGGAATATAATTGAATATACAATCTATCCCTCCTTCCATGTAGTTCCTCCTCTAATCCCCGCGAGTGCAATATTGTTGATACCTGTCCACAACCGCAAGCATTTAAGGCCATTGAAATTGTTGAAACTATGGAACCCTAGCAGGACTCTTCCTAGTTTTTCTATCAAGGTCTGTTTTGGTATCATTTACAAACATGGCATATCCTGCATCTATAGCAATAATTATGTCTAAGGTTGAATGAAATATTTGCATTTGCAACTTTTTCCCATTATTGATCACTAACAAAATGTATGGCACACACATCTGAAACTCATTCTTGCAGTCTTCAAAGTTTTTCAACTCATTATCTTTATTAAGAAGTTCTGGAATTGACCAATGGGCTAGAGTGCAGAGGAATTCTATCTTTCCCTTTATTGCTTGCTCTTTTCGCTCTGCAAATGGCAAGTCTACCAACATTTTGATCATCTTATCTGTTGGTTTAAGATGTTGGGGAGCATTTGGTATGAATTGTGTGGCCAAGAATAATATTTCAAAAGTGTGCGCAAAGGATGACATTGCTCAAACGTTGGTTTCAAGACATGTAATATTTCTCTGCACTTTTATTTAGCCTGCAACAATGCTTGATAACCTTTATGTACCTCTTCAATCTTATCCAAAATTTTCTAGAACATGTGCTTGAGAATGCTCTGCATGACTTCCAAGGCTTTTTCCTTGGCAATTTTCCCTTGGTCTTATACAATGCTTGTTCCATTAGTTCTATTTTTCTTGCATATTTATTGAGTTTTTCTTTGATTTGCGTTATCTCGTCAATAGAAGATTCACCTTTAGCCATGGTAGGAGGCTAATAGATAGCCATTATTCATTCTTGAGCTAGAGGATAGTCAACTTATCCCAAGGATTTCTTCAATCTTATGTTTTCCATGTACAAGTTATTGAATGCTTCATTTAAAGCAACAAGCCTATTCTTAACATCATCTACCTCTTTTTGTACTGCTGCATGTAAAGTGATTGTGGTAGCTTCCAAGGTAGTTGTATCCTTTAAAGTTCTCACAACAACATCTTCTATTATTTTTCTCCACTCCATGCAATATTTTTGGCTTATTAGTCCTTGGAGCCTTGGTCGATTGATCCAAAGATTTGATATCAGAATTAAATCCTCCGCCTCTTACTCTTCTGACACTCCATGTAAAGTGATTGTGGTAGCTTCCAAGGTAGTTGTATCCTTTAAAGTTCTCACAACAACATCGCCTATTATTTCCTCTACTCCATGCAATGTTTTTTGCTTATTAGTCCTTGGAGCCTTAGTCAATTGATCCAAAGATTTGATATCAAAATTAAATCCCGTGCCTCTTACTCCTCTGACACTCTCAAACTCGGCTTCAAACATTGGATCCTTTTGTCTTCTAATTTGATCCAACACAAACATATCTTGAAGATCCCAATTTGGGATCAATAACGTCCCAATTTCTTTCACCATTTTACTGGCTTCATCAAGAGTTATGTCAATATCATCCACGTTGAGGTGAGATACCTCTTCATTTGTAAACATAAACTTTTGAATTATGAAGTTTTGATAAAGTCATCATCTGAAATGAATTGAGCAATGACAATTGTTCTCTCATGATTCACTTGGTCCATTGTGATGGTATTAGACATATTTACTCTGTCTTCCTGTTCTTGTCCTCCTTGTTTTGCAATATCTTCCCTTGGTGGTGATTGTAGTATAGTGGCTGATCAACTTAATCAAATCTCATTTGGAACATTGTATTTATTGTTTGCTCAGTGCCACCCCTTGCTTCTTCAACTATTTAGAGAGTTTCATCTTGAGGTTACACTACTGTTCCCTTTTGTGGTGGTTCCTTAAGTGAACCATGAGGAGTAGCCGATCCAATTTACACCTCATATTTGTAAATTGTAACCGGTCCAATTTACACCTCATCCTTGTTCTCCTACTCTAGCGTGTCCTATCTGCATCCTCTCTCTAGGTCTGTTTTGGTCCCCTTCTCCAACTCTTACTCTTGAAGATAGTCCTGGTAAGCCAACACTTGTTTGTTTGACGCGTTTTTTAGGACTATGCCTAACATTGAATAAAGTTTCCTACGGTCACTTAACTCTCTCTTGTTAAAATTAGGCCGTATGCTAAGATTGCAAAAAAAGATCAAACGGCTAATCTCAAGGTTCCTTTTTGTGCGTGGACGTGACTTAGTTAGTTGATGGGTTTGTTGTTAACCCAAGGGGCCTTACGTATGCTCATAGAAGATCTTAACAAACTTGCGGGTTCCAGGATTTCTATATGAATGATTTGTAATGAAAGCTCAATTTTTGGATTTTTGGATTTGAAAATATGCAGAAAAGTGAATAGGATAGGGTAGAGAAAACTACGATAATACTAATCTAATCCTACGAACATGGAGATGGGATCACTCACTCAAAATCGAACCACACTTCGCTTCGCCAACATAGCACAACTACACGAAGGCGGTGCAATCTTTAGAGGGTGTGTTAAGGATTTTCAAATCACCAATGAACAATCTCCACTAATAATCAAAGTTAAACATACACATATAACAGAAGCTCAGGCTAACTTTGCACAGTATGCAACAATCAGCTGCAGACCAAAAGTATGAGCATGGACTTTGCAACAAGTTACCCTATCAAATCCAGTTCATCTAACAACATGAAAGCAAAATCTAGTCTATATGAAAAGAGTGAGACCATGCGAGTTTCAAAACAACACAAGAACACACCAACAATTGAACAATGTATTAAGTGTTTGCTTCAAAACTCTTAGCAACAATCTCAGACAATAATCTGTCCTCCCTTACAAATGAGGGGGGTCACACCTTTATATAGGCTTCTGGCCTTGGCTACATGCAAACCCTAATTAAGGTTTTCCTTAAAATATTCTCCACTCAAGATGCAACAAGGTGGGAATCAACATTTAATACCCATTAAGCCCATATACAATTAAATTCCAATAGCCGCAAAATGGCATCCATTAGTGCATTAAATGCACCCCATTACATCAAACTTGCCCAAAATATAAGAAATATTCCCATGCAAGAAATAAATGCCCATCAATCCCCCATGCGATGACTACATGCGTAGAGAATCCATCATAAAACCATTAATAAGATGGCCGACACTTAGTAAAAAATATCCCAGCTGTAAGTGTGCTGCCACTACTTAGTCAAAAGATTCTCGTCCAGGAATGGACGACCATTATCCCGCTCATTAATTGCATACACAATGAATTTACTGATAACGGCTTCTTGCTTTCCAATGGAGACACTTGGCACACTTTCCTTATCAAACTCCATCAAGGTAATTTCCTTCTCGCTCTTGGAAAAGAATCTTTCCCACTCCACCATGATTTCTTGTCTTCTTCATTGTATTGGAAAATGAAGAAACATTTGCAAAATGTTCTTTAGTGAATGAACCTACGAAGAAGAACTCGTGCAACTGGGAACTCAGGGAGTTCACTGTTACTCTATCCTCGTTGAGCTTCTTTGCGAACAGTGCTTCAATTGCATTGATGACCTCTTCTTGCACCCTTCTGATTGAGTCTTTCAAAGTTAAAGACTCCATGCTGAATTTGTCAAAGGTATTCTTTTCTGAGCAAATTGCGCAGAACCATCGAGGAAAGTCATAAACCTCATTTTCCTGAATTATTTTCCCATCAATCAGTGTTTGCTTTAGAATCTTCATTAGAGCCCTGAGCCATAGAATGGTTAAGTCCTGATATATTTATACATCTTCCCACAAACCTTCCGCTACCTCCAATTTGTTCAAAAGGGCCACAAACCTAGAATGAAGCTGAGCCAAGTCGTCAATGAATTTCCCTGATGCAGTGTAGACATCCTCTACCCATTCCCTGGAACTTTTTGCCATTGCTCTGATTACCTCCGTGTCATTAGCAACTTCCTTAGGGAGGGAAGAAGGAGGAATGAATGAGGGACTTACTTCCTTGAGCGGCTGCTGAAGACTTCTAGTGTATTCGCATAAGGCTCTATTTTCTTCCCTTAGCCTCTTCTTCTTTTGCCTGGGCCTGCGAAGATCCTTCAGTTGCTTCACTATGGGAAGTCTTCAATTACTTGTCTCGTGGAAGCATGACCAAGATCAACCTGTTTGATAACATAATCTTTCGACCTAATTTCATTCCTATCCTTATCTACTGCAGGCTCAAGGTCCAGGATCCAAATTCATCCCTCACGACCTTGGAAATTTTTCGAGGAGTCTTCTTTTCTGCTTGTTGATCCATTCTTTTTTAACAACTCTTCTAACTCTCGTGCTGGATTAATTTCTTTTTCCGGCTCCCTTCTTAGTCTATCCATCAGGCAATCAAGAGTGGGAATGGAGTGACTACGGATTTCCATCTGCTCTTGCTCCTGTGATTCTTCCTCCATTTTGCCAAGGATGGCTTCTATTAAACTATCCTGACGAGTTTCTTCTTGGTGCGGAGGACTTTCCTGTCTTTGACTTCTTGGCTGATTGGGTTTGTGTGAAGCACTAATGCTGAGTATATCCAGTGCTGGAATATTGCCTAAAGGTGGATTCGTTGGATTTTCCTGCGCGAACATCTCTACCTCCCATACATTGGAAGAACTTGTTGGTGACTGGACCCTTTCTACCCTTTCTCTCTTTTGCAGAGGTTCTTCCTGTTGCATGCCTTGTTAAACTTCCTGATGAACTTCTTGATGGATTTCCTACTGGGCTTCATGATGAACTTCTTGTTGCACTTCCTGTGAACATCGTTCCTCTTTGGAGCACTTTTCCCTTTATCAAGTCGGATTTCTCCTTGTGCCTGGGCTTGCGAAGATCCTTCAATTGCTTCACTATGGGAATCTAGACTTCCCATCAATTGATATGTCAAGTGAACATTTCCTTCCTTCAACTTCCTTATTTGATCTTTCACTTTCTCAAATTCAGGTTTCGTGAAGTCCGAATCTTCTTTTACTTGATCCGACACTTGGAAAATTTCACTTATCCTGATGGTGTCAAGGGGCAGTCTGGAATACATTTTCTTTCAGACTTCAAGGTCATCCTTGACACTTGCCCAATAATCCTCTAAGTGAAATTTGTGTATGAGTTTCACTCCAACAACCTTTTTGATTTGGCGATAAGGATCATACTGAGCTTTGGATGTATAATATTCTAGGTGATAGAATGCTAATTCCTCTGTTGCTTTGTCAGCTGCTTCCAAACCTAGGCACACCTCCACGAAATCACCTAGGACAACTGGGAATTCAATAGATTGCTTCTTTTTTGTAGTTGATCATAGGTTGTTAACTGCCTCAGAAGTTCAAGCAGTACCAATTTGTCAGATGGATACCTTGGCAATTTGTATGACTAAAATGAGAATCCTTGCGTCTTGATATAGGTGAATTTCAGAAACTGTATGAACATGGCTCCATACTTCAGAACTAGGGCTCTAGCTTGTGGTGACACCTTCGTGTGCAATTCCTTCTGCATAAGTCTTGTTAGGTACATAGTGAAGGTGTCGTTTGCGAGCTTGTAAGAACTAACATTGTGAAGATGCAGTTGAGGATAACACTCATGCACTTTCAGCTGTGCTGGTCCGCAACCTGTGACTCCTTTTGCTGGCAGACCATCAAAGCCTCCCCTTCTCGCAAGCATATAAATCACGTAGGAGCTCATGAAGAAGGATTGGTACTTCCTTTCTTTCAAATCCTTCAGCTGTTCGTGCAAGTAATGACTGATCAATCTGGCCCAATCTATCAACCCATTTGCATCCATGATCTCGTCGATGTAAAAGAACATCCATGTTTCCAAATTCACAGTATGTGAACATCCCATTACCTTGCTCAACATCTTTATCAGGTCTTTGGTATTTCGTAGATATGTGGCCTAGGCTTTAGTAACCACTATTTGTTGATTATATATGCACACCTGGCAAGACCAGCATCATACACTTCTTGAGCTCTACTAATGGTCTTATATGTCATGGAATGGTGTGAAGGAATTCCGAAAGCTTCACCAATTGACTCCGGAGTCAATGTCACTAGCAGCCTGCCATCTGATATTGAAATTGTCTTCCGCTCTGGATTGTAGTGCTTTGCACATTCCAGAATCAAATCGAGAC
Source organism: Cryptomeria japonica (assembly GCF_030272615.1). Classification (NCBI taxonomy): domain Eukaryota; kingdom Viridiplantae; phylum Streptophyta; class Pinopsida; order Cupressales; family Cupressaceae; genus Cryptomeria; species Cryptomeria japonica. The sequence continues at coordinate 676,991,064 of NC_081411.1, forward strand.
ACTGAATAGCAGGATGAAAATCAGTTGCCGCAACAATTCCGCTCTTGACAAACTTGACAGCTGTTTGGGATGGATTATGTCCCGCTGTTCCAAACATTCTGATCTTGAAGGCAGCCAAGTTGAATGTGCCCAAATTTGTATCGTTGATCTCCTTCCACCTAGAATTTATCTGGGAAACTAGAAGAAATCTCTGCTTGTTTTTGCGCCTACCTGGTGATGGTAACCACCTTGCTTGATTCCGCCATCCTGAAAAGCCCCTTGAAAATGATGAAAAATCCACTAAGAAAGACCTTTTACTTCTTCTCCAACTCATCTTGCTTGAAACTCGCACGTGAAAAATGAAATGTGTCTCTATGCTTATATAGAATTTCTCAAATCGTGTTGCGAAGTTGGGAGACATCAATTTTGGCAATTGCATTCATTATGTGTCACACTTTCCCATTTATCTCGCCATGCACACGGAATCTTCCTTGTTGTTGAGTTCAAATTTGGAAATTTCTCACAATGCACTTAGTGATGCATCATACTTAGAATATTCCTTGCCAACTCACCAACTTTTCATTCTTTCAAATTTTGGAGGGAAATTGGAATATTCTTCAAGATTCACTTTATTTATCATCTCGGCTTGACTTTTACTGTTTCGAAGGGAATTTGCCATGCTTCTTCAACATCTGAAAGATCCCTAAATGGGTTCTTTGCTGCCCTGGATAAGTTTTAATTAATAAAC